>NC_028648.1:10090289-10106619 GCF_001406875.1 Solanum pennellii
ATAACTATATTGTCTACAACTAAAACAATGGCTGCTTGCTTTTCTAAAGAAATGTTTATTGATATGATGCTTTGTTTAATGTTGATAATTCACTTTCATTGTCTATACATCCAAACATTCATTTACACATATAAGTGGACATACATCATAATTAAAAATGTCGGTTTTTCCTTCTTTCTTGTGAGCAATGACTTTAGGACTTTGGGCTAGCATCCAATAGTTCATATGCCATTCTAGCATAGTCAACAGTATTTAAGCTCATTAACTTTAGGGCTTCTTCTAAGTAAGGTTTCACAATGACAGCACACTCTTTTAGGACTTCATGATCTTTCGATGCAGAAACTATCAGGTTTGGCCTGTGAGGATGGAAGCCTACATTGGATGCATGGGATCACTGGGAGGAAGTAGAGGAGGATTATGAAGTTCATCCTTTACTAGTCAATCTTACAACGGCTCTGATTAAAACAGACAAAGAGATGAAAACCAGGAAGTCGAAGGCGAAGGAATGCCTCTATGCCTCTAGTGGTAGTGCCACCTTTCAATGAAGGGGTTCATCGGAAACCCCTTCGGCAGAAAATTTATATGATTTATACATGGTTAAATTTATTTTTAGGTATATATAGTAGATGTCGAACTCCTTTGACTACTTTGTTTGTCTATTTTTTTGATTTTGAATCCCCTTATTAAAAATTATGATTCCGCCATTGTATGCCGCAATATCTCCTACAACATTTTACCGAATCATGACACTTAAATTTCCTAAGGAAATTTAGGAATTTCTGAAAATGGAATATTATGAAGATGAAAGAATTTGAGGCATGAAGGTATTAAACCTGGTGAGGGTGATAATGGAGATTACCTTCCATCCAAAGGGAAAGGCATAGTAGCTATTGAAAGCTACTCAGGTACAAAGTTAATCTCAGATGTACTTTATGTTCTTGATCTTGATCAATATTTGTTGAGCGTAGGGCAAATTTTGGAGAATGGTTTAAGCTTACATTAGAGGACAATAATTGTGATCTTTGATCCAAAGGTCCAACAAATCTATCAAGTTAAAATGAGAGGAAAGAGCTTTTCCTTTGATTTAATGGAGGAAAAATCGGTTGCCTTTCCGAGCCAAGAGATGACAACTAATATATAGAACAAGAGACTCAGAAATTTTTATCATAGGTCACTCTTGTACATGCTAAACAAAAATATGGTTCGAGGACTAACACTTATCCAGGCTGAACACGCAGCTTGCAGCACATGTCAATTAGGAAAGCAAAGTAGGGTTTGAATATACCTCGGACTAAGCTTACCTCGCTTACCAAACCGAATCACACTTTTCATGGGTGAAACCTTCAGCATGACTTGTTCACCCTTCATAAAATCCAAGTCCCTAAACTTTCGATTTGCATATTCCTTCTGCCTACTCTGAGCTGTTAAAAGCTTTTCTTAAATACATTTCACTTTCTCTAATAATTCCTTCAGAAGATCAGTACCCCAAGGTCTAACCTCAAATGCATCAAACCAACTAATGGGAGACCTACATCTACTCCCATACAGTGCCTCAAATGGGGCCATATCAATACTTGAGTGATAACTATTATTGTATGAGAACTCTGCTAAGGGTAAGAATTTATCCCAATGACAACCATAATCTATCACACATGCACGAAGCATATCCTCCAACACTTGAATTGTTTTCTCAAACTGCCCATCGGTCTCAGGGTGAAATGCAATACTAAGATCCAATCTAGTACCTAATTCATCATTTAATGTCCTCCAAAACTTAGAAGTAAATTGCGTACCTCTATCTGATATGATGGAAAGTGGAACTCCATGCAATCGAACAATGTCAGAGACACAGAGTTTGGCTAACTTCTCGGCATTGTAAGTCATTCTATCGGAATGAAGTGAGCAGACATAGTTAACCTGTCAACAATTACCCAAATAGAATCAAACTTACCCAATGTCTTTGGAAGACCAACTACGAAATCCATTGCAATTCTTTCCCACTTCCATTCAGGAATGGGCATTCTCTGAAGTGTCCCTCCAGGCCTTTGGTGTTCATACTTTACTTTCTGACAATTCGGTCATTGGGCAACAAAATCAACAATGTCACGCTTCATTCTACTCCACCAATAATGTTGCCTTAGATCACAATACATCTTGCTTGCACCATGACTCTGCAAGAATAGTTTGAGTCAAATCATCAACACGGGGCACACATAGCCTTCCCTTAATTCTCAAGACGCCTTCCTCATCAATTATTGCCTCTTTAGCCTCTCCTCGAACTACCATATCTCGAATTTGACTTAGCTTCTCATCAGTAAACTGCTTTCCTTTAATCTTGTCAAGAAAAGAAGATCTTGCCTCCACACAGGCCAAAAATCCTCCTTTGTCTAGTACATCTAGCCTCATAAAGTCAATAGCCAGAGTCTGAACCTCTCTAGACAATGGGCTTCTAGAAACCTGTAAGTGGGCTAAACTACCCATGCTCCCTGCTTTTCTACTTAAAGCATCTGCCACAACATTAGATTTTCCTGGGTGATATAAAATAGTAATATCATAGTCTTTCAATAGTTACATCCACCTCCTCTTCCTCAAATTCAAATCTTTCTGAGTAAAGACATATTGTAAACTCGATGATCTGTATAAACTTCACATTTGACCCCATATAGATAATGTGTCCATTGCTTTAATGCAAATACCACTGCAGCCAACTCCAAATCATGGGTCGAATAGTTACGTTCATGCACTTTCAATTGCCTCGAAGCATAAGCAATTACATTCCTCTCCTGCATTAGCACTGCACCCAAACCAGAATAAGATGGATAACAATAAACAATAAAATTCTTACCTTCCACTGGCAAAGTAAGAATTGGTGCAGTAGTCAACAAGGTCTTGAGTTTCTGTAAGCTTTCTTCACATTCCTCCGACCATACAAATGGAACATTCTGCTTAGTCAAATTTGTCAGCTGGGAAGCAATAGAAGAAAATCCCTTGACGAATGGACGGTAAACCAACGAAGCTTCTTACCTCTAAAACATTAGTAGGTCTTACCCAACTCTTCACTGCTTCAATCTTAGAAGGATCCACCATCACTCCATCCATAGAAACCACGTGCCCCAAGAAGGACACTGAATTGATCCAGAACTCACACTTGCAGAATTTTGGCAGAAGCCTTTTCTCCCTTAACAACTCCAATACAATTCTCAAATGCTCCTCATGTTCTTTCCTACTCTTTGAGTATATCAGTATATCATCAATAAATACAATAACAAAGAGGTCCAGATATGGCTTAAAATCCCATTCATCAGGCTCATGAAAGTAGCAGGGGCATTCGTAAGCCCAAAAGACATTACTAAGAATTCATAATGCCCATACCTTGTTCGAAAAGCAGTCTTTGGCAGATCTGTTACCCGTATTTTCAATTGATGATTACCGGATCTCAAATCAATTTTAGAGAAGACACAAGCACCTTGTAACTGATCGAACAAATCATCAATGCGAGGAATGGGATACTTGTTCTTAATAGTTACCTTATTCAGTTGCCTGTAGTCTATGTATATTCGAAAACTTCTATCTTTCTTCTTCACAAATAAAACAGGAGCACCCCAAGGGGATGCACTCGGTCTAATAAAACCTTTACATAACAACTCCTGAAGTTGGGCCTTTAACTCCTTTAACTCATCTGTATCCATTCTATAAGGGAGAATGGAAACGGGGCGAGTACCCGGCTCCAGGTTAATACAAAAATCAATATCCTTATCCGGTGGCATACCAGGAAGGTCTGTAGGAAACACATCCAGAAACTCACGGACTATCAAAACAGACGCAATCGAAGGCACTTTTGAGGTATCATCCCTGAGATGTGCCAACAAAACTAAACAACACTTAGTCACCATCCTCTTAGCACAAAGAAAAGATATAATACAAATTGGAGTGGAAATATACTCACCCTCCCACACTAGTGGATCTGTCCCAGACTTTGCCAATGTCACAGTTTTAGAATTACAATCTAAGATTGTAAAATTTGGAGAAAGCCAAGTCATACCCAGAATTACATCCAAATCAACCATCTATAGAATGATCAAATCTACATAAGTATTGCTCCCCACAAAAGTCACAAGGCAAGACCTATACACATTCTCAACTATCACAGACTCACCCACAGGAGTAGAGACACGAATAGGCATGTCAGGCAAATCACAACATAAATTAAGACCAGTAGCAAATGAGGAAGATACATATGAAAATGTGGATCCAGGATCAAATAATACTAAAGCGATGCAATCACAGACCAAAAGAGTACCTGTGATAACAGCATCAGCTGTCTCTGCCACAGACCTCCCGGGGAAAGCATAACAATTGGCCCTATCACCTGTCTGTCCATTGCCCCTACTAAGCTGCGCTACAGTAGTTCCAACCTGCCTGCCACCTTTACTTCGTAACCTTCAACCAAGGTCCTGTCGACTGAATTGGTGACCACCATTACCTTGGCCACCACGTCCTCCAGAATGGCGGCCTCTACCATGACCACCACTACCTCTAACTACTGGGGATCTGTAACTCTGTTTTGGACAATATTTCCTAATATGTCCAGTCTCTCCACATCCATAACAATTCCTGGAGTCAATTATAGGTCTCTGTGAAAATGACGAAGTCTGCAGATAAACTCCAAACACAAATAAATGTTGACTGGTCTGCGACGGAGCCCAGCTGAAGCTTGCAATGAAAACTGAATAGGACGGGCTGGGTAACCTCCTAAACTCTGCGCTCTGGAGTAATAACCACTAAACTCACCTCCCTTACAGAATTTCTTAAATGTCGATGCCGTGGTGAAGTCATCTGGCTTCACCCCTCTACCTCTATCACAAAATCAACCACTTCCTGAAAGGATTTTGCTGAAGCAGCTACCTTTAAAGCTGGAATCTGCAACTCTGACCTCAATCCTTTCACAAAGGGGAGAATCCGCTCTTGTGGACTGAAGCAAAGCTGAGTGGCATACCTGGATAGTGCACGAAACTTGGCCTCATAAGCAGCAACAGACATCCTTCGTTGCTCTAGGCTAAGGAACTCATCTCTCCTTCTATCCCTCAAAGTCCGGGGTATATACTTCTCCATAAATAAGTTATAAAATGATGACCCAGTCATAGGTGGTGCCTTTTCTGGTTGACACTCAACATACGACCACCACCACATTTTGGCATCCCTTTGAAACTGGTAGGTCACAAACTCAACACCGAATCGCTCTATTATGTCCATCTTATGTAGCAGGTCATGACAATCAACCAGAAAATCATAGGCATCTTCAGATTCAGCACCCTTAAACACTGAGGTTTCAACTTTAAGAACCTAATGAAAAGGTCATGCTGATTACCTATCATTATAGGCCCTGTAGTCAATCGAGGAAACGTGCCTACTTCCAATGATCCATCCATGCGGGGAGCCACAACAGCTGCATGTTTTACTCCTGAACCTAAGGTGCTGGTGCAGAAAACACTGGAGGTGTCTGGCCCTGATCTGATAACCCGCTAAGATAAGTAAGAACCTGATTAATCATCTCTGGGGTAGGGTGGGGTGGTACTTCTTTATCCTGAATCTGCTCATTTTCCCCTTCTTCACCCTCTCTCACTACCTCATCCGTTGGTGGAGGAGTCACTGCTCTATTCCTAGCTGGACCAGGTGTTTCTCCTCTGCCACTAGTGGGCGTCCTCCCGCGACCTCTACCACGGCCTCTTGCCACTGCTCCTCCTCGAGTTACAGACCCAATGGTTAGTTCAGACGCACCCTATCTTGCCGGTGTTGGTGTTGGCACAGTTGTTGTTCTAGTTCTAACCATCTGCGAAATAGAGTGAGAAGGTCAAATACAAATTTGTATCACCTAGATACCAATTGGATCCAAGTGATAGCACGAAAGATAGAAGGAACGAAGTTTTCCTAAAGTCTTATAGCCTCTCGATGAAAATTAAAGGCGTCCCCATACCATTCCGCAAGACTCTACTAGACATGTCCTTGTGTGATGAGATCACCGAACCTAACGCTCTGATACCAAGTTTGTCACGACCCAAAATAAGTCGTGAGTGGCACCCACACTTACCCCCTAGGTGGGAGAACCAACAATTCTAAACCCCAACATATACCAATAGTTCAACTATAAATAACAAAAATAATGCGGAAGCTCCAAAACTTATTAAGTAACAAATTTAAATAAGTTTCTAAAGTTTAATACTTATTATCCCAAATCTGATACTCATCATATCAAGCACATCTATTTTCAAATTACCAAATCTAAGAGTGTTTAAGAAACCAAAATAAGCAAAGAGATGGTCCATGTCCTAAATTCAAAGACATCAAGACGTGAATGAGAGAATCCAGCACAACCTAGAATTAATAGCTCACCCTAAACTCTAATGTGCTGGAGACTTTCTAGATCTGAGGGCGAGTTGAATTCGATGGTACACTTGCTGCACTCCACAAAACAACAAAGAAGAAAATACAAGTAGGGGTCAGTACAATGAACACGTACTGAGTAGGTATCATCGACCAACTCAAAATAGAAACCAATATCTATTGAATAATAATATAAAATCAAATACAATACTTAACAGGTGGCAAGAAACAAACACATGAACCAATGACAACAACACCGTAGTAGGTACACCATCAATCACAACATCAAGCACACCTATGAGGACTTATTCCTCCACACCATACTCATTTGGAAAATGGATTCTTTAAGATTGAGTATTATATTAAGTTAATTCAAGATTCCTTTCCTTTAATTTTATTGTGTTGGAACGTGACACTCCGATCCTATATACCGTGTTGGAACGTGACACTCCGATCCCATAATACCGTGTCAGAACGTGACACTCCGATCCAATTATCTCATTATTTTATTTCGTCAAGCCTTCTTTATTCAAGGCGTCATTTTAATAGAGAGGGTTCAAGATTAGAAATTCAACAGTCTCATAATTTTAGGCCAACCACAAACCACACTATCAAGACATTCCACCACACAATCAAGTACATAGGAGACTTTACAATATCATTCAATACATATCAATCACTATTGAGAGTTTATCTATCAAATAGAAATAAACCCTAACCTACCTCCACCAAAGAATCGAAGTCAAGCAACTAGTCCTCCAATGCCTTTCCTTTCCTTATTGCCTCCGAACTTCTCCAATTTATCAAGTATATGTGCATAACTTGTAAGCTGACGAGTCTATAAACACTCAATTTTGTTCTATGTTTAGCCTAGACCCAAAAACTCAACTAATTATATAATCAATTTTCTAAGTTCACACCTAAGTATAGTTCTTAATTCCCTCAATTAACATAATTTTAATTAAATATACATAATTCGATACCCCTAATATTTAATTACCTATCTTAATATACCAAACTCAATTTATAAAAGAATGATATGCAATAAAAAAAAATCAATATCAAGCAACTGGTGTTCGACGTCTAACCAATTTATTATAATACTAAATAATCTAACTTTTTCATCTAATCTGCCAATAATTGGCCAATCATTAATCAATTATGGCCATAGAAAATTTTTGTTTCCCCTGACCCACAATTATAACCATTACAACTTAAAGTAATACTTTTTCAATTTCCAGCAACTCTTAATTCCTTTTTCTTTCTTTTTCGACAGTATTCAATGATATAGTATTAATAATAATCAAATTGTAACATTAATCTATATGAGAATTTAATAGCTTAAAATATCACCTGATTCGTTGTTATCTTCGTTGCCGCAGTTAAGGTTTCTCTCGACTAAACCCTTAATTCCCTTTTACAGTATATTTCTTCCTACTTATTATATAATTAATTATAAATGTGGTAAAATATATGCACTATTAACTTTAAGGTTATCTTCTTTAACCACCAACTAAATAAATTATAAAAACTATCCCACTAATTACATAATGGTAGTTATAAATAGTCCAAAAATACCCATAGAAATTCTATCAAAAAATATTTATGAAATAAAAAGCTCTAGTACTTAAAAAGATCAAAATAGTTGTTACAACATCTGTCACGCCCCGAGGCTACCCCTTGAACGCAGATGTGGACATGGAACCTAGGATGACGAGTGACCCAAGCAAACCCTACAAGCATATTATAAGCAAACTAAAGTAAATTGAAGCAATAAATACTATGCGGAATCTAATCATGAGATAATCTAAAATGATGGGAAAATACCTATATACTATCTGAATAAACAATCTGAGAAAATTTTAATAACAACTAAAGATGAAACACAAAACTAAGACTGAAACTATTTATGTCTAAAATAAACCTCTAACTCACTAGAAATGTTGGGACATGCCCCAGCTAAGTCTAGGAACACTGAAACTATGACTAAAGTCAAAAGAAAACTTGTTTGGCGTCTTCGAGAAATGAGGACTCGCCACTGATGTTATTGAACTTAAAATCAGGAACCAATCTATGCATGATCTAGAAGCTTAGGACATGAACCTACATCATAAGAAGATGTAGCGCAGAGTATGCGCTAGTACTTGAAAGGTATTGAGCATGCAGTATAGAGTAAATCCAAAAAATAATCGTAACTGAAGTAAAGTATACACTGAGCAATGATGTGATATAAGTATGATACTATACTAAAACATGAAATAACTGAATGCAATGACCAAGTTCATAACATACTGAGAATGAATACTAAACTGATAACATGGTCAATGCAATAGAATCTAATTGAACTGTGGGAGCTATTAATGACCAACATAAAACTGCATGACCTAAATGTGGAGTCTGATGTATACGCCACATCGAGAGGACCCAATATACCCTGCCAGAAGTATAAAGGCATGACTAGCGTGATAACAAAAAAGTTTCCTATAGAAGGGACTTACGACCTATGGGGCACTTATTGTTGGGACATACGGGTGACTAACCTAGTACACTCGGTATTAAGTGTTTTCCAAACTGATTATGTAATTTAGCAATTTATAACTGAAATGCTGAAAATTCTGGATAGCTCAAATGCTGACATGCTAACAGAAAATGCAACATTAATGTACTAATAATGAAACATTTATAATTGAGCATGTATAATTGTTTGATCTAACCTAGCATGTGCAATTTATGAACTAGAAGAACTACAAACTAGGGTTTATACTAAAACATGTTGAAGATCATGATATACTAATTAGGAATAGTAAAATAACTAATGCATGATAATTTGTTGAAATTCTAGAAACCTTAGGTCTAGTTAAAAATAACGGAATTAAAAATTTGATTGAATTATAGGAACCTAATGTGCTAAGGGAAACCACTAGTGAAATCCCATATACCTTGTGATGAATTCCACAAAAAAATGATTTTGGGGCTCAAACTGATGGAAAATCGATGTGTTCTTGGGAAGGGTTTGGTCTCCTCTTTCTCCTCCTTGCCTTCTAAAATTTTATGAATTTTGGGTGAATGATATGACTTGGGTAAGATCCACTTATGTTTCTAGGCTAACACTAACCAAAGCTTCATAGTTTACGGGTTAAACGATGTAGTTTAGAGGTCCAACACATAGTGAAAAAACCAAACGACCCTTGACTTAACTGTGGTCAGGGTCACCGACAAACCAGGCCGATGGACTTTTGATTGACCAATGGTCCATACTGGTCGACCATCATTCGGTTACTGGGACTGAAATTTAGGGTATCGATCCACAGACCAGGACCACGGCCTGTGGCCTGGCCTACGGTTCGTAGGTACGGTCGTGGGTCAACACTTAGAAAAATATTTGGATTATTTCAAGGAGGGCTACAAGTGACCATCCACGGACCACCAGCACGGACCGTAGGTCACCTCACAGTCTGCAGGTGGTTCCCATCGGTGGCACCTATAGATTTAGAAATCTGCATGTGGTTTGTCTAGGACATAAATGTTACATTATCTCTCCCTTGGTAAAAATCACTCGTCGAGTGAAGACTAAACTATTTAAAATGGAGGGAAAGAGTTGAACCCTACCAAAAAAATTAATAAAACTAAATTGTTAAGTTCTAAGAACATAGAAATATGTTGAAAATGCAAGTACAAACAAAAGGAACATGATACTATGACTGAATTTACGCATGAATGACATAAAAATTGAAGAGGAACTATTGCCTCAAGATGGAGTTTAATCGGAAGGAAAGAGTTGAGGATACTTGGCCTTCATTGCTTAGAGTTGAGGATACTTGGCCTTCATGGCTTCATCTACTTCCCAAGTAAATGAAGCGACTTTTTTGTTTCTCAATCTTTGAACCCGACATAAAGAATCTAAACTGGAACATCCTCATGAGTGAGACTATTTTTTACAGCCAAAATTTCTCTAGTACGATGCACAACGGATCACCTACACACTTTTTCAAGAACGAAATATGAAAAATTTGATGCACTACTGTTAGTTCTGCTGGAAACTCTAACTCATAAGCCACCTTTCCTATCTTTTTTAGAATATTGTAAGGGCCTATATATTTAGGATTAAGCTTCCCTTTCTTGAAAAACCTCATCATCCCGGAAAACTCAATCATCAACTTGGAACTCTAATTATCTTCTCTTTACGTCTGCATAAGACTTCTGGAGACTCTAATTTTCTTAATATATCTCTAATGTGTTGCACTTCCTCCATAGCATCATTAACTGAATGAAGCCCTATCAAGGTTGCTTCACCTACTCATCCACCTTAGGAACACATAAGAGACCATCTCTCCCCGGGATAAAGCTCTTCTTTATGCCGATGAACTACACCTTCCAACTGAAGCAGTTTAGGATCACTATCTTTTTTTTCATTAACCTCCACTACTAATGAATATTGTGATCTTGCTGGGTTATTGCACCACCATCTGGCATGTTCGTAAGACAATTCCTAAAAGTGCAAGACGATGAACATCTTTTGCTAATTCATTTCTTTTTTTCTCAACATAGACTACACTACCCATATATATCATCTTCTGGTCTTAAGGTAAGAGATAAATTGACCTACAGATACTGAGTTACTTCCCTTCCTTTCTACATTGGCTCATTTTGAAACTAAAACTGAACGATCCTATTTCTACAATCAACTGAGGCATAACAGGACGGTAACCACTCAATGCCTAGATTGATATCGAAATCTACCATTTCTTACTTTACAAGGCTTGAGGTGTTTTTTGGAGAGACTTCGATGGGTAATTTGTGTATACCCGTCTAGCTATAACTGGGTCTCTAAATGGAGTAGAGAGTGATAAGGGTTCTAAAATATTTTTTGGGCTAACACCTAAGTTTATTGCTATATAGGGAGTTACAAAAGAAAAAGTAGTCCATGGATTTGAAAAGACATAAATATCTAAAATAAAGACTCATAACGTACTAGTGACCACATTAGGAGAATCTTTCTGGTCCTGGCGAGAGTGGATAGCATGGAACTTGTTCTGGCGGTGACTGCCACCTGTACTATATGACACACCCTACTGATTTGGGCGACCTACTGGTGTAGACTTAGCCCTATTATTTTTACCTTCTTTACCCTTCTTGGCAAAAGGGAAGTTCTTCACCCTATAACCAGACTAACCACACCCAAAGCATCATTCCTTGCCTACAATACACTCGCCTGGATGGTTCTTATCACACTTTGGACAAGTTGGGTAGGTATTATTTCCTAAAACACTTCCTTGAGTCTTAGAGCCTAGTTCCCTAATATTCTGATCTTTTAAAAATTGTAAGTGATTTCCACCACCGGATTTCCGCTGAGAGCACTCATAGTTCCCTGTTCCAGCTTTCGTGTTGACCCTAAATATTTCCCTAATCTTATCTCCCTCCACCTACTGATTGTTCTGATAAGTCATACTTTGATCCAAAAGTTGGATAGCATTTAGAAGCTCTGCATTTGAAACCTTATGGTCTCGAACTGGAGGAACTGCTTTAGTGTTACGTGCATTAGTATTCCGTGGGTAAGCTCTATGAGGAGGCATGATCTGAACCACATAACATAGTGTTTGAAATGAAAATTTAGATCATACCTCACGCATGATAAAAGTAGCAAGAAAGTGAAGTTTCCCTTAAACATCTCATATCCTACTTCTCATTAGATGTGGTGCACTTCACACCTATGAAAATGACTCTACTTAGTACGGCTTTTCAAACATCCTAGGTTACTCAAACCTAACGTTTTGATACAGACGCGGGCACGAGACCTATGATCATGAGTGTCCCCAAGCTAACTTTGTAGGCATATCAAAAGAAAACATGTCTGACGTCCTTGATAAATGAGGACTCATCGCTGATGTTGCTGAACTAGAGATCATGAACCGATCTATGCATGATCAAGAAGTTGAGGACCTGAACTTACATCATGAAAACATGTAGCGTAGAGTATGCGTTAGTACTTTAAAGGTACTGAGCATGCATGATAGAGTAAAGTTGATTAATAATCATAATTGAACCAAAGCATATACTGAGCAATGATATGATATAAGCACGATATCAAACTGAAAATAATCAACATGAAATTAGTGAATGCAATGAACAAGTTCATAACATGTTGATACTAAATACAGAACTGATAACATGGTCAATGAAATAGAATCTAACTGAACTGTGGGAGATACTAATGACCAACATAAAACTACATGACCTAAATGTGGAGTCCAACGCCACATCAAGAGGACCCAATATACACTGCCAGAGGTATAAAGGCATGACTAGCGTGATCACAAAAATATTTACCATAGAACGACATACAACCTACGGGGCACGTAGTTTTGGAACCTACGGGTATATAATTTAGCAATTTATAATTGAAATGCTGAAAAATTTGAATTGATTAAATACTGACATGCTAATTGAAAACACAAGATTAATGTACTGATAATGAAACCTTTATAACTGGGGCATGTATAATTGTTAGATCTGACCTAGCATGTGTAATTAATGAACTTAATGAACTACATAGCTAGGGTTCTAAAATTATGAAGGAGTTTATAATGAGATATGTTAAAGATCATGATTTACTGATTAGGAATAGTACAGTAACTAATTCATAATAATTTGTTGAATTCAAGAAACTCTATGTCTAGTTGATAATAAGGGAATAAAAAATCTTACTCAATTTAGGGACCTAATGGGCGAAATAAACCCACTAGTGAAATCTCACATACTTGGTGATGAATTCTACTGAAAAATCTTTTGATTTTGGGGCTAAAACTGATGGAAACTCATTGCGTTATTAGGAAGGGTTTAGTCGCCTTTTCACCTCTTTGTGTTCTATATTTTATTAATTTTTGTGAGTGATCTAACTTGAGTAAGTTTGACTTATGTTTCTAGGCTAAAATTGACATAAACCATGTAGTTTAGGGTTTAAATAATGTAACTTAGATGTCTAACGCATAGGAAAAATCAAACGACCCCTGACTTAACTGTTGTTGGGGTCACCGATGGTCTATGCTTGTCGGCCATTAGGGTATTGATCCAAGAACCAGGACCATGGTATGTGGCATGGCTTACCGCCCATAGGTACGGCCGTGGGTCGACACTTAGAGAAATTTTTAGACTGCTTCTAGGGAGGGCTACAGGTGACCATCCATGGACCACCAGCACATACTGTGCTTCACCTTACGGTCCATGGTGTTGCCCGTCGGTGGCACATGTAGCTTTTGAAATCTGAAATTTGGTCTATCTAGGATACGGGGTGTTACAACATCTATGTAATATTCATTGAAATAAAATAAGGATAGACCCATATGCCCGTGATAGAAGCATGGAATGAAGAGTTCCTCATGAGTTCAAGATTGAGAGACAAAAAATGTTTATCATTAGGACAAACATGCATCACTCTATATAACATTGCACTTCATTTGTTTCTCGTCGGTTGCGATTGTTGATATATTATTGTGGCTATTGTATTATAAGACACAATGGTGGCTTTGATTATTCATGTTCAGGTGTAAAATTTTATGTTCTTTATGAGCTTAGTGGTATGGAGCAAACATTGTTAGATTGGGCTAATTGTTTCTTCCAGGTTGTAGGTGAGGAGGCTCCACTGGAGTGGATGAGTAGTTGTGTTCAATATTGTTTTACTTAGAGTTAGTTGTTTGCTTGCTAAGAACTGTGTTTTTTGGTACTCACTCCCTTTCTTCTACATTTCTTTAGGTTACGAATCTAAATCACCTTGATTACTTTTTTTTCTCTTCTATGTGTGAGGATACAGTTAAAGAGTTTATGAGCTAGTTGCTTGTCATTTCGCCGGACACAACCTACTGTTTTAGTATGTTTTTGTTCTATTATTGAAATAAAGACATTCAGACTAGTATTTCATACTTAGAGGCATGTACAAGTGACTACAAGGTTTTGGAGTTATAATTGAGTTATGTTATCCACGGTGTGTTGTTGAGATTATGTTAATTTTTTATTTTGATTTACTTTCCCATTTATCTCTTAATTTGAATTTTAGGCTGACTTTTCTTGGTGGGATAAAACAAGTATCACGACGTCCATTTTGGATCGTGCCGCTCAATCTTTCACTTTGAAATTAAAAAAATTGATGAAAATAAAATATTGGAAGTTTAACTTCTTACCAAAAAGGAAAGCAGCCACCAAAGAAAAGTTATTACAACATATGAAAACACCACTAATTACTTATTTTTATGGTTACCTTATATCTTTTGCCATAACTGATGTTATAGTGTATTATAAAATTAGCATATTAGAAGAAGAATAAAGTAGAAAAAAGAGAGACTTTGAATGATTAATTTGTAATTAATGTGAACACCTAATTTTTTACCAAAACATAATATATTTAACACCAATTTTAAAAAAAGTTATATTTAAAATAAATAAAAATAAATAAATTATAAATTACTTTAATAATAAAAAATTATGAATTTATGGTATTTGTTTTAAATCTTCAACTTTTAATTAGTTTAAAAATTAATGGTACTATATATTAAGAAAAAGAAGAAAAAATAAATTTAAAAAAAAGAGTCCTAAATATTCAAATTACCTTCCCCTTATCTTAAATAACCTCAAACTCCCAAAAACTAATTTTCCTAAAAAATTTCTTTTGCTGTTTAGTTTTTATTTTATTTTAGTTTTCTCTCTCTCCCACTTATTGGTTTGCACGACTTTTTCTTTTTTTTAAAAAAAAATCTTGAACGTGTATGTTTACCTCTTTTTGGTTGTTTTACTGTATTATTATTATTATAATTTAGTAGGTTAATTATTTAATTATTTCTCAACCATAATTTCCTCTACAATATTTCAAATTAAATTCTAATCCCACTCAATTACGTTCCTTTTATTAGCACCAGACTCTCACCCAAAAATATTATAAAAAGACACGTTCGGTTGAAAAGAGAAAAAAAAAACAGAGATTGAAAGATGAGAGAGAGAGAAAAAAAGCAAGAGCAAAAATCAAGGAGAAGAAAAGTGAGTTATTCTTTTGAAATTTAGGTTAGATTTAGAATTTTGTTCGTGGTTCCAATTTGTGGCTCATTAATGTTAATACTTGTTTATTAACTTTGGAAATCAGTAGATCGTAGTTGTTATTTTTTATGTGAATCAATAATACGAGATAACTCTAAATTCTTGATTCTTGTATGATTTTAATGAAATGTGTCACGACCCAAAATGAGCCGCGAGTGGCACCCACATTTATTCTCCTATGTGAGCGAACCAACCAATCTAATCCCAATTCTTATCAATATTTCAACCATAATAAACAGAATATAATGCGGAAGACTTAAAACTCATTAATGAAAATCGATTAAATAACTTCTAAAAACTCAATACTTATTGTTCCCAAAAACTGGAAGTCATCACCACAAGAACATCTATCCTCAAATTACTAAATCTAAGAGTATCTAAGAAGCTAAAATAAGTTAAACAGCTAGTCCATGCCAGAACTTCAAGGCATCAAGACGTAAATGAGAGAGAGTCCAGTCCGAGCTAGGAACAATAGCTCACCCTGAAATCTGACGTGATGAAGACTGGCTAGAGTTGAGGACGAGTTGAAGACGATGGCACGTTTGCTGCACTCCACAAATAACAAAGAAAAACAAATACAAGTAGGGGTCAGTACAAAACACAAGTACTGAGTAGGTATCATCGGCCAACTCAAAATAGAAAGCAATATATATCGAATAATACATAAAACCAACCAAATGCTTAACAGGTGATAGCAACAAGTATAAGAATCCTTTACAACAACACCAAACACATCTATGAGGACTCAAGCCTCCACACCATACTCTTTTTGGGAAATAGGTTTCTTTAAAATCTGAGTATGTTAGCATAATTCAAGATTCATTCTCTTTGTTCTTCTTGTGTCGGAACGTGACACTCCGATCCACTA
>NC_028648.1:10106813-10107071 GCF_001406875.1 Solanum pennellii
CGTGACACCCGATCCATTACCCTCATTCTTTTAGTTCATCAACCTTCTTTTATACCAAGGCATCATCATTAACAAAGTGGATTTAAGGTTTAAGATTCACAGCCTCATCTTTCCAACCCACTACAATTACATAATCACATCATGCAAGCATACAATTAAGCATATAGAAGACTTTACAATACTACCCAATACATATCATTCGCTATTAAGAGTTTACTATGAAATAGCATAAACCATAACCTACCTCCACCGAAGAAT
>NC_028648.1:10108357-10111592 GCF_001406875.1 Solanum pennellii
TATATATATATATATATATATATATATATAAATATACACACACACACACACAAATACATACAAATCTTAATAAAAAAAAACTAAAATAAACGGATGTTTCAAGTTTAAAATTAATGGACGTACCCTGAAAAAAATTAAGATCATTTAAAGTAAATAAGTCAGTTTCAAATAAGTTTAAAATAAATTTAGGTAAATAAAAATTTATTATTAAGTTTAAATAATATAATATCCAAAATTAAGTCAAGTCATACTTTTAGTCAAATTTTCTTTTGATTAGAGTTTTAAATTAGATGACTTGGAACACCAAAACTCAATTCCACGTGGCGACTCTTAATAATAATTATCCCTTTTCAAAAATGTCACTTTAATTGGAAAAACTCTTTTTCTTTCGAAACAAATAAAATCAAAATTTTGAGAAAAAAAAAAGAGGTGTGACAAATAAGAAAATGGTTTCTATTTTCAGAGTCAAATTATAACAATTTTGACTAACATTTTAAGATGTATTTTTTCATTATATTTATATGCAAAAGATTGTAATTTATAGTACTTTTCATATAGTTTTTGAATATCTAAATCTTTTGTTTAAAATATTGAATTAATGTAATCTAATTTAACTTTAATAATTAATTAAATTGACTTTTGAAAACGTAACATGACAAATAAAAGTGTACGGAGGAAGTTATTAATATACTATTGAACTTCCCAAGGGAAAAAAGATATATTAGCAATAAATTCAAAAGGCCCGTGGAAGTTAACTCCCATTAATTTTTGAATTCTTAAATATAAAATTATATTTACATTTCACATCACCCATAAAGTACTGTTAGACCTCATTTGTTTCCATTAAGATTAAGAGGTCTGAATTTGAACACACATCTGAATATTAAAATTTAAATTAAGATTTTAGAGTTTTGATTTGAGTATATATCTGAATATTAAGATGTAGTCTCTAAATCTGAACACTAAATAATAATGTTGTTTGTTTTTAATATTTGAATGTGCAAGTGAAATTGAACATTATATTAATAAATATTATAAAAAAATTTATTTCAACAAAATATCTCACTTTTGATTAAAAAAATAATTTAAAAAGTTTCAACAATCATGATTTGGGGTACTATTTTTTCATTCAAAAAACCTTGATAAATAACAATATACCAAAAATTTTATTGCAACCAGTGTTCTTGACACACGTCAATACACGAATATATTAATATAAAAAAGTTGTTGAAAGAATTTTTGAAAAATTTACCAGTTCAAGAGGGAAAATGGTGTTTGATTGAGAAAAGAGAGAAAGAAAATTTCTAGTTATGAGATACAAAGGAACACCCAAAGTAGAGAAGCGATGATAAATTGCATGGCTGCCTGATTATCCACAAACACGTGATTTCTTGTTGCTCAAAATCAAGATCTAACATAATCTTCCTTACCCAAAGAGCTTGATTAACAGTTCCAACAGCAGCTGTAAATTCAGCTTCGACAGTTGACTATGCCACGATACATTGCTTTTTGAGCACCATGAAAAACATCCTGAACTAAAGCTAAAACAATAACTTGAAGTGCTTTTTCATGTCATCATCTGACCCAGCCCAATCACTATCAGAACACCCTTGCAACTTGAACTTTTTAATTTTCGCGAACCTAACACCGTAGTCCAAATTCCCTTGACATGTCTTATTATTCTTTTTGCTGCTTTCATGTGCATTTCACTTGCACAATTTAGAAATATAGACAATACACTTATTGCTTTCAGAATGTCGGGTCTCATGGCAGTGAGATACACGAGACATCAAACCATACTTCTATAGCTTGCCTCGTCAACCTTGTCACTACTATCATCTTTAATCAATTTTTCTTTTTGATACATTGAAGTTTTCATAGGTTTGCAGTCTTCCATATTGAACCTCTTCGTTGTGGATTTTACAAATCTACATTCCAAGAAAGTAAGACATTTCTCCCAAGTCTTTTAATTCGAAAAATTTCTTCATCTCAACCTTGAATTCATGTATCATTTCAAGCTTGTTTACTGTTACAAGAATATCATCAACATAAAGTGATATAACCACAATAACAGAATCTCTTTTTTTATCAAACAGAGTTGATTCGCGTAGGCTTTTCTCAAAATGTAAGCCTTACAAGTGATTATCAATTCGACTGTTCCAAGCCCTTCGAGCTTGTTTTAAACAATAAAGGGCTTTCTTCAATAGATACAATTTGTTGTCAATATCCTATTACATAAAAACCTTGAGGTTTCTTCACATGATTTGTCTCCCTTTTTGAGCAGCAATAACTAGTAACCACCTTACAGTATCAAGCCTAGCAACTGGAGCAATTTTTTTTGAATAATCAACTCCAAATGTTTATGAGTGACACTTCACAACAATTCTTTCATTGATCTTGTTAACAAATCCATCAACATTCAATTTCGTGCGATAAACCCATTGCACACCAGTGATCTTCCTATGTTGAGCTGTCATTTCTCGCTCTTCTCAATCATTGCAATCTCCTCCTACAATGTAGCTTTCTACTTGGTATATAAAGTTGCTTCTTCAAATCCAGAAGGCTTTAAATAGCCAAATTGCATCTCTGGTATATGTCAATGAGCGACCTTGTTCCTCTCACAAGTTGATCATCAATGTTCTCATCTGAATCTAGTAGATTTCTTATGATATTCTTCTGGTAACTTCTTCCCAGTCCGATTTCTCATTCTCCATAAAAGAATGCGTCTATGCTTACCATAATTTTTCCTGTATGAGGTTGTAGAATTCTGTATGCTTTAGAGATTATACTATGATCAATAGAGACTCCATATTCAGCGTTCTTATCTAACTTGTCCCTCTTAACCTGTGGAATATGAGATATACACAAACAACCAAAGATTATTAAGTTTTGTAAGGACGGCTTATACCCGTGCCATGCCTCAAAAGGTTGTCTTTTCCTTCACGCCTTTTGTTGGCAACATGTTCAACAAAAAAAAACAGTCTTATTAGCTACTTTATCCCATAACTTTTTTGGTAAGCCCTTATCATATAATAAGCATCTCGACATGTCCATTATGTCACGACCCAAAACCGAGCCGCGACTGGTACCCACATTTACCCTCCTATGTGAGCGAACCAACCAATCTAAACCTTAACATTTCAATTTAATATCAACATAAAGCAATGCGGAAGACTTAAACTCATTAATAAAAGACAATTCAATAACTTCTAAAATTCAACATCTATTATTTCCC
>NC_028648.1:10113179-10203923 GCF_001406875.1 Solanum pennellii
AAGTTCAGAGAGTCGATTTCAGTACCCAAATTTCAGAAGTCCAAGTCTTTTGGAACGAGACCCCCTCGACGGCCCGTCGTGACCATGACGATCCGTCGTGGGTTCCGTCGACTCACACAGTTTTTCCAGAAATAAAATCTGCAAGAGCACAATCAAGATAAAAATAAAGTTATAGGCTGAAAGAGCTATAAAGACAAATCTTGCAAGTAATTCGCTGGAGAAAAACGTTGCAATGGTAAATTTTTGAATCCTTGTCTCTCATATAATATGCAAAAAAAAAGATTTATTTTTTTCTTAAAAAAATCTGGGGCATTTTATTTTATTTTTAGATCAATCAATGTACTAATAAAAATAAAATAAAATAAAGTAAAATAATATTAAATAATAATAATATAAGTAAAACAAATAACCCCTGGTTGCATATGGTGTACAATAACCCTATTTTATTTTCACATAGCACAATAACCCTTGGTTGCATATAAGGCACAATAACCACTATCCTATTTTTCATGTCTTCACAGGGCACAATAACCCCTGGTTGGATATAGGACACAATAACCCCTATCCTATGTTTTCATGTCTTCACAGGGCACAATAACCCCTGGTTGGATATAGGACACAATAACCCCTATCCTATGTTTTCATGTCTTCACAGGGCACAATAACCCCTGGTTGCATATAGGGCACAATAACCCCTATCCTATTTTTCATTATTTCATAGGACACAATAACCCCTGGTTGCATATAGGGCACAATAACCCCTATCCTATATTTTAATGTCTTCACAGGGCACTATAACCCCTGGTTTCATATAAGGCACAATAACCCCTATTTTACTTTTCATGTCTTCACAGGGCACAATAAGCCCTGAATTGCATGTAGGGCACAATAACCCCTATCTTATTTTTTTTTATGTCTTCATAGGGCACGATAACCCCTGGTTGCATATAGGGCCCAATAACCCCTATTTTATTTTTTAGGTCTTCACAGGGCATAATAACCCCTGGTTGCATATAGCGCATAATAACCTCTATCCTATTTTTCATGTCTTCACAGGGCACAATAACGCAGGTTGCATATAGGGCACAATAACCCCTATTCTATGTTTTCATGTCTTTACAGGGCACAATAAGTCCTTGTTGCATATAGGGCACAATAACCCCTATTTTATTTATCATGTCTTCAGAGGGCACAATAACCTCTGGATTGCATTTAGGACACAATAACCCCCATCATTTTTTTATGTCTTCATAGGGCACAATAACCCCTGGTTGCATATAGGGCACAATAACCCCTATTTTACTTTTCATGTCTTCACAGGGCACAATAACCCCTGGATTGCATATAGGGAACAATAACCCCTATCATTTTTTTTATGTCTTCACAGAACACAATAAACTCTGGTTGCATATAGGGCACAAGAACCCCTATTTTATTTTTCATGTCTTCAGAGGGAACAATAACCCCTATTTTATTTTTCATGTATTCACAGGGCACAATAACCCCTAGTTGCATATATGTCACAATAACCTCTATTTTTTTTCATGTCTTCAAAGGGCACAATAACACCTGGTTGCAATTTGGGTACAAAGCTCCCTTTTGTCTTATTTTTTACATTTTGTAAAGGGTACAAAAATATTATTTTTATTATTAGTATAGAATTTTATATCTTTGATCAATAACTCACAAAATTTCCTAGTGCAAACTAGGCAGAAAATTTTATTTCGTGTGCAGATTTCTACATAGTACACAAATTTGCATTTCAAAAATAAAAGATTTATCCTTTTAAGAATAATAAATTTTAAAGAATATCATGCGGAAGAACGTCAGTAGCTGAAGTCAAGTCATTAAGTTTCAAGTCTTAAACTTAGATGTCCTGAGCAATGTTCGGAATCGATGAACCTACCAAAGAGGGTGAAGCGATATCCGACAATTCAAAATGAAGACTTAGCACTATCGAAGTAGATAGGATTTCATATCTTTCGTTGTGCATTTTGTTTTTTTATGTAATAACGGAGCTACGAACCGGAATCTCGACAAAACCTCACTCAACTACCTAACTCATTGGAACTACGCCTGACTCCTTATCTTCAACTTAGGATAGATAGTTTTTCAAAAGTCAGGACACAGTCAAAACCTCTTCTCTATTATAATTTTTTCACATTTTTGGCATAAATATTTCATTAAAAAATTAGTCACATTGTTCACGTCTTTGCATGAAAACTCTTCATGTTTCCAAGCAAAGAGGGGCATATTATGAACACATAACTTTTTACCAAAACATAATATATTTAACACCAATTTTAAAAAATTTTATATTTAAAATAAATAAAAATAAATAAAGTGTAAATTACTTTAATAATTAAAAATTATGAATTTTATGGTATTTGTTTTAAATCTTCTAACTTTTAATGAGTTTAAAAAATAATGATAGTATATATTAAGAAAAAGAAGGAAAAAAAAGAGTCCTAAATATTCAAATTACCTTCCCCTTATCTTAATTAACCTCAAACTCCCAAAAACTAATTTTCCTAAAAAATTTCTTTTGCTATTTAGTTTTTATTTTATTTTAGTTTTCTCTCTCTCCCACTTATTGGTTTGCACGAATTTTTATTTTTTTTAAAAAAAATCTTGAACGTGTATATTTACCTCTTTTTTGTTGTTTTACTGTATTATTGTTATTATTGTTATTTAGTAGGTTAATTATTTAATTACTTCTCAACCATAATTTCCTCAACAATATTTCAAATTAAATCCTAATCCCACTCTATTACGTTCCTTTTAATTAAAACCAGACTTTCACCCAAAAATATTATAAAAAGACACGTTCAGTTGAAAAGAGAAAAAAAATGGAGATTGAAAGACGGGAGAGAAAAAAAAAAGCAAGAGCAAAAATCAAGGAGAAGAAAAATGAGTTATTCTTTTGAAATTTAGGTTAGAGTTAGAATTTTGTTCGTGGTTCCAATTCGTGGCTCATTAAAGTTAATACTTGTTTATTAACTTTGGAAATCAGTAGATCGTAGCAGTTATTTTTGTGGTGAATCAATAATACGAGGTAACTCTAAATTCTTGAATTCTTGTATGATTTTAATGAAATGCTTGTAAGAAAGTTTAATTTCAATTATATGAAATTCTTTTAATAGTGTGTTATTATTATTATTATGAAATATCATTTTTGTGATTGATGTTATGAGTTATCTTATTTGCAAAAGCTTAAACGTTGCCAAAGATTCTTATTGTTAAGAATAAATAAATAAATAAACAAATAATTTAAATATGCATCATGTATTATTATTATTATTATTATTATTATTATTATAATAATAATAATTATTATTATTATTATTATTATTATAATAATAATAATTATTATTATTATTATTATTATTAACTATTATTACTACTACTACTATTATTATTATTATCATCATCAACATCTTTAAATGCGATTTACAATTTATATCAAAATTCCATGATATTGAATAAGTTTTTTTTTTTGAATTTAATATTCACTAAAGTTTTTCTTTTTATTTAATTTACTCTATTCTTGTTAGATTAGGATATAAACTAATGTTTAATTGATTAGCGACTCAGAAAAACTTTGCAGAATATACTTTAGTTTTTTTATTATTTTTTTGATAAATAATAAATAATTTATCTTTAAATAAAAATAAGATAATAATCAATTAAATTTGAATTGTTAAATTATATAATTAAGAGGATACACGAATATTATTTATAGGTTTATGATAAAAAATAAAAAATATAATGAAGAATATTGATTGAAAAATAAATAAAAATCATAAGAAGAAAGAAAGAAATGATAATAATAAAAAAGCAACGTGAACAGAAAAAGAATAATAAAAAAATGAATTAAAAAAAGCATAGAAAAAAACAAAAAAAAAAAGAGTAAAAAGAACAATGAATAAATAAATAATAGAATGTAATATATACATGAAAGAAAGGAAAATAGAAATAAAATAATAAAAAAAGTAAACAAAAACGTAAGTTTTTTTTAAAAAAAATTAAGAAAAAAGAAATATAAAGAGTGAGTTTAAAAGAATGTCAACCAAAAATCAAAAATTATTACTTTCCCACAAAAATTTAAGAAAAAAAAATACAAGAAAAAAAATACGAAAGATAACTAAAGAAAATGTGTAGCATTAAATAAAAAAAGAAATTAAAAAATAAAATTTTTCTTTGTAAAAGTAATAGTAAATCTCTTAAAATTTTACCTCTTATTTAAAAATGTAACTAGAAAAAAACAATCCCAAAATTACCAAACACTAAAATCTCTTTCCTATATAAATTCTATTTTCAAAATATTAGATATTTATATACATTCATTAATGTGTATATATATGTGTGTGAGTATATATATATATATATATATATATATATATACTCACACACACACACAAATATAAATAAAAATAAACTATAATAAAGGATGTTTCAAGTTTAAAATTAATGGACGTACCCTGAAAAAAATAAGATCATTTAAAATAAATAAGTCAGTTTCAAATAAGTTTAAAATAAATTTGGGTAAATAAAAATTTATTATTAAGTTTAAATAATATAATATCCAAAATTAAGTCAAGTCATATAAAAGTTAATAAAGCGACCGTGCTAGAACCACGGGACTCGAGGGATGCCTCACACCTTCCCCTCGGTCAACAGAATTCCTTATCCGGATATTTAGTTCGCAGACCAATAGAAAATATAGAGTCAAATTTCCTTTGGATTAGAGATTTGAATAAGGTGACTTGGAACACCAAAACTCAATTCCACGTGGCGACTCTGAATAATAATTATCCCTTTTGAAAAATGTCACTTTAATTGGAAAAACTCTTTTTCTTTCGAAACAAATAAAATCAAAATATTTGAGAAAAAAAAGGGGCGTGACAATTAAGAAAATGGTTTCTATTTTTAGAGTCAAATTATATCAATTTTGACAAACATTTTAAGATGTATTTTTTCATTATATTTATATGCAAAAGATTGTAATTTATAGTACTTTTCATATAGATTTTGAATATCTAAATCTTTTGTTTAAAATATTGAATTAATGTATTCTAATATAACTTTAAAAATTAGTTAAATTGACTTTTGAAAAACGTAACATGACAAATAAAAGTGTACGGAAGAAGTTATGAATATACTATTGAACTTCCCAAGGGAAAAAAAGATATATTAGCAATAAATTCAAAAGGCCCGTGGAAGTTAACTCCCATTAATTTTTGAATTCTTAAATATAAAATTATATTTACATTTCACATTACCCATAAAGTAGTGTTAGACCTCATTTGTATCCATTAAGATTAAGAGGTCTGAATTTGAACACACATCTGAATATTAAGATTTGAATTAAGATTTGAGAGTTTTGATCTGAGTATATATCTGAATATTAAGATGTGGTCTCTAAATCTGAACACTAAATAATAATGTTGTTTGTTTTTAATATTTGAATGTGCAAGTGAAATTGAACATTATATTAATAAATATTATAAAAAAATTTATTTCAACAAAATATATCACTTTTGATTAAAAAAAATAATTTAAAAAGTTTCAACAATCATGATTTGGGGTACTATTTTTTCATCCAAAAAACCTTGATAAATAACAATACACCAAAAATATTATTGCAACCAGTGTTCTTGACACACGTCAATATAGGAATATTATTAATATAAAAAAGTTGTTGAAAGAATTTTTGAAAAATTTACCAGTTCAAGAGGGAAAATGGTGTTTGATTGAGAAAAGAGAGAAACAAAATTTCTACTTATGAGATACAAAGGAACACCCAAAGTAGAGAAGCAATGATAAATTGCTATGGCTGCCTGATTATCCACAAAAACGTGATTTCATGTTGCTCAAAATCAAGATCTAACATAATCTGCCTTACCCAAAGAGCTTGATTAACAGTTCCAACAGCAGCTGTAAATTCAGCTTCGACAGTTGACTATGCCACGATTCCTTGATTTTTGAGCACCATGAAAAACATCCTGAACTAAAGCTAAAACAATAACTTGAAGTGCTTTTTCATGTCATCATCTGACCCACTCAATCACTATCAGAACACCCTTGCAACTTGAACTTTTGAATTTTCGCGAACCTAACACCGTAGTCCAAATTCCCTTGACATGCCTTATTATTCTTTTTGCTGCTTTCATGTGCATTTCACTTGCACAATTTAGAAATATAGACAATACACTTACTGCTTTCAGAATGTCGCGTCTCATGGCAGTGAGATACACGAGACATCCAACCATACTTCTATAGTTTGCCTCGTCAACCTTGTCACTACTATCATCTTTAATCAATTTTTCTTTTTGTTATATTGAAGTGTTCATAGGTTTGCATTCTTCCATATTGAACTTCTTCAATGTGGATTTTACAAATCTACATTCCAAGAAAGTAATACATTCCTCCCAAGTCTTTCAATTCAAAAACTTTCTTCGTCTCAACCTTGAATTCATGTATCATATCAAGGTTCTGTACTGTTACAAGAATATCATCAACATAAAGTGATATAACCACAATACCAGAATCTCTTTTTTATCAAATAGAGTTCATTCGTGTAGGCTTTTCTTAAAATGTAAGACTTACAAGTGATTATCAATTCGACTGTTCCAAGCCCTTGGAGCTTGTTTTAAACAATAAAGGGTTTTCTTCAATAGATACACTTTATTGTCAGTATCCTATTACATAAAAACCTTGAGGTTGCATCACATAATTTTTCTCCCATAGAAAATCATTTAAAAAGATGACTTGACATCTAATTGGAAGATTTTCCAACCTTTTTAAGCAGCAATAACTAGTAACCGCCTAATAGTATCAAGCCTAGCAACTGGAGCAAAGTTTTTTGAATAATCAACTCCAAATATTTATGAGTGACATTTCACAACAAGTCTTTCATTGAGCTTGTTAACAAATCCATCAACATTCAATTTCGTACGATAAACCCACTTCACACCAGTGATCTTCTTATGTTGTGGTTTTT
Organism: Solanum pennellii; assembly: GCF_001406875.1. NCBI lineage: Eukaryota > Viridiplantae > Streptophyta > Magnoliopsida > Solanales > Solanaceae > Solanum > Solanum pennellii. Next base: position 10,120,183 of record NC_028648.1, read on the forward strand.
CCACAAGCTGCCATTTCTCACTCTTCTCAATAATTGCAAACTCCTCCTACATTGTAGCTTTCTACTTGGTATATGAAATTGCTTCTTAAAATACAGAAGGCTCTAAATAGCCACATTGCATCTCTGGTATATGTCAAAGAGCGACCTTGTTCCTCTCACAAGTTGATTATCAATGTTCTCATCTGAATCTAGTAGATTTTTTATGATATTCTTCTGGTAACTTCTTCCCAGTTCCATTTCTCATTCTCCATAAAAAAAAATACATGTATGCTTACCATAATATTTCCTGTATGAGGCTATAAAATTCTGTAAGCTTTAGAGATTGTAGTATGATCAATAGAGACTCCATATTCAGCGTTCTTATCTAACTTGTCCCTCTTAACCTGTGGAATATGAGATATACACAAACAACCGAAGATTATTAAGTTTTGTTAGGACGGCTTATACCCGTGCTATGCCTCAAAAGGTGTCTTTTCCTTCACGCCTTTTGTTGGCAACATGTTCAGGAAAAAAAAACAGTCTTGTTAGCTACTTTATCCCATAACTTTTTGTTTCAACAACCATTTTAATTTTCTACCAAAGCTTTGAATATAGAGAACATTTCAATTACATCAGATTTGAACTTGAGAAAATAAATCCAACACAATCATTTCATATCATGAATGAATGCTATAAAATATTTACTTCCATTAAGAGAGCAGTCTTATGTGGTCCACAAAAACCAGTAGGGACTAATTGAAGCTTCACTGATGCTCTCCAGTCTGCCTTGGAAGAAGGCATCCTACTTTACTTTCCCAATTAACATGTGTTGCAAGCTGCGTGTTTATCCTCCATAAGTGGTAGTCCTCGAACGATATCTTTCTTCAGTATGTAGAAGAGTGTCCTGTGATTGAAATGTCCTAGTCTCTTGTTCCATATATTTGTTGTCATCTCTTGGCTCGGATAGGCAACCAATTTTTCCTCCATTGAATCAAAGGAAAAGATTTGTCCTCTTATTTTAACTTGACAGATTTTTTGTCCCTTTGGATCAAAGATCACACACTTCATGTCCTCAAACGTAAGATTATTCTAATTCACCAAAAGTTTCCCTATGCTCAACAAATTTTTATCAAGTTCAGGAACATAAAGTACATCTGAGATTAACTTTGTACCTGATTAGCTTACAATAGCTACTGTACCTTTCCCTTTGGTTGGAAGGTAATCTCCATTAAAAATTCTGACTTTAGAGATTGGAGATCTGTCTAATCTCTCGAAAAATCCTCATGATGAGTCATATGATTTGTACAACCACTATTAACCATCTTTCACTTGAACTTCTACTTGCAAAACAATTGGCCAGAAACAATTGATATTCTTCTTGTTTGTCTGCAATTCAAGCTCCATTTAATTGTTCTGGCCTTTTTTTCTTGGCAAATAATCTCAGCATGACCAACTTTATGAAATTTTCTGCATCTCATATCAGGTTTTTCCAACATTTGAAGTGTGGATAATTCCTCTTCCCACAATGCTGATTCAGAATATTGATGAGAATATTGATGATCAACCTGTGAGCACAAGATATCTGCTAGATTCTGCTAGATTCAGATGAGAATATTGATGATCAACCTGTGAGAGGGACAAGGTTGCTCTCTGACATATACCAGATATGTAATTTGGCCATTTTAGAGCCTTCTGGATTTGAAGAAGCAATTATGTCCTTTATGAGCTTAGTGGTATGGAGTGAACATTGTTAGATTGGGCTAATTGTTTCTTGAAGGTTTTAGTTGAGGAGGTTCCATTGGAGTGGATGAGTACTTGTGTTCAATATTGTTTTACTTAGAGCTAGTTGTTTGCTTTCTAAGAACTATGTTATTTGGTACTCACTCCCTTTATTCTACATTTTTGTAGGTTACGAATCTGAATCATCTTGATTACTTATTTTTCTCTTCTATGTGTGAGGCTACAGTTGGAGAGTTTATGAGCTAGTTGTTGTCATTTCGGCGGACACCTCCTACTATTTTAGAATGTTTTTGTTATAGTATAGAAACAAAGACATTCAGACTAGTATTTCTTACTTGGAAGCATTTACAAGTGACTACCATGTGTCGGAGTTATAATTGAGTTATGTTATCCACGGTGTGTTGTTGAGATTATATTAATTTTCATTTCTGATTTAGTTTCCCATTTATCTCTTAATTGGAATTTTAGGCTGACTTGTCTTGGTGGGATAAAACAAGTTTCATCACGTCCATCTTGGATCGTGCCGCTCGATCTTTTCACTTTGAAATTAAGAAAAAATTGATGAAAATAAAATATTGGAAGTTTAAATTCTTACCAAAAAGGAAAGAAGCCACCAAAGAAAAGTTATTACAACATATGGAAATACCACTAATTACTTATTTGTACGGTTACCTTATATATTTTGCCATAACTGATGTTATAGTGTGATCTGAAACTAGAAGATTAGAATAAGAATAAAGTAGAAAAAGAGAGACTTTGAATAATTAATTTGTAATGAAGAAAATGGTTTCAATTTTTAGAGTCAAATTTTAACAATTTTGACTAACATTTTAGGATGTATTTTTTTTATTGTATTAATATGACGAAAATTGTAATTTATAGTACTTTTCATATAGTTTTTTAATATCTAAATCTTTTGTTTAAAATATTGAATTAATCTAATCTAATTTAATTTTAAAAATTAGTAAAATTGACTTTTGAAAAATGTAACATGACAAATAAAAGTGTACGGAGGAAGTTATGAATATACTATTGAACTTCCCAAGGGAAAAAAGGATATATTAGCAATAAATTCATAAGGCTCATGGAAGTTAAATCCCATTAATTTTTGAATTCTTAAATATAAAATTATATTTACATTTCACATTACCCATAAAGTAGTCTTAGACCTCATTTGATTCCATTAAGATTAAGGTCTTAATCTGAATACACATCTGAATATTAAGATTTGAGTGTTTTGATCTTAGTACACATCTAAATATTAAGACGTGGTCTCTAAATCTGAACTGTTGTTTGTTTTTAATATTTGAATGTGCAAGGGAAATTGAATATTATATTAATAAAATATTATAAAAAATTTTATTTCAACAAAATATATCACTTTTGATTACAAAAATAATATTAAAATGTTTCAACAGTCATGATTTGGAATACTATTTTTTCATTCAAAAACCTTTATAAATAACACTACACCAAAAATATTATTGCAACCAATGTTCTTGTTACACGTCAATACATGAATATTATTAATATAAAAAAATACTTGAAAAAATTTATCAAAAACTTACCAGTTCAAGAGGAAAAATGGTGTTTGATTGAGAAAAAAGAGAAAGAAAATTTCAAGTTATGAGATAAAAAGGCACACCCAAAATAGAGAAGCGATGAGAAATTGCTATGGCTGCCTGATTATCCACAAACACGTGATTTATTGTTGCTCAAGATCAAGATCTAACATAATCTTCCTTATCTAAAGAGCTTGATTAACAGTTGCAACAACAGCTGTAAATTCAGCTTCTGCAGTTGACTATGCCACAATACCTTGCTTTTTGAGCACCATGAAAAACATCCTGAACTAAGGCTAAAACAATAACTTGTAGTGCTTTTTCATGTCATCATCTGACGCAGCCCAATCACTATCAGGACACCCTTGCAACTTGAACTTTTGACTTTTCCCAAACCTAACACCATAGTCCAAATTCCCTTGACATGCCTTATTATTCTTTTTGCTGCTTTCATGTGCATTTCACTTGCACAATTCAGAAATATAGACAAGACACTTACTGCTTTCAGAATGTCGGGTCTCATGGCATTGAGATACACGAGACATTCAACCATACTTCCATAACTTACCTCGTCAACATTGTCACTACTATCAACTTTAATAAACTTTTCTTTCTGATACATTGGAGTGTTCATAGGTCTGCAATTATAAATCTACATTCCAAGAAAGTAAGACATTTCTTCCAAGTCTTTCATTTCGAACACTTTCTTCATCTCAACCTTGAATTCATGTATCATTTCAAGTTTGTTTCCTGTTACAAGAATATCATCAACATAAAGTGATATAACCACAATGCCAGAATCTCTTTTTTATCAAATAGAGTTGATTCGCGTTTGCTTTTCTTAAAATCTAAGCCTTACAAGTGATTATCAATTCAACTGTTCCAAGCCCTTGGAGATTGTTTTAAACAATAAAGGGCTTTCTTCAATAGATACACTTTGTCTTCATGTTCCATTACATAAAAACCTTGAGGTTGCTTCACATAATTTTTGTCCCGTAGAAAACCATTTAAAAAACTGACTTCACATCTAATTGGAAGATTTTCCAACCTTTTTGAGCAGCAATAACTAGTAACCGCCTTGTAGTATCAAGCCTAGCAACTGGAGCAAATGTTTCTGAATGATCAACTCCAAATATTTATGAGTGATATTTCACAACAAGTCGTTCATTGAGCTTGTTAAAAAATCCATCAATATTCAATTTTGTGCGATAAACCCATTTCACACCAATGATCTTCCTATGTTGTGATTTTTCCACAAGGTGTCATGTCTCGCTCTTCTCAATCATTGCAAATTCCTCCTACATTGCAGCTTTCTACTTGGTATATGAAATTGCTTCTTCAAATCCATAGGCTCTAAATGGCCATATTGCATCTCTGGTATATGTCAAAGAGCGACCTTGTTCCTCTCACAAGTTGATCATCAATGTTCTCATTTTAATCTAGTAGATTTCTTGTGATATTCTTCTGGTAACTTCTTTCCAGTCCCATTTCTCATTCTCCATAAAAAATACATGTATGCTTACCATTATTTTTCCTATATGAGGCTGAAAATTCTGTGAGCTTTAGAGATTGTACTATGATCAATGGAGACTCTAGATTTAGTGTTCTTATCTAAGTTTTCCCTCATAACATGTGGAGTATGAGATATACACAAACAACCGAAGATTATTGAGTTTTGTAAGGACGGCTTATACCGGTGCCATGCCTCAAAAGGTGTCTTTTCCTTCACTACTTTTGTTGGCAACATGTTCAGCCAAAAAAAACAGTCTTGTTAGCTGGTTTTTCCCATAACTTTTTTGGTAAGCCCTTATCATATAATAAGCATCTCGACATGTCCGTTATCGATCAATTCTTTCTTTTACTGACACCATTTTGTTGTGGAGTATATGAAACAGTGAGTTGATGATCAATTCCTGAATTTTCACAAAACTTTTCAAATCAATCAGATGTGTACTCGGTACTATTATCTATCTAACCATTTGAATCCAGCAAATACATTAATTCTCCACCAAAGCTTTGAATATCGAGAACACTTCAGTTACTTCATATTTGAACTTGAGAAAATAAATCTGACACAATCATTTCATATCATTAATGAAAGTTATAAAATATTTACTTCCGTTAAGAGAGGAGTCCTATGTGGTCCACAAAAATCAGTATGGACTAATTGAAGAATCACTGATGCTCTCCAGTCTGCCAAGGAAGAAGGCATTCTACTTTAATTTCCCAATTGACATGTGCTGCAAGCTGCGTGTTCATCCTCCATAAGTGGTAGTCCTCGACGATATCTTTCTTCAACATGTAGAAGAGTGTCCTCTGATGGATATGTCCTGGTCTCTTGTTCCATATATTTGTTGTCATCTCTTGGCTCGATAGGCAACCAATTTTTCCACCATTGAATCAAAGGAAAAGCTTTGTCCTCTCATTTTAACTTGTCAGATTTTTTGGCCCTTTGGATCAAAGATCACACACTTCATGACCTCAAACGTAAGCTTATTACAATTCTCCAAAAGTTGCCCTATGCTTAAATTTTTTTGATCAAGTTTAGGAACATAAAGTACATTTGAGATTAACTTTGTACTTGATTAGCTTTCAGTAGCTACTGTACCTTTACCTTTGGCAGGAAGGTAATCTTCATTATCAATTCTGACTTTAGAGATTGCAGATCTGTCTAATCTCTGAAAACTCCTCATGATGAGTCATATGATTTGTACAACCACTATTAACCATCTTTCACTTGAACTTCTACTTGCAAAACAATTGGCCACAAACAATTGATATTTTTCTTGTTCGTCTGCAATTCAAGCTCCATTTAATTGTTCTGGCCTTTTTTCTTGGCAAATAATCTCAGCATGACCAACTTTATGAAATTTTCTGCATCTCATATCAGGTTTTTTCCAACATTTGAAGTGTGGATGATTCCTCTTCCCACAATGCTGACATGGTTGATATTTTCCACCTTTGTTTTTGTTGCTAGAATTGCTATCAGTTGCAGTAGATTATGTTGACATAGCATAGCTCTTCCTCAAGTTCTGCTTTCTACCTTTGCCTCCAGCATTGAATTTATGCCTTGCTTACGGAGCTCCTTCAACAGTCTCCTTGTACTTCATCATTCTTCTTTGTTCTGGATCATGCAAGGAGTTTAAATGTTCCGCCTAAGTAATGTTTGACAGATCTTTTGTATTTTCCAGTGAAGCAATTGTTTCTTCAAACTTTTCGGGTAAAGTAACAAGGATTTTCTGCACAATCCTTGTATCGTAAAGTTCAGCACCAAGTAACTTTACCTTATTGTCCTTACTAATAAGTTTATCTGAGTACTCTTTAATTGTCTCAGATTCCTTAACTTTTGGTTTTTCAAATTATCTCACAAGGTTTAAGACCTTTATGCCTCAAATTCTTTCATCTTCATAATATTCCTTTTTATGGAAGTCCTGTATTTCCTTAGACGTTTTAACTATCATGATTCTGGAAAAAATAGTAGGAGATACTGCAGCATACTGTGGCGAAACCAGAATTTTCAATAAGGAGATTCAAAAGCTAAAAAAATAGAAACACAAAGTAGCCAAAGGGGTTCGACATCTAATATATATACCTAAAAAATTATTTTAACCATGTACAAATCATATAATTTTCCACCGAAGGGGTTCGGATGAACCCCTCATTGTAAGGTGGTTCCGCCACTAGAGGCATAGAGGAATGCCTTCGCCTTTGACTTCCTGGTTTTCTTCTGTTTGTCAGTTTTATTCTGATCCATTTTAGTATTGTCTGGTTAGTGAATGACTTCATAATCCTCTTCTACTTCCTCCTAGAGATCACATGCATCCAGGCTTTCACCCTAACAGCTCAAACCTGATAGTTTTCTCCATAGAAAAATTAGAAAGTCCTGTGCTGCCATTGTGAAACCTTACTTTGTAGAAGCCTTAAAGTGAATGAGCATAAATTCTGGTGGCTATGCTGGAATGGTGTCCTTATTATGCAATGAAATTCCAAAAGGAAAAGAAATGGTTTGATGTATTCATAACTATGTATGATGTATTCATAACTATCTTGTCTACAACTAAAACAATGGGTGCTTGCTTTTCTAAAGAAATGTTTATTGATATGATGCTTTGTTTAATGTGTATACTTCACTTTCATTGTCTATACATCCAATCATTAATTTACACATATAAGTGGGCATACATCATTATTAAAAATGTTGGCTTTTCCATCTTTCTTGTGAGCAATGGTAGACAAAGGTGCTAATATTATCAACAATATGAAGTTACTATATCTACTTTACCATTGCTCACAAGAAAGAAGGAAACACCGACATTTTTAATCATGATGCATGCCCACTTATATGTATAAATAAATTCTTGGATGTATATATAATGAAAGTGAAGTATAAACATTATACAAACAATCATACCAATAAACATTTTTAGAAAAGCAACCAAACATTGTTATAGTTGTAGACAAGATAGTTATGAATACATCATACCATTCCAGCATAGTCACCACAATTTATGCTCATTGACTTTAGGGCTTCTGCTAAGTAAGGTTTCACAATGACAGCACCGTATTTTAAGACTTCGTGATCTTTTGATGGAGAAACTACCATGTTTGGGCTGTTAGGATGGAAGCCTACATTGGATGCATGTGATCCTTGGGAGGCAGTAGAGGAGGATTATGAAGTTTATCCTTTACCAGGCAATCCTACAACGGCTCTGATTAAAATTGACAAAGAGATGAAAACCAGGTTGTCGAAGGCGAAGGCATGCCTCTATGCCGCCAGTGGCGGAGCCACCATACAATGAAGGGGTTCATCGGAACCCCCATCAGCAGAAAATTTTATATGATTTATACATGGTTAAAATTATTTTTAGGTATATACAGTAGATGTCGAACTCCTTCGGCTACTTTGTGTGTCTATCTTTTTAGATTTTGAATCCCCTTATTAAAAATTCGTATTCCGCCATTGTATGCCGCAGTATCTCCTACAATATTTTCCCGAATCATGACACTTAAATCACCTAAGGAAATATAGGACTTTCTTAAAACAGAATATTATAAAGATGAAAGAATTTGAGGCATGAAGGTCTTAAACCTGGCGAGGGTGCTGATGGAGATTACCTTCCATCCAAAAGGAAAGGCACAGTAGCTATTGAAAGCTATACATGTACAAAGTTAATCTCATATGTACTTTATGTTCTTGAACTTGATCGAAATTTGTTGAGCGTAGGGCAAATTTTGGAGAATGGTTTAAGCTTACGTTTGAGACAATAAGTTTCTGATCTTTGATCCAAAGGGCCAACAAATCTATCAAGTTAAAATGAGAGGAAAGATCTTTTCCTTTGATTCAATGGAGGAAAAATTGGTTGCCTATTCAAGCCAAGAGATAACAACTAATATATGAAACAAGAGACTCTGACATTTTTATCATAGGGCACTCTTGTACATGCTAAACAAAGATATGGTTCGAGGACTACCACTTATGGAGGATGAACACGCAGCTTTCATCACATGTCAACTGGGAAAGCAAAGTAGGATGCCTTTTGCCAACGCAACCTGGAGAGCATTAGTGAAGCTTCAATTAGTCCATATTGATTCTTGGTTTGTTGACCACATATGATTGCTCTCTTAACGGAAGTAAATATTTTGTAGCATTCATTGATTATATGACACAATTGTGTTGGATTTATTTTCTCAAGTTCAAACCTGAAGTGTCCTCAAAATTCAAAGCTTTGGTAGAAAATCAAAGTGGTTGCAGGATTCAAATGCTTAGATCAGGTAATGGTACTGAGTGCACATCTGATAGATTTTGAAAAATTTCATGAAAATGTAGGAATTAAGCATCAAATCACTTTTCCATATACTCCACATCGAAATAGTGTCAGTGAATGGAAGAACAGATCGATAATGGAGATGTTGAGATGCTTATTATATGAGAAGGGCTTGTGTAGAAGCATCTAACAGTGCTGTATTTTTGCTGAACAGGTTTCCTACAAAAGCCGTGAAGGAAAAGACACCGTTTGAGGCATGGCACGGGTATAAGCCGTCCTTCCAAAACATTATAATCTTTGGTTGTTTGTGTTTCTCTCATATTCCATGGGTTTAAGAGGGAAAAGTTAGATAAGAAAGTCGAATTTGGAGTCTTTGTTGTTTATAGTACAATCTCCAAAGCTTACACAATTTTTCAGTCTCAAACAGAAAAAATTATGGTAAGCAGAGATGTATCTTTTATGGAGAATGAGCAATGGAACTTGGAAGAATTTACCCAGAAGCACAAGATATCTGCTAGATTCATATGAGAATATTGATGATCAACCTGTGAGAGGGACAAGGTCACTCTCTGACATATACCAGATATGTAATTTGGCCATTTTAGAGCCTTCTGGATTTGAAGAAGCAGTTTCATATCACAACTGGAAAGCTGCAATGGAGGAGGAGCTTGCAATGATTGAGAAGAGCGAGACATGGCAGCTTGTCGAAAAACCACAACATAGGATGATCATTGGTGTGAAGTGGGTTTATTGCACGAAATTGAATGCAGATGGATCTATTAACAAGCTCAAGGCAAGACTTGTTGTGAAAGGTCACTCACAAATTTTTGAGTTGATTATTCAGAAACCTTTGCTCCAGTTGCTAGGCTTGATACTATAAGGTTGTTACTAGCTATTGCTACTAAAAAAGGTTGCAAAATCTTTCGGTTAGATGTCAAGTTTTTAAATGGTTTTCTACATGTGTAAATTTATGTGGAGAAACCTCAAGGTTTTTTTGTAAGGTTACATGAAGACAAAGTGTATCTATTGAAGCCCTTTGTGGTTTCAAACAAGCTCCAAGGTCTTGGTATAGTAGAATTGGTTATTATTTGCAAGTCTTAGGATTTAAGAAAATCTAAGTGAATCAACTCTCTATTTGTTAAGAAAAGAGATTATGCTATTGTGGTTATATATATAACTTTATGCTGATGATCTTCTTGTAACAGGAAACAACCTTGAAGTGATTGATGAATTCAAGGAAGAGATGAAGAAAGTGTTCGAAATGACAGACTTGGGAGAAATGTCTTACTTCATTTGAATGCATATTTGTCAAAAGAAATATACAAGGGAGATAATGAAGAATTTCAAAATGAAAGATTGCAAACCTATGATCACTTGAACTTATACTTGCAAAACAAGTGGCCACAAATAATTGATATTCTTCTTCTTCGTCTACAATTTGAACTTCATTAATTGTTGTGGTCTTTTTTCTTTACAAATAATCTCAGCATGACCAACTTTATGAAACTTTCTGCATCTCATATCAAGTATTTTCCAGCATTAAGTGTGGATGATTCCTCTTCCCACTATGCTGACATGGTGTATATTTTCCACCTTTTTTGTCATTGCTAGAATTGCTATCAGTTGCAGTAGCTTATGTTGACGTAGCATAGCTCTTCTTCAAGTTCTGCTTTCAACCTTTGCCTCAACATTGAATTGATGCCTTGCTTACAGAGCTCCTTCAACAGTCCCCTTGTTCTTAATCATTCTTCTGTGTTCCAGATCTTGCAAGGAGTTTAAATGTTTCGCCAAAGTAAGGTTTGACAAATCTTTTGTATGTTATAGTGAAGCAATTGTTTCTTCAAACTTTTAAGGTAAAGTAACAGGGATTTTTTGCACAATCCTTGTATCGGAAAGTTCAGCACCAAGTAACTTTACCTTATTGGCCTCACTAATAAGTTTATCTAAGTACTCTTTAATTGTCTCAGATTCCTTATGTTTTTGCATTTCAAATTACCGCACCGGGTTTGATACCTTTATGCCTCAAATTCTTTCATCCCCATAATATTCCTTTTTATGAAAGTCCCATATTTCCTTAGCCGATTTAAGTGTCATGATTCTGGAAAAAATAGTAGGAGATACTGCGACATACTGTGGCAGAACCAGAATTTTGAATAAGGAGATTCAAAAGCTAAAAAAATAGAAACACAAAGTAGCCAAAGGGGTTCGACATCTAATATATATATACCTAAAAAATTATTTTAACCGTGTATAAATCATATAATTTTCCAACAAAGGTGTTCGCATGAACCCCTCATTGTAAGGTGGTTTCGCCACTAGCGACATAGAGGAATGCCTCGCCTTTGACTTCCTGGTTTTCTTCTCTTTGTCAGTTTTATTCTAAGCCGTTGAAGGATTGCATGGTAAACTAATGACTTCATAATCCTCTTCTACTGGCTCCTAGAGATCACATGCATCCAGGCTTTCACCCTAACAGCTCAAACCTGATAGTTTCTCCATCAAAAGATCACGAAGTCATGTGCTGCCATTGTGAAACCTTACTTTGTAGAAGCCCTAGAGTTAATGAGCATAAATTCTGGTGGCTATGCTGGAATGGTGTCCTTATTATGCAATGAAATGCCAAAAGGAAAAGAAATGGCATGATGTATTCATAACTATCTTGTCTACAACTAAAACAATGGCTGCTTGCTTTTCTAAAGAAGTATTTATTGATATGATGCTTTGTTTAATGTTGATACTTCACTTTCATTGTCTATACTGTAGACACGTAATTTTTGACCGAATCTAAGTTTTATACGCTTTTTAGAGCTTAAATATTTTTTTATAAATATTTTGAGTTTTATCTTATTTTATTAAGTTTATTTTTAAAAGATATGAAAACCACAAAAATAGAATCACACTTTAAGGTATATTTTTATTTATTCATTCAAAATTTTAAGAAATTAGTAATTTTTATTTTTATTTTTATTTAATCTAGCTATTTAATTTTTCTTAATTAATATTATTATTGTTTTATAAAAAAAAAATAACAAAAAGAAATTAACCTACCCATTATCCCAACCCCACTTCACCATTTCTCTCCACTCACCCCACACCCCACTCCACTAATACAGCTCTTCCATACACATGTACACACATTTACATAAATATATATACATTAATAATGGGAGGAAAAAAGAGGAACAAGAAGAAAAAGTGGGTACAAAGGGAAAAGAAAAAAAATCAGCAAAAGAGAGGAAAAGAAAAACAAAAGAAGAAAAAAAAAAGAAAACTTTTTACCTTGTTTTTTCCTAAGGAACACATGCACAAAAAAAAAACTCAAAAATAGTGGAATTCGAGGCTTCAAATTCGTGGCCCTTATCGATGTATTTTCTTTGTGAATTAATTTTCACAAAAGTAACAGTTGATCTTTATTACATTATTTGGTTTCAAAATCATGCAAGATATGATTTCAATGATACAAAGTGTTTTAAATTTATGCATGTTTAATTTTTACATTATGATATGAAATAGATTGAGAGTTTATATTATTAAATTTAGAGTAAAATTTATATAACATGTATTTATTCTTGCTTGCTCTAAAGTTTTCTTTTATCTTGTTCTTTATTAAAATTTGAAGCTTAATATTCTATAGTATGCAGTTAGTAATAATTAGATAAAATTTAGTTCTTATTTGTTAAGTTACTTTTTCACTTTGTATATTTAATAAAACTGTATTTATTTATTTTTTAAAAGAGAAGAACAAAAATAAAGATAAAATAAATCAAACCTACACTATCTTTACATTTCTTTTAATGCGAAACTTTTTTTAAAAAAAAAATCAATTAATTTATTCATGTTGAAAGAATAAAAAATAAAAATTTAAATAAAAGGAAAAGACGTAAAAGAAATTTATAAAACATAAAAGTACTAAAATAAGAAGGAGAAAATATAAAAGAAAAATAAGGTAAAGTATAAGAAGAAAGAGAAACAAAATAAAAAAAATGAAAAACAATATTAAAGTGACCCAAAACGTACAAAAATAAATAAATAAATAAAATTGATTTTAATTACTGGGTTCTTTTCGTTTTAATGACTAAAATAAGAAAAAGTAAAAAATTTATGTGAAAAGGTATTTAATTTTTATCTTATGTTCTTATTAATATATTGTTCATTTTCTTTTAGAAAGATAAAACTAAGATAATATATAATTTAGCCTTATGATAATGATAATAATAATAAAATATTAAAATCCAAAAAACATTAAACTACTTTTAGTCTTTAAATACAAACAAATAAACAATTTGTGGTGAGGTTGGAAAGAGCTGCTACCAATAAACTACATGCTAATAAAATATGACAATTTCACAAAGTAATTTAAAATAAATCAAAGAAAGCGGGACATAAGTAAATTGTTAGGTAATAAACATAATACATTCAAAATTAAGTCAAGTCATATAAAAGTCAATAAAGCGACCGTGCTAGAACCACGGGATCGAGGGGTGCCTAATACCTTCCTTTCGGTCAACAGAATTCCTTACCCGAATTTCTGGTTCGCAGACCAAACAAAGAGTCATTTCCTTTTGATTAGGGATTAAACGAAAAAAGTGACTTGGAACACCGTAACTCAATTCCAAGTGGCGACTCTGAAAAAATTAAAATAATCCCCTAATTAATAACGTCACTTAAATTGGAAAAACCCTTACGCCGCTGCGCGAAAAAAGGTTGTGACATATACATCCAAACATTCATTTACACATATAATTGGGCATACATCATGATTAAGAATGTCGGCTTTTCCTTCTTTTTTGTACGCAATGGTAGACAGAGGTGCTAATTTTATCAACAATATGAAGATATGAGTATCTAGTCTACCATTGCTTACAAGAAAGAAGGAAACACCGACATTTTTAATCATGATGTATGCCAACTTATATGTGTAAGTAAATGCTTGGATGTATATATAAAGAAGAGAAGTATCAACATTATACAAAGCATCATATCAATAAACATTTTTAGAAAAGCAACCAAACATTGTACTAGTTATAGACAAGATAGTTATGAGTACATCATACCATTCCAGCATAGTCACCAGAATTTAAGCTCATTGACTTTATGGCATCTTCTAAGTAAGGTTTCACAATGATAGCACAATTTTTTAGGACTTCGTGATCTTTTGATGGAGAAACTATCAGGTTTGGGCTGTAAGAATGAAGCCTATATTTGATGCATGTGATCCCTGGGAGGCAGTAGAGGAAGATTATGAAGTTCATCCTTTAAAAGGAAATCCTACAACGGCTCTGACTAAAACAGACAAAGAGATAAAAACAAGGAAGTCGAAGGCGAAGGCATGCCTCTATGCCGCAAGTGGCGGAGCCACCTTACAATGAAGGGGTTCATCGGAACCCTCTTCTGTAGAAAATTTATATGATTTATACATGGTTTAAAATATTTTTAGATATATATAGTAGATGTCGAACTCCTATGACTACTTTGTGTGTCTGTCTTTTGAGATTTTGAATCCTCTTATTAAAAATTTTGATTCCGCCATTGTATGTCGTAGTATCTCCTACTATATTTTCCGAAATCATGACACTTAAATCACCTAAGGAAATATAGGACTTTTTGAAAACGAAATATTATGAATATGAAAGAATTTGAGGCATGAAGGTCTTAAACCTGGTGAGGGTGATAATTGAAATTACCTTCCATCCAAAGGGAAAGGCATAGTAGCTATTGAAAGCTACTCAGGTACAAAGTTAATTTCAAATGTACTTTATGTTTTTGAACTTTATCGAAATTGGTTGAGCGTAGGGAAATTTTTGGAGAATGGTTTAAGCTTACGTTTGAGACAATAAGTTTATGATCTTTGATCCATTCCAAGAAATCTATCAAGTTAAAATGAGAGGAAAGAGCTTTTCCTTTGTTTGAATGGAGGAAAAATTAATTGCCTATCCGAGCCAAGAGATTATAACTAATATATGGAACAAGAGACTCAGACATTTTTAACATAGGGCACTCTTGTACATGCTAAAGAAAGATCCTAACAACATGATTATAGAAGGTCAAGTCAGTGGACTTGACAAATTGAGATTAGAAAAGTGAGTGAGCTTTCCAAATTTCGATTAGGAAAGTTTATGAGCTTTCCAAATTTGGATTAGGAAAGTTATGCCATGAGAGTAACATGCATCATCATACTTAACATTTTGCACACAGCACACAACAGCGTACACATAGAACATATCATAATTCATATAACATATAACGTTGTTCATATCATTTATCCGTATGCCATGAGACATTGGAATCATGGACTTGACGTTAAGACTTCCAAAAAATGAGCCATATGGGACCTCAACTAGGGAGTCTGCTTTAGCAAACACAGAATCTGCTTCATTCATTCATATGTACTTCATTTCATTTCATTCATGGTCCAGTGCAAACACAAGCTAAACCTAGGATGTAGTTTAAGACTTTCATCGGGTTCGTTGTGCAATGACCAAGAATGACCTAATGTCATTACTTGAATTTAACTCACCTCTTGATTATTCTATCCTAACATCTTTGGTATCATTCGTTTCATTATGTGCATTATTTGAGGCTGGCCTCATTCATTCATTGGGAAGTTTCACTTTAACCGACTTAGAACATGTGAGCATCATGAAATCCAGTGTCATGAAACCCCACACCGAAAAGAGGTGGAATCACCGGCCAAAGTGACCCAAAACATGCTAGCGTACATGGGGATTGAACCCCTACAGATCCCTATATTGGCAGTATAGGTTCGAAGACTAGGAGATACAAGGAGAACCATACCCGGCATACCGGACAGTCTCATCTCATGAGAGTTACGTGAACATTCGCCCTTCCAGAAAGAAGGCATCACCGCTCATAGCTAGTCTATCGGTGCTCAGTATAAAGTTCTATTACATTCAACTCATACATCATGGAAGTTGGCTTCTAGTATGAGGACATCATAGCTCAATGGATGATTTCTCATATCATCATTAGTATTAAGTATGTTAATCTCAATACTTTCATTAGAGTGTTCATAGAGACTGGTCTCTTCATTAACTTTACACTCTCATAGGTGAGTACGTTTTGGTAACATTTACATAAGCTCATTTGAGATTGCTCTCATCTTTTACATTAGCCTCATATCATGTTGTCACCACATTCATTATCATTAGCATATTTGCTCGTCATAGTTACTCACCCCTTTTTACGTGAATGTTCATTTCATCATATTCCAATGCACTTGGCCATTTGGTGTGTTTCACGCTCTTACTTAACCCTTCTAGGGTTTCATCATTTCATTGTTAATTTCATCATTTCATTGTTTATTTCATCATTTCATTGTTCATTTTTAATCATATGTCAATGCACTTGGCAATTTAGTGTATTTTACATTTGTACTTAACCCTTCTAGGGTTTCATCATTTCATTACATACATCTTAGGTTCACTTACTTTTAGACATATGTTAGATTTATGGGTCTATATATACAAGCCATTGGGCTTCATTCATAGTTTGTCTAAGTGATTCATATTTACCCAAGATTATGTGGTACAAGACTAATGCATCTTGTAGATATGCCAAAATAGAGATTTCAATCTTTAGAGGCATTTTCATTAAATATTTACTTACGTATGACTTATGTGTCAATACGGAATTGGGAAAGGGAACCCGATTTTGAATCCCTTGGACAACACATAATCTTATTTTAAGCTTGATAATTGTATTTTTTAGATTTGGGGGATCCTAGTTCGCAACCCCATAATATTTCCTTTCTTTTTCTCCTCTCCTTTTTCGTTTAAGTCAAGGACGTTGTGGGTTTAATCCCCCACAAGCTCATTATTTTTATTTTAATTTATCTCTTAACTTTCTCACCTATCCAAGAGGTTGTGGGTTCAATCCCCACTCTCCACATTTATTTTCTCCTTTATTTTTCTCCTAACTCTCTCATCCGTTCAAGAGGTTGTCGGTTCAATCCCCACTCAATCCCCACTCACCACATCTATTTTTCCTTGTATTTTTATCAAGAAATTTTTATGAAATTTTCATTTAGTGAGGTCATGGGTAAAATCCCCAATGACCTCATATTTTAAAAAAATTAAACGAAGCTCATTTATTAAAAAGTTGGCCGAGACAACAATTTTCAGCAGGCTGGAAATTTAGTATCTTCCAATTCATTTTTGTCTTAATCTTTTGTTGATTTTTTTGTATCTTTCATGTAATGATGTATTGGGTTCAATCCTTAGTCATCTCACTTATTTTACATTCATTTTTCATTGCATTTTGTACCATTTTGTTTGGCCGAACCCAACCTACTAAATGCTGGAAATTTGTTCACTATTTTCTTCTTCTTTTTATCATCATTCATACGTTAATTCTTAAGGCATTTCGTGGATCATTTGGTGCATCTTTAAGTGTAATCTTTTTATGATTATATTCAGCCAAGAATTACCATTTCATACAGCAAAATTACACCACTTTTACACCTCATGATTTACACAAACATTCGCACATAAAATTCAACCATAAAAACATATCATTTTTCACATACTTTTGGTTGACATAACTTAACATGCTTACAATTCCAAACACATAATCAAGAACACATTATCACGAAAATCAAACTTTATACTTAAACTTCCAGCAAACATACCAACAACATGATCTCTAACCTATTTCACATTGAGATCAAAGGGATACTAGGTACAAGGAGTTCAACAAGAACGGGAACAACCCTAGTTTTCGAGTAGATTCATCTGAGCCTTAAGGGTCTCTTGGGAAAGGGATTAAGAGTAAGAAACCCATACCTTATTTTGACGTTCAAACCTTTAAGTTGCTGCCCAAAAACTCCACTCAAGAACACGTCTAAGCCTCCTCAATATTAACTGCACTCGCATGACAACCTCTCTTATCCTAATGTGCGATTAATGTTTGTTTTCTTGTGATTTCGTGTGAGTTATTCAAGTGCGAAGAACTTGGTTTATTTTTTATGCTTTTGTATTTTATTTTGGCAGAGAAATTTTGTATGAAAGAGGCAGAGAGATTGAGTTTGTGAATGGAGAGATAAACGTGAGAGAGAGTAGGAGTTACATTAGGCTTAGGAGTCTAGTTTAGGACTTAGTCAAATAAGGTTTACTTAATTATTAAAAATCTGATTTTTATTTTATTTTAAATCAGATAATGAATAATAATTATTAATCAATTATATTAATTCAATATCTTAAATAAAAATCACATTAATTCATTGCTTCCACCTAGGTTCGAACCCGGGTGAAGCAAGACTCTCACTTCAACAGCTCAATTTCGGCTCTCTCTCCCCAAATTGCCCCTCCACATTATCAATAAAATGAATAATTATATATTTAGGGTAATTAAGATATTAACCTTAGCTTGGATAAAGACCATTTACCCCTAGACCCTCCAAACCTAAGAATTCCTCTTTATAAGTCCGGTAAAGACTCCTTCGAGTAAATCTTCGTATTCGAGAGCCCTACATGGTTTGACCTAACCTTTCCTAGATCAACTAACTCCCCAAGTTAGTTGTCTTGGATTATAGCAAGGGTTCCGAAGTCTAGTTCTACGCGCATCAATTCGTGTGAACCCTGGTCTAATCATAGGAATTCTTGACACATTAAGTATCACTTAGTATATCCATTTTTAGGGTTGTTACATTATCCCCCCCTTAGGAACATTCGTCCCCGAATGACACTACTCTTTACTAACAATAAGTAAGTCATCTATATGACGTATGCATACATGGGTAATTCAATACTCCCCATTGGTGAATGTCTGATTCACATATTAACATGATGGTGCTTATCCTTGAAACCTACTAGTAGCTTCACATTAATAGACTAAGGAACTCTTTCCTAAACTAGTCTCATTAAAGCATACAATAAATGTAAACATATAAGTCATACAAATCAGGAACAAACACGATGTCTCAAACATATTAGCCTCATACTAGTGCATACACACCATACACAGTCAAATACTTGAAAGACTAATTAAGGTTACTCAACCGAGACTTCACCAGAACTGCCTTCCGCTGCACCCCTAGACTTGAGTGCGAAGAATTGTTGCCTCCTTGAAGCCTCTTCACTTGGACCATTAGACTGAACTCTCTCCTTCCCTTGTTCTTGACTTCTCATAATCGGACAATCCTTCACCATGTGACCCGGTTTGCCACAACTATAACAAGCATTAGTGCCCATGATACACTCTCCTCCATGTAGTTTGCCACACTTCCTGCAAGGTGGTCTCTACTGAGGTGTATCTACTTCATTGTTTCTCTTAACTCTTGACTCGGAATTCCTATCATGGCGACCCTTGGATGAACTTGACTCCCCTTGGTGGAACAGTCCCTTCTTAAACCTGGGCTTATCCCTGATTTCAGTACTACTCTTCCTTGAAAAATTCTCCTCAGCTTGCCTTGACCTGTTCCCTGCCCTAGTGTGTTTCCTATTCCTATTTTCCTCCACTTGTTGGACATGGACCATAAGCCTGGAAAGACCCATGTTAGCACGCAACATAGCTGCCCTACACTCCTCCTCGAGATTCTAAGCAAACTTAGATCCAGTGTAAACGGGAGGATCCATCCTCGTGAAGTCCCTTAACCTGCTAGCCATGGTGCTGGCAGGTGGGTTCTTCTTGGGAACACCTTGTTGCTATGCCTTCGTTTCTCCTCGTATTCATATCTCAGGAGTTGATGTTACATACTCTCTTAACACCAAGAAACAGACATTAGAGAAGGCATGATAAGATTAGAAGAAGCGAAATTTTTCCTACGCATCATGCAATCTCTAATCAAGGATAGTGGTGCACTTCACTACCATGACTTAGAAACTACTCGATGTGATTGATGTGAACTTATTATCCTCAGATATTTAACCTAGTGCTCTGATACCAACTTTGTCACAACCGGAATCTAGACCCCAGAAGAGACCAGCATCGTTGACCTCTAAGAGGTCGCAGACAAGCCTACATACGTCATTCTTAATTCATCTAGGTTAATTTTAGCGGAAAATTTGAACTTTTTTCTTTCTTATTTCCTTCTAAACATTTTAAACTTAACATAATAGGTGTTCACAAATCAACCATTTAATATAGAGATAATCAAACGAAAGAAACAGTTCATAATTTCATTAAACGTATTTTTGCCAAAACGGCACCAATACAAAGTCTGAAATGAAAGTGGAAAGAAACACTAGTGGGACAGGATCCACTAGCTAAAGCCTACATCTAAGCTATATAATAACGGTAGACATCCTCGAAAGCATGAGGACCTAAAACATGCTAGCGTACATGGGAATTGAAACCTGCCATATCTCTATATTGGAAGTATAGGTTCGAAGACTAGGATATATAAGGATACCCATGCCCGGCATGCCAGACAGTCTCATCTCATGAGAGTTACGTGAACCTCCGCCCTTCCCGAAGAAGGCATCACCGCTCATAGCTAGTCTATCGGTGCTCAGTATAAAGTTCCATTACACTCAACTCATACATCATAGAAGTTGGCTTCTAGTATGAGGACATCATAGCTCAATAGATGATTTATCATATCATCATTAGTATTAAGTGTGTTAATCTCAATACTTTCATTAGAGTGTTCATAGATACTGGTCTCTTCATTAACTTTACACTCTCATAGGTGAGTACGTTTTCGTAACATTTACTTAGGCTCATTTGAGATTGATCTAATCTTTTACATTAGTCTCATATCATGTCGTCACCACATTCATTATCATTAGCACATTTTCTCTTCATAGTTACTCACCCTTTTTACGTGAATGTTCATTCATCATATGCCAATGCACTTGGCCATTAAGTGTGATTCACACTCTTACTTAACCCTTCTAGGGTTTCATCATTTTATTGTTGATTTAATCATTTCATTATTCATTTCATCATTTCATTGTTCATTTCATCATATGCCAATGCACTTGGACATTTAGTGTATTTTACGCTCGTACTTAACCCTTCTAGGGTTTCATCATTTCAGTATATACATCTTAGACTCACTTACTTTTACACGTATGCTAGACTTATGGGTCTATACATACAAGCCATGGGGCTTCATTCATAGTTTGTCTAAGTGATTCATATTTACCCAAGATTATGAGGTAAAAGACTTATGCATCTTGTTGACATGCCAAGATATTGATTTCGATCTTTAGAGGCAACATTCATTAAATATTTACTTACGTATGACTTATGTGTCAATACGGAATTGGGCAAGAGAACCCGATTTCGAATCCCTTGGACAACACTTAATCTTATTTTAAACTTGATAATCGTATTTTTCAGATTCGGGGGACCCTAGTTCGATCCCCATCAACCCCATATTATTTCCTCTCTTTTTCTCCTTTCCTTTTTCGTTTAAGTTAAGGAGGTTGTGGGTTCAATCCCCCACAAGCTCATTATTTTTCTTTTAATTTATCTCTTAATTTTCTCACGTATACAAAAAGTTGTGGGTTTAATCCTCACTCTCCACATTTATTTTCTCCTTTATCTTTCTCCTAACTCTCTCATCCGTTCAAGAGGTTGTGGGTTCAATTCCCACTCACCACATCTGTTTTTCCTTGCATCTTTCTCACGAAATTTTTATGAATTTTTCATTTAGTGAGGTAATGGTTTGAATCCCCAATGACCTCACATTTAAAAATAAATAAATAAACGAAGCTCATTTTTTTAAAAGCTGGCCGAGACTACAATTTTTCAACAGGCTGGAAATTTAGTCTCTTCCAATCCATTTTTGTCTTAATCTATTGTTGATTTTTTTGTAGCTTTCATGTAATGAAGTCTAGGGTTCAATCCATAGTCATCTCACTTATTTTACAATCATTTTTCATTGAATTTTGTACCATTTTTTTTGGCCGATTCGAACCTACCAAATGCTGGAAATTTGTTCACTATTTTCAGCTTCTTTTTATCATCATTCATACGTTAATTCTTAAGGCATTTCGTGGATCATTTGGTGCATCTTTAAGTGTAATTTTTTTATGATTATAATCAGCCAAGAATTACTATTTCATACAGCAACATTACACCACTTTTACACCTCATGATTTACACAAACATTCGCACATAAAATTCAACCATAAAAACATATCATTTTTCACATACTTTCGGTTGACATAACTTAACATGCTTACAATTCCAAACACATAAGTAAGAACACATTATCACGAAAATAAAACTTTATACTTAAACTACCAGCAAACATACCAACAACATGATCTCTAACCTATTTCACATTGAGATCAAAGGGATACTAGTTACAAGGAGTTCGACAAGAACGAGAACAATCCTAGTTTTCGAGTAGATTCATCTAAGCCTTAAGGGTCTCTTAGGAAAGGGACCAAGAGTAAGAAAACCCATACCTTATTTTTACGTTCAAACCTTGAAGTTTCAGCCCAAAAATCCACTCAAGAACACGCCTAATCCTCCTCAATATTAACTCCACTCGAATGACAACCTCCCTTAGCCTAGTGTGCGATAATGTTTGTTTTCTTGTGATTTCGTGTGAGTTCTTCAAGTGTGAAGAACTTGGTTTATTTTTTAATGCTTTTGTATCTTATTTTTGCAGAGAAATTTCGTGTGAAAGAGGCAGAGAGATTGAGTTTGTGAATGGAGAGATAAACGTGAGAGAGAGTAGGAGTTACATTAGGCTTAAGAGTCTAGTGTAGGACTTAGTCAAATAAGTTTTACTTAATTATTAAAAATCTGATTTTTTTAAATCAGATAATGAATAATAATTATTAATTAATTATGTTAATTCAATAGCTTAAATCAAAATCACATTAATTCATTGCTTCCACCTAGGTTCGAACCCGGGTGAAACAAGACTTCACTTCAAGAGCTCAATTTCGGCTCTCTCTCCCCAAATTGCCCCTCCACGTTATTAATTAAATAATTAATTATATATTTACTATAATTATGATATTACCCTTATCCTGGAAAAACACCATTTTACCCCTAGACCATCCAAACCTAAGATTTCCTCTTTTTAAGTCCGGTAAAGACTACTTCGAGTAAATCTTCGTATTCGAGAGCCCTAAATGGTTGGAACCAACATTTCCTAGCTCAACTAACTCCCCAAGTTAGTTAGCTTGGATGTATCAAGGGGTTCGAAGTCTGGTTCTATGCGCATCAATCTGTGTGAACCCTGTTCTAATCATAGGCATTCTTGACACATTAAATATCACTTAGTATATCCATTTTTAGACTTGTTACAAGTTATTTCTAATTGGTTTGTAAATATAGTTTTGAAGTTTAGTAAAAAGTAGCTATATTTAAAAATTTTGAAGTTTTGAAAGGCTTAAGTTGATTAAAAGTGGTTTTAAGAATCATTTGTCATTTTAAATCTCAATATGGGATTCTGTCATTTCCATGAGCTATAGAATGTGGAATTTGGTCTAGAAGAATTGTCAGTTTCTGATTTAGAGGTATTTTGTGGAATCGAGGTCTTAACTAGAAAGTTTGGATAATTTGAAACGTTTAGTTGACTTTGGTAGAAATTTGAAGTTTGAATGCTTCAATCAAATTTTTGACAGTTTTATTGGATTTGCAATATGATTTTCAGCCTAGGAGAGGTATTGGTTGAATTTTTAGAGGTCCCTAGGTCAGGTTAGTTTTTTTTTAGCATTGAGTTAGTTTATTGCAACTTTCAAGATTTTGGGTCAAAGGGACCTCAGATTCGTATGTTGATGGCTACATTGACACTGGAACATTGAGTTTAGATGGTTGGCATATTTAGTTAGTGTATACGGGGTTCCGAATGTCAAGACCGGATTCCAGACCCCAGACGAGACCGGCGTCGTTCACCTCTCAAAGGTCACAGACAAGCCTACATACGTCATCGTTACTTCATCTAGGTTAATTTTAGCGGAAAATTTGAACTTTTTGTTTTCTTATTTCATGTGAAACACATTATACTTAACATCATAGGCGTTCACAAATAAACAATCTAATATAGAAATAATCAAACGAAACGAAACGAAGTATGAAACGAAACGGGAAATGAAACCCTAGTGGAACATACTCCACTAACTCAAACCGATATCTAAGCTAGAATATAATGGGCAAGCGTCCTCGAAAGCATGAGGACCTACCAAGTCCGGATGAATGCTCCATGTCTGGATAGCTGCAGCGTCGTATCGTAAGCTCTAGCGTCCGGCTGTGCCTGCACCTGAAAGTATAGAGTTGTATGGGATTAGTACACACTTGTACTAATTATGGGTATATGAAAGCACACACCAAGGACATGCATGATTAAGAAGAGCTCTTTCCTAACAATATGAATTATGGAAAGTCAAGTTAGTGGACTTGCCAAATTTGGATTAGGAAACTCAGTGGACTTGCCAGATTTGGATTAGGAAAGTCAGTGGACTTGCCAAATTTAGATTAGGAAAGTCATGCCATGAGAGTAACATGCATCATCATACTTATCATTTTACAAGCACCTCAGAACATATTGCACATAGCATATCACGTAGTTCATATCATTCTTTCATATGCCATAAGACCTTGGAGTCATGGACTTGACACGAGGATTTCCCAAAATGAGGGCTCAACATATGGGATCTCAACTAGGGAGAGTCTTCTTCATTCATTCATGCGTACTTCTTTTTCATTCTTTCATATACTAGTGTATCCACCAGACATACCTAGGATGTAGTTTAAGACTCTCATCGGGTTCATTGTGCAATGACCAAGAATGACCTAATGTCATTACTTGATTCTAACTAACCTCTTGATTATTCTATCCTAACATCTTTGGTATCATTCGTTTCATTATGTGCATTATTTGAGGCTGGCCTCATTCATTCATTGGTAACATTAACTTTAACCGACATACATCATGTTAGCATCATGAAATTCAGTGTGTAATCCTCACACAGAAAAGAGGTTGAATCACCAGCCAAAGTGAACCAAAACATGCTAGCGTATATAGGGAACTTGAACCCTGCTAGATCCCTATATCGGCAGTATAGGTTCAAAGACTAGGATATATAAGGAGACCCATACCCAGCATGCCGGACAACCTCATCTCATGAGAGTTACACGAATCTCCGCCCTTCCTGAAAGAAGGCATCACCGCTCATAGCTAATTTATCGGTGCTCAGTACAAAGTTCCATTACATTCAACTCATACATCATGAAAGCTGGCTTATAGCATGAGGACATCATAGCTCATTAGATGATTTCTCATCTCATCATTAGTATTAAGTATGCATTAACTTCAATACTTTCATTAGAGTGTTCATAGAGACTGGTCTCTTCATTAACTTTACACTCTCATAGGTGAGTACGTCTTGGTAACATTTACTTAGGCTCCTTTGAGATTGCTCTAATCTTTTACATTAGCCTCTTATCATATTGTCACCTATTCATTAACATTAACACATTTACTTTTCATAATTACTCACCCCTAAACGTGAATGTTCATTTCATCATTTGCCATTCCACTTGGCCATTTAGTATGTTTCACACTCTTACTTAACTCTTCTAGGGTTACATCATTTTATCACACAGATCTTAAGCTCACTTAATTTTAAACGTATGCTACGAGCCTTGTCCACACATACGAGCCTTGAGGCTTCATTCATAGCTTGTCTAAGTGATTCATGTTTACCCAAGATTATGTGGTACAAGGCTTATGCATCTTGTAGATATGCCAAGATATTGATTTCGATATTTAGGGGCAGCATTCTTAAATATTTGTTTACGTATGACTTATGTGTGAATACGGAATTGGGCAAGGGAACCCAATTTCGAATCCCTTGAACAACACTTAGTCTTATTTTAAACTTGATAACTGCATTTTTCAGTTTTGGGAGACCCTAGTTCGATTCCCATCAACCCCATAATATTTCTTTCTTGTTCTCCTCTCCTTTTTCGTTTTAAGGCAACGAGGTTGTGGGTTCAATCCCCCACAAGCTCATTATTTTTCTTTTAATTTATCTTTTAACTTTTCACCTATCCAAGAGTTTGTGGTTTCAATCCCCACTCTCCACATTTATTTTCTCCTTTATTTTTCTCCTAACTCTCTCATCCATTCAAGAGGTTGTGTGTTCAATCCCCACTCTCCACATTTTATTTTCTCCTTTATTTTTCTCCTAACTCTCTTATCCATTCAAGAGGTTGTGGTTTCAATCCCCACTCTCCACATTTATTTTCTCCTTTATTCTTCTCCTAACTCTCTCATCCATTCAAGAGGTTGTAGGTTTGAACCCCCACAGCCTCACCTTATTTTTGTTTACTTTTTCTCTTTACCTTCTCATTCTGCCAAGAGGTTGTGGGTTCAATCCCCACTCTCCACATTTATTTTCTCCTTTATTCTTCTCCTAACTCTCTCATCCATTCAAGAGGTTGTAGGTTTGAACCCCCACAGCCTCACCTTATTTTTGTTTACTTTTTCTCTTTACCTTCTCATTCTGCCAAGAGGTTGTGGGTTCAATCCCCACTCTCCACATTTATTTTCTCCTTTATTCTTCTCCTAACTCTCTCATCCATTCAAGAGGTTGTAGGTTTGAACCCCCACAGCCTCACCTTATTTTTGTTTACTTTTTCTCTTTACCTTCTCATTCTGCCAAGAGGTTGTGGGTTCAATCCCCACTCTCCACATTTATTTTCTCCTTTATTCTTCTCCTAACTCTCTCATCCATTCAAGAGGTTGTAGGTTTGAACCCCCACAGCCTCACCTTATTTTTGTTTACTTTTTCTCTTTACCTTCTCATTCTGCCAAGAGGTTGTGGGTTCAATCCCCACTCTCCACATTTATTTTCTCCTTTATTCTTCTCCTAACTCTCTCATCCATTCAAGAGGTTGTAGGTTTGAACCCCCACAGCCTCACCTTATTTTTGTTTACTTTTTCTCTTTACCTTCTCATTCTGCCAAGAGGTTGTGGGTTCAATCCCCACTCTCCACATTTATTTTCTCCTTTATTCTTCTCCTAACTCTCTCATCCATTCAAGAGGTTGTAGGTTTGAACCCCCACAGCCTCACCTTATTTTTGTTTACTTTTTCTCTTTACCTTCTCATTCTGCCAAGAGGTTGTGGGTTCAATCCCCACTCTCCACATTTATTTTCTCCTTTATTCTTCTCCTAACTCTCTCATCCATTCAAGAGGTTGTAGGTTTGAACCCCCACAGCCTCACCTTATTTTTGTTTACTTTTTCTCTTTACCTTCTCATTCTGCCAAGAGGTTGTGGGTTCAATCCCCACTCTCCACATTTATTTTCTCCTTTATTCTTCTCCTAACTCTCTCATCCATTCAAGAGGTTGTAGGTTTGAACCCCCACAGCCTCACCTTATTTTTGTTTACTTTTTCTCTTTACCTTCTCATTCTGCCAAGAGGTTGTGGGTTCAATCCCCACTCTCCACATTTATTTTCTCCTTTATTCTTCTCCTAACTCTCTCATCCATTCAAGAGGTTGTAGGTTTGAACCCCCACAGCCTCACCTTATTTTTGTTTACTTTTTCTCTTTACCTTCTCATTCTGCCAAGAGGTTGTGGGTTCAATCCCCACTCTCCACATTTATTTTCTCCTTTATTCTTCTCCTAACTCTCTCATCCATTCAAGAGGTTGTAGGTTTGAACCCCCACAGCCTCACCTTATTTTTGTTTACTTTTTCTCTTTACCTTCTCATTCTGCCAAGAGGTTGTGGGTTCAATCCCCACTCTCCACATTTATTTTCTCCTTTATTCTTCTCCTAACTCTCTCATCCATTCAAGAGGTTGTAGGTTTGAACCCCCACAGCCTCACCTTATTTTTGTTTACTTTTTCTCTTTACCTTCTCATTCTGCCAAGAGGTTGTGGGTTCAATCCCCACTCTCCACATTTATTTTCTCCTTTATTCTTCTCCTAACTCTCTCATCCATTCAAGAGGTTGTAGGTTTGAACCCCCACAGCCTCACCTTATTTTTGTTTACTTTTTCTCTTTACCTTCTCATTCTGCCAAGAGGTTGTGGGTTCAATCCCCACTCTCCACATTTATTTTCTCCTTTATTCTTCTCCTAACTCTCTCATCCATTCAAGAGGTTGTAGGTTTGAACCCCCACAGCCTCACCTTATTTTTGTTTACTTTTTCTCTTTACCTTCTCATTCTGCCAAGAGGTTGTGGGTTCAATCCCCACTCTCCACATTTTATTTTCTCCTTTATTTTTCTCCTAACTCTCTCATCCATTCAAGAGGTTGTAGGTTTGAATCCCCACAGCCTCACCTTATTTTTGTTTACTTTTTCTCTTTACCTTCTCATTCTGCCAAGAGGTTGTGGGTTCGAATCCCACATAACTCATTTTTATTATTTATTTATATCATTCTTCTCCTCTCTCCTTCATCCGTCCAAGAGGGTGTCGGTTCGAACCCCATATGCCTCACTCTATTTTCTTTCATTTCCCCCCATACTTTTCACTTGAGCTTTATTCCATTTCGAAACCCCCTTACCACATTTTATTATTTAATTTTTTTTATGACATGTATATGGTGAGGTCTTGGGTTCAATCCCCACTGACCTCAAGCATAAAAAAATATTTTTGAACGGGAATTGTTTACTGTAAGCTGCCCAAAAACAAACTTCCAGAATGCTGGAAATTTGTTCACCCTCTTTGCATTCAATTTTCTCAACCTTTAGATGTTAGATTTAGGATAAATTTTCGTGTAACATCTAGTGCATCTTTAGGTGAGTTTTCATGGTTATTTTTGAAAATTTAATTACCTTTTTGAAGTCCTTTTTCTCACCCTCTTTCACGTTAAACATCAAGACATTTCGAGTAATTTTTAGGAAAATCTTTAGGTGCATTTTCAAGGTTACTTTCCATCAAAAATTATCATTCAATTCAGCAACTTTGAACTCATATGAACTTCACGTTTTTAACATATTCATATATGTAATACAACATTTTAACATGTAAAATTCAGGCTTCAAACCATGGCTAACTCACGGCACACACATGCACACTCAAGTTAACGTAATTCACTTTTTCGAAACACATCTTTCATTTGTCACATAATTTCCGAATACACATTCAAACACGTAATCACAACCAGCCCTAAAATCATCTACCTGAATTCATACCAACACATACTTCAAATCTTCCAAAGGATCTAATGATAGGGGCATGCAACGGGAACAACCTTAGTTTCTCGATTGGAATTTAAACTGAACTTAGGGGTCTCTTGGGAAAGGAACCAAGAGAGAAGAAAACCCATACCTTAATGTCATCAAAAACTTGTTTAAATGCTTCCAATTTACCACGAAACCAAGCCTCACCACCGAAACTTCAAGCACAATCCAGTCAAGAACTTTATTTTGCTTGACGTTTTTAGACTAAATATTCTTTTCAGTTGTTTCTTTTTTGGCGTTCAAGTTTTTGGTGAACTTTATATTTTGTTGTTCTGTTATTATTATTATTATTATTATTATTATTATTATTATTATTATTATTATTATTATTATTATTAAAAATCTGATTTTCCTTTAATCAAATAAGCCAATTAAATATTAATTAATTTAACTAATTCACTAAATACAATAAATCAATTAAATCATTGCTTCCACCTAGGTTCGAACCGGGGTGGAGCAAGATTTTGCTCAAAGACCAATTTCGGCCCTTTCTCCCCAAAAGGCCCCTCCACCATATTAAATAATTAATTAATTAAATATTTAGGGTAATTACAATACTACACCTACCCTGGAAAAGACCATTTTACTCCTAGACCCTCCAAACTTAAGATTTCCCCTTTTTAAGTTCGGTAAAGACTCATCCCGGTAAATCTTTATAATCGGGTGCCCTACATGGCTGGACCAAACCTTTCCTAGCTCAACTAACTCACCAAGTTAGTTGGCTTGGCTGTTGCAGAGGTTCAGAGGTCAGGTTCTATGCGCATCAATCTGTGTGAGCACGGTCTAATCGTAGGCATTCTAGACACATTAAGCATTACTTAGCATATCCATTTTTAGGGTTGTTACACTGGATAAATCTTGATGGTCCTTTTGAAGGGATTTAATTGTCTGAAATTGTTGATTTATGGTGTCTGCATCACGTCGTGTTCACGAAGGGCCTATTTCTTTCGTGATGGTCCCGTTAGCTAAGATCGGCTCATGTTTACAAGGGCTTGAGCCTTCAGACCCTAGCATTAGCAAAGACTGGCTCGTGTTTGCGACAGGTCATTTATGGGGGTTGCGTTCGTGATCAAGACTTCACATATGCGATGCTCGCATTCACGAACTTGATCTCGCATATGTGAACCCTCATAGTATGTTTTCAAACATGGTGTTTCAACACTATTTTTCTATCTTCAAACATTGAAGACTTGGTATTGGCGATTTTAAAGGAGGTTTCAAAGATTCATTGATTGGGTAACGATTTCTAACTCTGTAACTCATCTATCAATTATTTAAATATAATTTATATGATCAAATCAAGGTTTTTAGAAAATTTGGGGGTTCTTAAAGAACCCAAGATTTTTGATAAATTGGTGATAAAGGGTTTATTATAGATCCATTTTGAAAATGTGTTTTCACCAATTATCTCCAAATGCTTTGGGTAATGTATTTCTGTAATACTTTCCTATTAAACCTTATTCTCGGAATCTGGTTTTTGATCAATGATCTCGTTCCAAATTACATGACATATGTGTTGTTAGTTTTAGAATCTTATTATGATTACTTTATTGACTAGATTGGATTGATTCACATACTATTCAAAAAGTTAGAAAGTTAAAGTTCCAGAGTGATTTGTTGATTGAATAAGGCAAGTGAACTTCGGAGCCTTTGTTAAGCTTATCGAATCACATGTTCTGCTTGTTGTATATGTTGGGGAGTAGTGAGAATTGGTGATAGGTTGAATTTCTCAAATTAATTAATCTTATTGGTAACAAAGGGGATGATGAAAAGGCAATGTGATGGTAGTTGTTATGTGGTGTATTTTGAAAGACTTGAATGGTGATATTAATTCGGTTATTGATGAAATGCGATAATGGTTGTGCTGTGATTGTAAATTGTTGTGGATTTTTCATCTTTAGATTATTGTGTGAACATGCATATTTGCATTGGTTGTAAAACAGGTGACAATGTTATATTATGATTATGCAGAGGTCTCTTCTGGTGGGTGATATTGATATTGAGGTTTCGAATAATGAATGACATTGATGTCGAGGTTTCTTTCAAAGGGTACATGGACCTAGTGACTCCCTATGGGCTATTGTATGATATTCAATGGATATTATCATAGGACAGACATGCATCACTCTATATGACAGTGCATCTCACATTATTATGATTATTGATTCTATGTAGTTTGAGACTCATGATTCTGGAGTACAAATTTTTGGGAACTTTGGTTAATGAACAGTTACTTCATTGTGATTGACCTATAATTTTTGAAGCATTGTTATTAAATAATGTGTTACTTGAAATTGTGAATTGCTAGGTTGAAATTGTGAAATGCTAGGTTGGTGTTAGAATTATCATCTTCGTACTTGATCATTGCACATATATGTTTGCATTGGTTTTGTACCACTGCTATGATGAAATTATATGAGTATGAAAGGAAATAAGAAATTCACACGTCCATGGCAAATTCATTGAGTGGAAATAGAGAACGGGCCACACATATGTCACGCCCCGATGCTATCCCCTGAACGCAGACGTGGACACGGAACCTAGGATGATGAGTGACCCCAAGCAAACCCTACAATCATATTATAAGCAAATTAAAGTAAATTGAAGCGATAAATACTACGCAGAAGCTAATCATGAGATAATCTAAAATGATGGGAAAATACTTATATACTATCTCAATAACCAATCTGAGAAAATTTTAATAAAAACTAAAGATGAAAATCAACACTAAGACTGAAACTATTTATGTATAAAATAAACCTCTAACTGACTAGAAGTGTTCGGACATGCCCCACCTAAGTCTAGGAACACTGAAACTACGACTAAAATCAAAAGAAAACATGTTTGGCGTCTTCGAGAAATGAGGACTCGCCACTGATGTTGTTGAACTGGAGATCAGGAACCGATCTATGCATGATCTAGAAGCTGAGAACCTGAACCTACATCACGAGAAGATGTAGCGCAGAGTATGTGCTAGTACTTGAAAGGTACTAAGAATGCAATATAGAGTAAATCTAAATAATAATCATAACTGAAGTAAAGTATATACTGAGCAATGATATGATATAAGCATGATAGTATACTAAAATGTGAAATAACTAAATGCAATGACCAAGTTCATAACATACTAAGAATAAATACTAAACTGATAACATGGACAATGCAATAGAATCTAATTGAACTGTGGGAGCTATTAATGACCAGCATAAAACTACGTGACCTAAATGTGGAGTCTGATGTATACTCCACATCGAGAGGACTCAATATACCCTATCAGACGTAAAAAGTAATGACTAGCGTTATCAAAAAAATATTTCCCATAAAAGGGACTTACAACCTACAGGGCACGTAGTTTTTGTTCATACGGGTGAATAACCCTAGTCCACTCGGTATTAAGTCTTCTTCCAACTGATTATGTAATTTAGCAATTTATAACTGAAATGCTGAAAATTCTGGTTAGCTCAAATACTGACAGGCTAACAGAAAATGCAACATTAATGTACTAATAATGAAACATTTATAATTGAGCATGTATAATTGTTTGATCTAACCTAGCATGTGAAATTTATGAACTAAAAGAACTACATAACTAGGGTTTATACTAAAACATGTTGAAGATCATGATATACTAATTAGGAATAGTAAAGTAACTAATTCATTATAATTTGCTGAAATTCTAGAAACCCTAGGTCTAGTTAATAATAATGGAATGAAGAATTTGATTGAATTATACGGACCTAATAAGCAAAGGGAACCCACTAGTGAAATCCCATATACCTGGTGATGAATTCCACCAAAAAATCAATTTTGGGGCTCAAACTGATGGAAAATCGATGTGTTCTTGGGAAGGGTTTGGTCGCCTCTTTCTCCTCCTTGCGTTTTAAGTTTTATGAACTTCGGTGAATGATCTGACTTGGGTAAGCTCCACTTATGTTTCTAAGCTAATACTACCCAAAATTTCATAGTTTACGTGTCAAACGACGTAGTTTAGGGGTCCAACACATAGCGAAAAAACCAACGACCCTTGACTTAACTATGGTTAGGGTCACCAACAGACCAGACCGACAGTCTTTCGATTGACCAATGGTCCGTACTAGTCGACCATCGTTTGGTGACTTGACTGAAATTTGGGTATGGATCCACAGACCAAGACCAGGGCCTGTGTGATAGGCCTACGGTCGTGGGTCAACACTTAGAAAAAAATTTGGATTATTTCTAGGAGGGCTACAAGTGACCACCCACGGACCACCAGCACGGATTGTAGGTCACCTCACAGTCTGTAGGTGGTTCCCACAAAAAATAACTAAAACTAACTTGTAACTTAACTAAGTTCTAATAACATACAAATATGTTAAAAATGCAAGTACATACTGAAGGAACATGATACTAAGACTGAATTTACGCATGAATGACTGATAAATTAAAGAGGAAATATTGCCTCAACCTAGAGTGTAATCGGCAGGAAAAAGGTGAGGATATTTGGCCTTCATGGCTTCATCTGCTTCCCAAGTAAATGAAGCGACTTTTTTGTTTCTCAATCTTTAAACCTGACGATAAAGAGTATAAACTGGAACATCCTCATGAGTGAGACTATCTTTACAGCCAAACTTTCTCAAGTACGATGGAAAATGGATCACCTACACACATCTTTAACAACGAAATGTGAAAAACCGGATGCACTACTGCTAGTTCTGCTGGAAACTCATACTCATAAGCCACCTTTCCAATCCTTTTTAGAATATTTTAAGGGCCTATATATTTAGGACTAATCTTCCCTTTCTTGAAAAACCTCATCACCCCCTTCATAGGTGATACTTTCAGGAAAAATCAATCATCAACTTAGAACTCTAATTATCTTCTCTTTAAGTCTGCATAAGACTTCTGGAGACTCTAATTTTTCTTAATATATCTCTATTGCGTTGCACTTTCTCCATAGAATCATTAACTGAATCAATACTTATCAATGGTGCTTCACCAACTCATCTACCTTAGGAACACATAAGTGACCATCCCCCCCCCCCCGGGAGAAACCTCTTCTTTATGCCGATGAACTACACCTTCCAACTGAAGCAGTTTAGGATCACTATCTTGTTTTTCCTTAACTTCCGCTACCAATGAAGATTTTGATCTACCTGGGTTATTGCACCACCATCTGGCATGTTTGTAAGACCACTCCTAAGCGAGCAAGATGATGAACACCTTTTGCTAATTCATTTCTTTCTTCCTCAACATATACTACACTACCCATATATATCATCTTTTTGGTCTTACGATAAGATATAAATCAACCTACATATACTGAGTTACTGCCCTTCCATTCTAGATTGGCTCCTTTGGAAACTAAAACTGAACGATTCTATTTGTACAATCGACTAAGGGATAACAGGAAGGTAGCCAATCAATGCCTAGATTGATATCAAAATCTATCATTTCTAACTTTACAAGGCTTGAGGTGTTTTTCGGAGAGACTTCTACAGTGTAATTTATGTATACCCTTCTAACTATAACTGGGTCACTAAATGGAGTAAAGACTGATAAGGGTTCTAAAGTATTTTTGTGCTAACACATAAGTTTATTTCTATATACGGAGTTACAAAAGAAAAAGTAGTCCATGGACCTAACAACACATAAATATCTAAAAGAAAGACTCGTAACGTACTAGTGACCACATTAAGAGAATCTTTCTGGTCTTGTCGAGTGTGGATAGCATAGAACTTATTCTGGTAGTGACTGCCACCTGTACCATATGACACCCTACTGATTTGGGCGACTTACTGGTGTTGCTGAAACTGTAGACTTAGCCCTATTATTTTTACCTTCTTGACCCTTCTTGGCAAAAGGGCAAATCTTCACCTTATAACCAGACTAACCACACCCCAAAACATCATTCCTTGCCTATAATACACTCGCCTGGATGGTTCTTACCAAAATTTTGACAAGTTGGGTAGGTCTTATTTCCTAAAACACTTCCTTGAGACTAAGAGCTTAGTGCCCTACTATTCCGATCTTTTCAAAATTGTAAGTGATTTCCACCACCCGATTTCTACTGAGAGCACTCATAGTTCCCTGTTCCAGCTTTTGTGTTGACCTTAACTATTTTCCTAATCTTATGTCCCTCAAACTGCTGATTTTTCTGATAAGTCATACTCTGAACCAAAATTTGGATAGCATTTAGAAGCTCTACATTTGAAACCTCATGGTGTCGGACTGGAGGGACTAGATTACTGTTACGTGCATTAGCATTTTGTGGGTAAGCTCTATGAGGAGGTATGATCTGAACCACATAACATAGTGTTTGAAATGAGAAGTTGGATCATTCCTCACGCATGATAAAAGTAGCAGAAAGTGAAGTTTTCCTTAAGCACCTCATATCCTCCTTCTCATTAGATGTGGTGCACTTCACACCTATAAAAAAGACTCTACTTAGTGCGGCTTTTCAAGCATCCTAGGACACTCAAACCTAATGTTTTGATACCGACGCAGGCACGGGACCTAATATCACATGTGACCCCAAGCTAACTTTGGTGGCATATCATAAGCAAATTAAAGTAAACTAAAACAATAAATATTGTACGTAAGCTAATCATGAGATATTCTTAAATAATGGGGAAATATACATATACTGTCTGAAAAAACAATCTGAGGAGAGTTTAATAAAAGCTGATGATGAAACTCAAAACTAAGACTGAAACTATCCATGTTTAAAATAGACCTTTAACTAACTAGAAGAGTTGGGACATGCCCCATCTAAGTCTAGAAAAACGGAAACTAAAGACTAAAATCAAAATAAAACATGTCTAACGTCCTTGATAAATGAGGAATCACATTTGATGTAGTTGAACTAAAGATCGGGAACCGATCTATGCATGATCTGAAAATTGAGGACCTGAATTTACATCACGAAAAGATGTAGCGCAAAGTATGCGTCATTACTTGAAAGGTACTGAGCATGCAGGATAAAGTAAAGTTGAATAATAATCATAACCGAACCAAAGCATATACTGAGCAATGATATTATATAAGCACGATATCAAACTGAGAATAGTGAATATGAAATTAGT
Organism: Solanum pennellii; assembly: GCF_001406875.1. Classification (NCBI taxonomy): domain Eukaryota; kingdom Viridiplantae; phylum Streptophyta; class Magnoliopsida; order Solanales; family Solanaceae; genus Solanum; species Solanum pennellii. The sequence goes on from NC_028648.1 coordinate 10,156,416, forward strand.
GAATGCAATGAACAAGTTCATAACATGTTGATACTAAATAGAGAACTGATAACATATTCAATGCAATAGAATCTAACTGAATTGTGGGAGCTACTAATGACCAACGTAAAACTACATAATCTAAATGTGGAGTCCGATGTATACGCCACATCGAGAGGACCCAATATACCCTGCCAGAGGTATAAAGGCATGACTAGCATGATCACAAAAATATTTACCATAGAAGGGACTTAAAACCTACGGGGCATATAGTTTTGGGATATACGGGTATATAATTTAGTAATTTATAATTGAAATGCTGAAAAATCTGGATAGATCAAATACTGACATGCTAACTAAAAATACAATATTAATGTACTGATAATGAAATATTTTTAAGTGAAGCATGTATAATTGTTTGATCTGACCTAGCATGTGTAGTTCATGACCTTAAAGAACTACATAGCTAGGGTTCTGAAATTATGAAGGAGTTTATACTGGGATGTGCTAAAGATTCTGATTTACTTATTAGGAATATTAAAGTAGTTCTAATTCATGATAATTTTTTGAATTCTAGAAACCCTAGGTCTAGTTGATAATAAGGGAATCAAGAATCTTACTAATTTAGGGACCTAATGAACGAAAGAAACCCACTAGTGAAATTCCACATATTTGGTTATGAATTCTACGGAAAAATCTTTCGATTTTGGGGCTAGAATTGATGAAAACTCATTGAGTTCTTAGGAAGGGTTTGGTCGCCTTTTTCACCTCTTTGTGTTCTATGTTTTATTAATTTTGTGAATGATATGACTTGGGTGAGTTTGACTAATGCTTCTAGGCTAAAGTTGACCAAAACTATGTAGCTTAGGGTTTAAATAATGTAGCTTAGATGAACAACGCATACGGAAAAACGTAATGACCCTTGACTTAACTGTTGTTGGGGTCACCGTTGATCTGTGCTGGTTGGCCATCGTTTGGCGACTGGACTGAAATTTTGGGTATCGATCCACGAACTAGTACCATGGTATGTTGCATGGATTACGGCCCGTAGGTACGGCCATGGTTAACACAAAAAGAAACTTTTTGACTGCTCTAGGGAGGGCTACAGGTGACCATCCATGGACATCTAGCACAGACCGTGCTTCTCCTTACGGTCCATGGTGGTGCCCGTCGGTGGCACATGTAGCTTTTGAAATCTGCAATTTTGTCTATCTAGGATACGAGGTGTTACAACATCCATGTCAAATTCATTGAAATAACATAAGGATCGACCCATCTGCCCGTGACAGAAGCATGGAATGAAGAGTTCATCATGAGTTCAATACTGAGAGATAACTAATGTTTATCATTAGGACAAACATGCATCACTCTATATAACATTGCACTTCATTTGATTCTCATCGGTTGCGATTGTTGATATATTATTGTGGCTATTGTATTATAAGATACAATGATGGCTTTGATTATTCATGTTCAGGTGCAAAATTTTATGTCCTTTATGAGCTTAGTGGTATGGAGTGAACATTGTTAGATTGGGCTAATTGTTTCTTGAAGGTTTTAGTTGAGGAGGTTCCATTGGAGTGGATGAGTACTTGTGTTCAATATTGTTTTACTTAGAGCTAGTTGTTTGCTTTCTAAGAACTATGTTATTTGGTACTCACTCCCTTTATTCTACATTTTTGTAGGTTACGAATCTGAATCATCTTGATTACTTATTTTTCTCTTCTATGTGTGAGGCTACAGTTGGAGAGTTTATGAGCTAGTTGTTGTCATTTCGGCGGACACCTCCTACTATTTTAGAATGTTTTTGTTATAGTATAGAAACAAAGACATTCAGACTAGTATTTCTTACTTGGAAGCATTTACAAGTGACTACCATGTGTCGGAGTTATAATTGAGTTATGTTATCCACGGTGTGTTGTTGAGATTATATTAATTTTCATTTCTGATTTAGTTTCCCATTTATCTCTTAATTGGAATTTTAGGCTGACTTGTCTTGGTGGGATAAAACAAGTTTCATCACGTCCATCTTGGATCGTGCCGCTCGATCTTTTCACTTTGAAATTAAGAAAAAATTGATGAAAATAAAATATTGGAAGTTTAAATTCTTACCAAAAAGGAAAGAAGCCACCAAAGAAAAGTTATTACAACATATGGAAATACCACTAATTACTTATTTGTACGGTTACCTTATATATTTTGCCATAACTGATGTTATAGTGTGATCTGAAACTAGAAGATTAGAATAAGAATAAAGTAGAAAAAGAGAGACTTTGAATAATTAATTTGTAATGAAGAAAATGGTTTCAATTTTTAGAGTCAAATTTTAACAATTTTGACTAACATTTTAGGATGTATTTTTTTTATTGTATTAATATGACGAAAATTGTAATTTATAGTACTTTTCATATAGTTTTTTAATATCTAAATCTTTTGTTTAAAATATTGAATTAATCTAATCTAATTTAATTTTAAAAATTAGTAAAATTGACTTTTGAAAAATGTAACATGACAAATAAAAGTGTACGGAGGAAGTTATGAATATACTATTGAACTTCCCAAGGGAAAAAAGGATATATTAGCAATAAATTCATAAGGCTCATGGAAGTTAAATCCCATTAATTTTTGAATTCTTAAATATAAAATTATATTTACATTTCACATTACCCATAAAGTAGTCTTAGACCTCATTTGATTCCATTAAGATTAAGGTCTTAATCTGAATACACATCTGAATATTAAGATTTGAGTGTTTTGATCTTAGTACACATCTAAATATTAAGACGTGGTCTCTAAATCTGAACTGTTGTTTGTTTTTAATATTTGAATGTGCAAGGGAAATTGAATATTATATTAATAAAATATTATAAAAAATTTTATTTCAACAAAATATATCACTTTTGATTACAAAAATAATATTAAAATGTTTCAACAGTCATGATTTGGAATACTATTTTTTCATTCAAAAACCTTTATAAATAACACTACACCAAAAATATTATTGCAACCAATGTTCTTGTTACACGTCAATACATGAATATTATTAATATAAAAAAATACTTGAAAAAATTTATCAAAAACTTACCAGTTCAAGAGGAAAAATGGTGTTTGATTGAGAAAAAAGAGAAAGAAAATTTCAAGTTATGAGATAAAAAGGCACACCCAAAATAGAGAAGCGATGAGAAATTGCTATGGCTGCCTGATTATCCACAAACACGTGATTTATTGTTGCTCAAGATCAAGATCTAACATAATCTTCCTTATCTAAAGAGCTTGATTAACAGTTGCAACAACAGCTGTAAATTCAGCTTCTGCAGTTGACTATGCCACAATACCTTGCTTTTTGAGCACCATGAAAAACATCCTGAACTAAGGCTAAAACAATAACTTGTAGTGCTTTTTCATGTCATCATCTGACGCAGCCCAATCACTATCAGGACACCCTTGCAACTTGAACTTTTGACTTTTCCCAAACCTAACACCATAGTCCAAATTCCCTTGACATGCCTTATTATTCTTTTTGCTGCTTTCATGTGCATTTCACTTGCACAATTCAGAAATATAGACAAGACACTTACTGCTTTCAGAATGTCGGGTCTCATGGCATTGAGATACACGAGACATTCAACCATACTTCCATAACTTACCTCGTCAACATTGTCACTACTATCAACTTTAATAAACTTTTCTTTCTGATACATTGGAGTGTTCATAGGTCTGCAATTATAAATCTACATTCCAAGAAAGTAAGACATTTCTTCCAAGTCTTTCATTTCGAACACTTTCTTCATCTCAACCTTGAATTCATGTATCATTTCAAGTTTGTTTCCTGTTACAAGAATATCATCAACATAAAGTGATATAACCACAATGCCAGAATCTCTTTTTTATCAAATAGAGTTGATTCGCGTTTGCTTTTCTTAAAATCTAAGCCTTACAAGTGATTATCAATTCAACTGTTCCAAGCCCTTGGAGATTGTTTTAAACAATAAAGGGCTTTCTTCAATAGATACACTTTGTCTTCATGTTCCATTACATAAAAACCTTGAGGTTGCTTCACATAATTTTTGTCCCGTAGAAAACCATTTAAAAAACTGACTTCACATCTAATTGGAAGATTTTCCAACCTTTTTGAGCAGCAATAACTAGTAACCGCCTTGTAGTATCAAGCCTAGCAACTGGAGCAAATGTTTCTGAATGATCAACTCCAAATATTTATGAGTGATATTTCACAACAAGTCGTTCATTGAGCTTGTTAAAAAATCCATCAATATTCAATTTTGTGCGATAAACCCATTTCACACCAATGATCTTCCTATGTTGTGATTTTTCCACAAGGTGTCATGTCTCGCTCTTCTCAATCATTGCAAATTCCTCCTACATTGCAGCTTTCTACTTGGTATATGAAATTGCTTCTTCAAATCCATAGGCTCTAAATGGCCATATTGCATCTCTGGTATATGTCAAAGAGCGACCTTGTTCCTCTCACAAGTTGATCATCAATGTTCTCATTTTAATCTAGTAGATTTCTTGTGATATTCTTCTGGTAACTTCTTTCCAGTCCCATTTCTCATTCTCCATAAAAAATACATGTATGCTTACCATTATTTTTCCTATATGAGGCTGAAAATTCTGTGAGCTTTAGAGATTGTACTATGATCAATGGAGACTCTAGATTTAGTGTTCTTATCTAAGTTTTCCCTCATAACATGTGGAGTATGAGATATACACAAACAACCGAAGATTATTGAGTTTTGTAAGGACGGCTTATACCGGTGCCATGCCTCAAAAGGTGTCTTTTCCTTCACTACTTTTGTTGGCAACATGTTCAGCCAAAAAAAACAGTCTTGTTAGCTGGTTTTTCCCATAACTTTTTTGGTAAGCCCTTATCATATAATAAGCATCTCGACATGTCCGTTATCGATCAATTCTTTCTTTTACTGACACCATTTTGTTGTGGAGTATATGAAACAGTGAGTTGATGATCAATTCCTGAATTTTCACAAAACTTTTCAAATCAATCAGATGTGTACTCGGTACTATTATCTATCTAACCATTTGAATCCAGCAAATACATTAATTCTCCACCAAAGCTTTGAATATCGAGAACACTTCAGTTACTTCATATTTGAACTTGAGAAAATAAATCTGACACAATCATTTCATATCATTAATGAAAGTTATAAAATATTTACTTCCGTTAAGAGAGGAGTCCTATGTGGTCCACAAAAATCAGTATGGACTAATTGAAGAATCACTGATGCTCTCCAGTCTGCCAAGGAAGAAGGCATTCTACTTTAATTTCCCAATTGACATGTGCTGCAAGCTGCGTGTTCATCCTCCATAAGTGGTAGTCCTCGACGATATCTTTCTTCAACATGTAGAAGAGTGTCCTCTGATGGATATGTCCTGGTCTCTTGTTCCATATATTTGTTGTCATCTCTTGGCTCGATAGGCAACCAATTTTTCCACCATTGAATCAAAGGAAAAGCTTTGTCCTCTCATTTTAACTTGTCAGATTTTTTGGCCCTTTGGATCAAAGATCACACACTTCATGACCTCAAACGTAAGCTTATTACAATTCTCCAAAAGTTGCCCTATGCTTAAATTTTTTTGATCAAGTTTAGGAACATAAAGTACATTTGAGATTAACTTTGTACTTGATTAGCTTTCAGTAGCTACTGTACCTTTACCTTTGGCAGGAAGGTAATCTTCATTATCAATTCTGACTTTAGAGATTGCAGATCTGTCTAATCTCTGAAAACTCCTCATGATGAGTCATATGATTTGTACAACCACTATTAACCATCTTTCACTTGAACTTCTACTTGCAAAACAATTGGCCACAAACAATTGATATTTTTCTTGTTCGTCTGCAATTCAAGCTCCATTTAATTGTTCTGGCCTTTTTTCTTGGCAAATAATCTCAGCATGACCAACTTTATGAAATTTTCTGCATCTCATATCAGGTTTTTTCCAACATTTGAAGTGTGGATGATTCCTCTTCCCACAATGCTGACATGGTTGATATTTTCCACCTTTGTTTTTGTTGCTAGAATTGCTATCAGTTGCAGTAGATTATGTTGACATAGCATAGCTCTTCCTCAAGTTCTGCTTTCTACCTTTGCCTCCAGCATTGAATTTATGCCTTGCTTACGGAGCTCCTTCAACAGTCTCCTTGTACTTCATCATTCTTCTTTGTTCTGGATCATGCAAGGAGTTTAAATGTTCCGCCTAAGTAATGTTTGACAGATCTTTTGTATTTTCCAGTGAAGCAATTGTTTCTTCAAACTTTTCGGGTAAAGTAACAAGGATTTTCTGCACAATCCTTGTATCGTAAAGTTCAGCACCAAGTAACTTTACCTTATTGTCCTTACTAATAAGTTTATCTGAGTACTCTTTAATTGTCTCAGATTCCTTAACTTTTGGTTTTTCAAATTATCTCACAAGGTTTAAGACCTTTATGCCTCAAATTCTTTCATCTTCATAATATTCCTTTTTATGGAAGTCCTGTATTTCCTTAGACGTTTTAACTATCATGATTCTGGAAAAAATAGTAGGAGATACTGCAGCATACTGTGGCGAAACCAGAATTTTCAATAAGGAGATTCAAAAGCTAAAAAAATAGAAACACAAAGTAGCCAAAGGGGTTCGACATCTAATATATATACCTAAAAAATTATTTTAACCATGTACAAATCATATAATTTTCCACCGAAGGGGTTCGGATGAACCCCTCATTGTAAGGTGGTTCCGCCACTAGAGGCATAGAGGAATGCCTTCGCCTTTGACTTCCTGGTTTTCTTCTGTTTGTCAGTTTTATTCTGATCCATTTTAGTATTGTCTGGTTAGTGAATGACTTCATAATCCTCTTCTACTTCCTCCTAGAGATCACATGCATCCAGGCTTTCACCCTAACAGCTCAAACCTGATAGTTTTCTCCATAGAAAAATTAGAAAGTCCTGTGCTGCCATTGTGAAACCTTACTTTGTAGAAGCCTTAAAGTGAATGAGCATAAATTCTGGTGGCTATGCTGGAATGGTGTCCTTATTATGCAATGAAATTCCAAAAGGAAAAGAAATGGTTTGATGTATTCATAACTATGTATGATGTATTCATAACTATCTTGTCTACAACTAAAACAATGGGTGCTTGCTTTTCTAAAGAAATGTTTATTGATATGATGCTTTGTTTAATGTGTATACTTCACTTTCATTGTCTATACATCCAATCATTAATTTACACATATAAGTGGGCATACATCATTATTAAAAATGTTGGCTTTTCCATCTTTCTTGTGAGCAATGGTAGACAAAGGTGCTAATATTATCAACAATATGAAGTTACTATATCTACTTTACCATTGCTCACAAGAAAGAAGGAAACACCGACATTTTTAATCATGATGCATGCCCACTTATATGTATAAATAAATTCTTGGATGTATATATAATGAAAGTGAAGTATAAACATTATACAAACAATCATACCAATAAACATTTTTAGAAAAGCAACCAAACATTGTTATAGTTGTAGACAAGATAGTTATGAATACATCATACCATTCCAGCATAGTCACCACAATTTATGCTCATTGACTTTAGGGCTTCTGCTAAGTAAGGTTTCACAATGACAGCACCGTATTTTAAGACTTCGTGATCTTTTGATGGAGAAACTACCATGTTTGGGCTGTTAGGATGGAAGCCTACATTGGATGCATGTGATCCTTGGGAGGCAGTAGAGGAGGATTATGAAGTTTATCCTTTACCAGGCAATCCTACAACGGCTCTGATTAAAATTGACAAAGAGATGAAAACCAGGTTGTCGAAGGCGAAGGCATGCCTCTATGCCGCCAGTGGCGGAGCCACCATACAATGAAGGGGTTCATCGGAACCCCCATCAGCAGAAAATTTTATATGATTTATACATGGTTAAAATTATTTTTAGGTATATACAGTAGATGTCGAACTCCTTCGGCTACTTTGTGTGTCTATCTTTTTAGATTTTGAATCCCCTTATTAAAAATTCGTATTCCGCCATTGTATGCCGCAGTATCTCCTACAATATTTTCCCGAATCATGACACTTAAATCACCTAAGGAAATATAGGACTTTCTTAAAACAGAATATTATAAAGATGAAAGAATTTGAGGCATGAAGGTCTTAAACCTGGCGAGGGTGCTGATGGAGATTACCTTCCATCCAAAAGGAAAGGCACAGTAGCTATTGAAAGCTATACATGTACAAAGTTAATCTCATATGTACTTTATGTTCTTGAACTTGATCGAAATTTGTTGAGCGTAGGGCAAATTTTGGAGAATGGTTTAAGCTTACGTTTGAGACAATAAGTTTCTGATCTTTGATCCAAAGGGCCAACAAATCTATCAAGTTAAAATGAGAGGAAAGATCTTTTCCTTTGATTCAATGGAGGAAAAATTGGTTGCCTATTCAAGCCAAGAGATAACAACTAATATATGAAACAAGAGACTCTGACATTTTTATCATAGGGCACTCTTGTACATGCTAAACAAAGATATGGTTCGAGGACTACCACTTATGGAGGATGAACACGCAGCTTTCATCACATGTCAACTGGGAAAGCAAAGTAGGATGCCTTTTGCCAACGCAACCTGGAGAGCATTAGTGAAGCTTCAATTAGTCCATATTGATTCTTGGTTTGTTGACCACATATGATTGCTCTCTTAACGGAAGTAAATATTTTGTAGCATTCATTGATTATATGACACAATTGTGTTGGATTTATTTTCTCAAGTTCAAACCTGAAGTGTCCTCAAAATTCAAAGCTTTGGTAGAAAATCAAAGTGGTTGCAGGATTCAAATGCTTAGATCAGGTAATGGTACTGAGTGCACATCTGATAGATTTTGAAAAATTTCATGAAAATGTAGGAATTAAGCATCAAATCACTTTTCCATATACTCCACATCGAAATAGTGTCAGTGAATGGAAGAACAGATCGATAATGGAGATGTTGAGATGCTTATTATATGAGAAGGGCTTGTGTAGAAGCATCTAACAGTGCTGTATTTTTGCTGAACAGGTTTCCTACAAAAGCCGTGAAGGAAAAGACACCGTTTGAGGCATGGCACGGGTATAAGCCGTCCTTCCAAAACATTATAATCTTTGGTTGTTTGTGTTTCTCTCATATTCCATGGGTTTAAGAGGGAAAAGTTAGATAAGAAAGTCGAATTTGGAGTCTTTGTTGTTTATAGTACAATCTCCAAAGCTTACACAATTTTTCAGTCTCAAACAGAAAAAATTATGGTAAGCAGAGATGTATCTTTTATGGAGAATGAGCAATGGAACTTGGAAGAATTTACCCAGAAGCACAAGATATCTGCTAGATTCATATGAGAATATTGATGATCAACCTGTGAGAGGGACAAGGTCACTCTCTGACATATACCAGATATGTAATTTGGCCATTTTAGAGCCTTCTGGATTTGAAGAAGCAGTTTCATATCACAACTGGAAAGCTGCAATGGAGGAGGAGCTTGCAATGATTGAGAAGAGCGAGACATGGCAGCTTGTCGAAAAACCACAACATAGGATGATCATTGGTGTGAAGTGGGTTTATTGCACGAAATTGAATGCAGATGGATCTATTAACAAGCTCAAGGCAAGACTTGTTGTGAAAGGTCACTCACAAATTTTTGAGTTGATTATTCAGAAACATTTGCTCCAGTTGCTAGGCTTGATACTATAAGGTTGTTTCTAGCTATTGCTACTAAAAAAGGTTGCAAAATCTTTCGGTTAGATGTCAAGTACTCTTTTTTAAATGATTTTCTACATGTGCAAATTTATGTGGAGAAACCTCAAGTTTTTTCTGTAAGGTTACATGAAGACAAAGTGTATCTATTGAAGCCCTTTGTGGTTTCAAACAAGCTCCAAGGTCTTGGTATAGTCAAATTGGTTATTATTTGCAAGTCTTAGGATTTAAGAAAATCTAAGTGAATCAACTCTCTATTTGTTTAGAAAAGAGATTATGCTATTGTGGTTATATACATAACTTTATGTTGATGATCTTCTTGTAACACGAAACAACCTTGAAGTGATTGATGAATTCAAGGAAGAGATGAAGAGGGTCATTTGTTTTCATTAAGATTAAGAGGGTCTGAATCGGAATACACATCTGAATATTAAGATTTGCATCAAGATTTAGGTGTTTTGATTTGAATACACATCTGAAGATTAAGATGTAGTCTCTAAATCTGAACACTAAATAATAACGTTGTTTGTTTTCAATATCTGAATGTGAAAGTGAAATTGAACATTATATCAATAAAATGTTATAAAAAATTTCATTTCAACAAAATATATCACTTTTGATAAAAAAAAAATTAAAAAGTTTTAATAATCATTATTTGGGTACTATTTTTTATTCAAAAACCTTGATAAAAACCAATACACCGAAAATATTATTGCAACCGTTCTTGACACACCTCAATACAAGAATATTATTAATATAAAAAAGATACTTGAAAGAATTTATGAAAACTTACCAGTTCAAGAGGGAAAAAATGATGTTTGATTGAGAAAAGAGAAAAAAAAAGTTTTTAGTTATGAGATAAAAAGGCACGCCCAAAGCAGAGAATCGATGATTTATTATTTGATAACTTATCAAATGAGTCTGAATGTTGTTAAGAGTCTCCTACAGATCTAATTCGTTCAGACCTCTTCAGACCCATTAAGAGGTTTTTAAAAAAATAAAACAAATGAACTTAATGGATTGAATATGAATGATTCAGATTCAGACCTAAAAACAAAACGTACTTAATGGATTGAATCTGAATAATTAAGATTCAGACCTCCATTAAGTGCAAACAAATGAGGCCTAAATCTGAACACTAAATAATTAATACTGTTTGTTTTCAATATACATGTGAAATTAACATTAAATTAATAAAATATCATAAATATTTCATTTCAACAAAATACATCGCTTTTGATAAAAAAAAAGTTTTAAAAGTTTTAATAATCATGATTTGGAAGTACAATTTTTTTCATTCAAAAATCTTGATAAACGCCAATACACCTATAGTGTTCGACACAGTCAATACAAGAAAATTATTAATACAAAAAAAATTTGAAAGGATTTATGAAAACTTACCAGTTCAAGAGGGAAAAAATGGTGTTTGATTGAGAAAAGAGAGAAAAAAAGTTTTTGTTTATGAGATAAAAGGCACGCTTAAAGCAGAGAAGCAATGATTTATTATTTAATAACTTATTACATGAGTCTGAATGTTGTTAAGGGTCTCCTACAGATCTGATTCATTCAGACCTCTTCAGGCCCATGAAGAGACTTTTCAAAAAAATAAAACAAATGAACATAATGTGGTAAATCTGAATGATTCAGATTCAGACCTAAAAACCAAACTTACTTAATAGGCTGAATCTTAATGATTAAGATTCAGACCTCCATTAAGTGCAAACAAATGAGACCTTAGTTGTCATTTGTTTTCATTAAGATTAAGAGGTCTGAATCTGAATAAACATCTAAATATTAAGATTTGCATTAAGATTTGAGTGTTTTAATTTGAGTACACATCTAAATATTAAGATGTGGTATCTAAATGTGAACACTAAATAATAATGTTGTTTGTTTTCAATATCTGAATTGCAAGTGAAATTGAACATTATATTAATAAAATATTATAAAATTTTCATTTCAACAAAATATATCACTTTTGATAAAAAAAAATTAAAAAGTTTCAACAATCATGATTTGGAGTACTATTTTTTCATTCAAAAACCTTGATAAACAACAATACACCAAAAATATTACTACACGTCAATACAAAAATATTATTAATATAAAAAAATACTTGAAAGAATTTATGAAAACTTACTAGTTCAAGAGGGAAATTAGTGTTTCATTGAGAAAAGAGAGAAAGAAAATTTCTAATTATGAGATAAAAAGGCACACCCAAAGTACAGAAGCGATGATTTTATTATTTGATAACTTATCAAATGAGTCTGGATGTTGTTAAGAGTCTCCTACCTCTTTAGACCCATTAAGAGTTTTTAATAAAAATTAAACAAATGAACTTAATGGGTTGAATCTGAAAGGTTCAGATTAAGACCTAAAAACCAAACGTACTTAATGGGTGAATCTGAATGATTAAGATTCATACCTTTATTAAGTGCAAACAAATGAGGACTTAGATTCAAAATATGACTAAGAGTTTGATTACATCGAGTAAAGAATGGATAAAACTATAAATATATTTGTACTAGTAACTATAACTATCAAAAACTAACATTTTATATTGATTTGCTTAATATTAAGCAATATATTGTGAATATTTTGGAAAAGTCATTTCCTGTGAGAATATGAGTTATTGACTTTTTTTATATATTTGTCTGAAAATTTTCATGAAATTTGAGCAGACAAGCTCCTTTAGGTAATTTTATTCTAATTATAGAAATTTCATAACACCGTCTCTTTTTTAAAATGTTGCGACTCTAAATGTTCTTTTATATTTATATAATTTATTATCTAATGTTCGATATATTATTGAAAATTTGATTAATTTGAATTTGCTTCACATAAGACTCGTTTAGGAAAAAAATACTTAGTAATAAAAAAATAGCCTAAACTCAAATTTAATATATTTAATTAAAGATAAGTAATCATATACTATTTCTTTCTCAAACAAAGTCAATATAGAAAGTGTGGTAAGATATTATAATCCAAATTATTTCATGTCAATGGTTTAGTTGGATTTGGTTAGGTATCCATTTCTGATAATGCCAATTTGTGACCACTAGGTTTTTATTTTCAAAATGCAACTATCAAAACCTAATAAATATTTAGTAAACAATATTTTGTTGGTACTTGACTCCTAGCGCTACAAAGGAATTCTAATTGCACCTAATTTTTCTAACTGTCTAGACTTGCATTGGAGCTAAATTGTGAGGCAAGGGTTTCTTCAAACCGAGTTAGGTTAAGATTTTAACGTCAATGAAAGATTTTTTCCCGAACATGTATACGTATAGTGAGAACGTATACATGTATATTGTGTGCCACATGTTGGGGTATTATGATATACCATATCTATTTTTCATGTTTTACTACAAAATGAGCTGGTTGGACTAGTTCACAATGACTTTTTCCTGTATTTTTTGTTAGTACTCTATAGTCCAAACCACATTTATTTTTGTTAAGACTTGTAGTCTTTATTAATGGTTCATATGACTTAGTATCATCAGACTCAAAAGAGGTAATTTAAATAGATTTGCGATTTCTTTTTCTCTTTTTACTTTGCTTTTGAACTTTTACCCTGTTTCTCATTAAAGCGGAGATTCATTTTCACAATTTAAACACAAAAATATAATGAAAAAATGACAAACACCTATTATTTCGTCCACAAATTAGTCCAATGGAACCCACCCCACTTACTTCACCCACTCCAAGTACTATTAGAGTTAATCTATTCAATGTTGTTATCGCAATATTTTAAAAAAAAAAATCTTGGAAAATCTAATAATCTGTGCTTGAAAATCATAAAAGTATGATTGATCTGAGGCTAGACCCTGGTTTATGGGTTTGCGGAAATTTAACTGAGATATTAGACTGTAAACTTAATTATTATTATTATAATATTAATTTAAAATTGATATATTAATAAACTTTAAATTTTGTCTTTTTATTTAAAATAAAAATTGTTTGCCGGCTTAATAAAAAAGCAATTTTGTAATAATTTAAACTTGCATTTGTGTCACATTTGACCCACTACTTTTGCTAATACCTGTCTAACAATAGTTGTTTACTATTAACTTAGCACACACCTTAATAATAATAAATAATAGGGTGATAATTACTATAATACCCTTTAAATATATGAAATTTTATGCTTTTGAAAATGCATAGATATTGAATATATTTAACATCGAAGATAAAATAGACTCAAAAAGTACATTATCTCTAGATTTTCCAAATTGGATAAGTATTGTTAAATAATTATTTTTAATATAGTGAAGAAGTAAAGATGGACGGAGGGAGAGGAAGTATTTACATAGCACAAGGTACCCAACAAATTTGAAGTGAAGAAATTAATATTTACTGCATTTTTTCAAGAATCAAATGACTCAATCAAAACAATGATAGTAAATAAGTAAATTATAAAACTCAAGCAACAACAACAACAAAAGAAAAACGCAACACAAGCTAAGTATATATACTTGAGAGAAGATAAGAGAAATACTTTTATTGTGAATCTTTTTTTACTTCATGCACCCGTTACACATGAAAACATTCTATGACTTGTGAATCTCACAAGTTGTTTATCCTTTTGAGTATAATAAACACTCTTTTCCGATGCGCGAACTGACTGAGTACGTCGATATTCTGGATAATTCTCATTCCCATGATCATAATTTTTACGATTAGCATATTCTGGATAAAAATCTTCAATATTATTAATAACGTTAGTTTCTGAGGAGAGGGATTCGTATTTGCGAAGAATTTTGTTCCTTTTGAAGGTCTTGCATACTAATGGAATTAGACCTTCCATGACTATACAAGATTTGGAACTTGTTGACAGAGAATTTGGAGAAGAGAAATTGTATTACTTGTTGTCTAGAGTTTAAAATATGATGTATGTTGGGTTTGGTTTGGTGGGTGAGTATATATGATGTAAAGTTTTCTTTCTTCAAATAAATAAATATCTCTATTTTTTTAGCATTCTTTTCACTCAAAACATATTGGTCGGCACACGTAAATGTTTGTTTGACTTGAGTGAGAGAAAATCCAAAAGTTGGGTTTTCACGTGGGATTTTTGGTATTCTCTTTCTTTCTACTACCAATGGTTTAGTTTGATTTAATATTTTAATACTGTAATTTTAAATTTAGTTTGATTTAATATTTTAATGCTGTAATTTTAAATTAAAATTATTTTAAATGTATCAACATTTCATTTAATGTAGTAACATTAAACATGATTAAAAGCTAATTAAAATATTGTCAAAAAAGAAAAAGATCATTCTTTTTAAAATAGAATAAAATAGGTCATTCTTTTTTAAATGGCCTTTTAAAAACATTTTTCATAATATTTTTTCTAATAGTCAAAGAATATGAACTTTGAGAAACATTTTGAAACATATTTTATTGGGCAAATTACAGAAATTACGTACTTTTAAGGCAAAATTATAATTTATTCCTTAAAAGTTTATAATTTAAAAATTCCTCAAAATGGATACAATAATATAAGTGCTGATACATTAATCTAATGCCCGAATACATTAATCTAATACACGAGATACACTAATCTGATGCGCGAGGTACATTTTATACATGATACACTAATCTGATGCGTGAGATATATTATTTTGATGCGCGAGATACACTAATCCAATGCGCAAGACACACTAATCTGATTCGCGAGGTACATTATTTCGATGCGAAAGACACATTAATCTGATGTGCGAGGTACATTTTATACATGATACACTAATTTGATGCGCGAGATTTCATTAATGTGATGCGCGAGATACATTAATATGATGTGCGAAATAAATTAATGTGATTCGCGAAAATGAGGAATTTTAGAAATTTGTAAAACTTATAGGGAATAATGGTAAGTAAAGTCTAAGGTGAGATTTCCGTAATTAATTCATATTTTATTTATATCATATTTTAGAAAACTTTGTAATTATAGTATTTTTATATAGTTTTAAATATTTAAATTTTAATCTTAACATATCGAATTAATCTAATGTAATTTAACTTTAAAAAATAATTCAATTAACTCTCGAGAAGTAAAACTTGACAACTATTTCGAAATAAAGGAATTATTATTTAGTGTGAGATGAATATAATCAACTTGACACTCAAAAAGTAAAACGTTACAACTATTTTAAAATGAAAGGGAGTATTATTTAGTATGAGATGCATGTATTGCATAAAAATCAAGAGTATGTCAAATATTTATGATGATAGAAGTGACAAATTCAATCAAAGTGACTTGTGAGTGAATACTCAAAAAAGAAAGAGTTATTTTTATTTATATAAAATTAAGTTAGGTGAATTTACTAAATAATTTCATATAACTGAGTGATCATTTGAAAAATTACTCACACTTTCAATTATATGATGGTCTTATATTTAATTTAATGAATTTAACTTCTACATAAAATAAATAAATAAAACTATCAAATCATTTCTGGGCTATTTCTTCTAAAGACCAGTCAATAAAAGCACTTTAATCCACATTTTTCTTGTCCTGCTGGTTTCTGTCATATTGCACTATATAATAATTAAATTGCCACTCATGAACAAATAAGGTATTGACTAGTGGAAAAACATTTCATTTTACATGAAATAAGAGGCAACGCATAAAATTCTAGAATATGTGACAAAGTATAACAACCTCCCAATAATCTTATTATTTAATACTTTCTTTATTTTAAAAAATGATTCATATTTCTTTTTGGCATATTACTTTTCATTTTTGACAAAATTTTAAATTTAATTTTTAGATGATATGCTTAAATCACAAAATTAAACATATCATAACTTTAATTTAAAATTATAGTTTATAAATTTAAAATTTTATTTTTATTTTCTTAAATTTTGAGCCAAGTCAAATTAAATTTTTTTTTCTTACGATAGAATAATAAAATAGAATCAAAACAGTCGACTTTAACTACTCTATTGTTGAATTTATTTTAAATAACTTGTTGATTATTCTTCCTTGTATTTTATTAATTAAGTAGAATTAACAATTATATCTGTCTTTTATTGACTTGGTTCTGTATTGTACTAGCCATCTTTTTCAAGGCCGGCTGAGGGCCACAACAATTATTTGACAACTTAATTTTTAGGAAACTCACTTTTTCCTAAGAATGAGTTTATATGTACTATTTTTAAAAAAAAAAAAAAAGATAAAAAATCTATGTACTATTAAATTTGAAAAGAAATTTTTTTAGGCAAAGCAAAATCAATATTTACTTTTTAATATGGGTACCTTGTTAATAATTGGAAAAATGAAACAACGTTTAGATAATTATATTGTTTTTATATATAAAATTCTTGAAACCTGCATTAGATTTGCCTTAATTGATTTATTATTAATATAAAATATTATAATCTGACTAGTTTACCTTTTTTGATATATTTACTTTATTAATTTTATTAATCAAGATATTAAAGTTAAAACCTAAATCGATAGAAATTGTGAACAACATCTTGAATTCTTCACCATATAGACAAAATAATTGTTGTATAAATATTTTGATTTGTCATTAACACTTCGATGCAAAGATATTAGGAAAGACAGAATGAGAATGCTCATTGAGAGGTTTATTAATATTTATACATTTGTATTCAAATTACATGGTAAATTTATATTAGGTGTCTTAGGAGATGCTTTTTATTTATAAGAAAATCAATGACAAAACTCGTAATTTTAAAAAAAGATTTGTGGTTACCTTTTTGTTACCTCATTTATATCCTGAATACTTCCTACGTCTAAAAAAGAATAACCTAATTTAACTTGAATGAAGTTTAAGAAAAGAAAGAATTTTTTTTAATTTTGTGATTCTAAATTAAAGTTATGTTAAATGTACCAAATGTCTTTTAATCTTGTGGTCTTAAACATATCACGTGAAAAATTAAAATTAAATAATTATCAAAATAAAAGAATCATTCTTTTTTTGAACATACTAAAAAAGAAACAAATTATTTTTTAAACAGAGATAGAGAGAGTAATAACTAACACGGATCCACATTTTTTTGTGTTTTCTTAAACTTTTCCTTCATTGTTCTTGTTCTCTTATTTTTAGATCTTCTCAAGTATAATCAAATTTTATGCATTTTACAAAATTAATGTTGTCTATTGTCTACTTACAAAAAGTTTAAAATTTATTGGGAAAATGCACAAGTACCCCTCAACTTATGACCGAAATTTTAGAGACACTTATATTTAAGGTCCTATTACCCCTGAAGTTGTATTATAAGTAATTTTCTACTTCTTTTCGGCTTACGTGACACTAGCTTGAAAAAAAAGTCAACCAGCGTTGGACCCACAAGATAGTGTCAAGTAGGCCAAAGAGGGGTTGAAAATTATTAATAAAATAAGTTAAGGAAGTAATGGAACCTTAGTATAGTATAAGTATGTCTTTGAAATTTCAGGCATAGGTTGAGAAGGTACTTGTTTATTATCCCAAATTTATTTTAGGTATCTGTAGAGTCCAATTTTTCTAAATGAAACTCTTCTTCTAGTGATAATATAATGGAAAAGAAAACGTGAAGCAAAGCATTCTTTATGCTTCAAAATTTTCTTCTCGTGGTTGAAAGACAATTTAACACTAAGGTAAGAAAAATCATATCTGATTTCGAGTTAGAAAGAAGTGATATATAACGATAAATTTCTTCAATTCGAAGGGAATCATCCACCAAACTTCTTGTGTTTTTATCCCACAACAAAATGGTGAGTTGAGAGGAAGCATAAAACACCTCTTGTAAATATCTAGAGCTCCATCTACAAAGACATGCCAATGCTCACCAGAAGTTCCAAACACAAGATATAAGATTTTGTCACAATTTCAATATCTGCGGAGTTGCACTAAGAGAATGTGAATAATGAACTCTCCAAACACTTCATCAGATGAAGACAGCGAGTATTTATAGGGTATAATTTATAGCAACAACAAGCAGTACTTGAACTTAGAAGAGCAACATTGCTTCTAAGAATCGATACAAATAATACAGATGAAGAATCAAATGTGATACAACTGAGTATTACAACTATGGGTCCAGTCAGAATCTGCAGATGAAACTAAACCACCACCTTCAGTCTGTATGGACTCTGCACATGGATTAGCTTCTGGAAGAGGAGACCTTAACTTTCCATTCCGAGAAAGCTCGTGTTTGTGCTCTACAAATTCAGGAGACTGAGAACCACTCTCAGGTAAAAGATTATTTTCTCCATGGGGGCTAGATTCAACACCAACATTTGTCTTTACGTCAGTGTAACAGTAGCCCCCATTCTCATCATCTGATAAACATCTGCAGCAATCTAAATCATCAATCTTAAGAGTCTGACTCACCATCCCATCTCTCCATGAGATTCTCATTTGAGATTGTGATATATTTTCTAATGAGGAGTCAGACACCCAAGAAGAACTATTAAACTTAAAATGCAGATTAGGCGGATCTAAAGCTGACGGTTGAGTCATAGGTGATAAACTTGTTTTGTGAAGAAAATCTGCCACTGAGTCAAGTTCATCCCCAACGTTGTCTCGATGATCACCTGGGCGTAACCATGAAAAGCCACCACACTTGCCTGAGCTCAAATCTGATTTGGGGGTTTGAATAACATTCCCACTGCTCAAAGAAGCCGTTGAGCACGGAGAATTTTCTCTAACAAGACTGCACGAACATTTCCACTCATCCGGGACTTCCACATCATGACAACAAGATATATCCAGGGGATAAGATGGAAACAAAGTCCTCCCCATCTCGTCAGACGATGGACATTTAAGTTTAGTACTTTCAGGAGAGACCAAAACAATCCGAGCTTTTGCTCTGTTATGTACTGAATCAGAAGTACTCCCAGAACATATTGAAGTTGAATACGGCAACTCAGACGTGGCAGATCCATTCAACATCCTAAACTCGTTAACAGATTCACCCTCACAACAGACGTCATTATTCTCACGGCAAGGAGATAAAAGCCAATGCATAGAAGCCAATGCAGGCAAAGGAATCAAAGAATCTCTTCTAGACTTGTTAAGTACCTCATTCCTTCCAGCCCCCTCACAGTTCCTATCCTCTGAGCCACTGGCTTTTTCGCAATCTGACGAATCAATTAAGTTTCCTATAGTGAGAACACCTCTAGGCCTACACTTCCTTTTATCAGTAACACCAGAGAGAACATGACCAGCAGCATAACAAGGTGTTGCAGCTGAAAACAACCCAGTGGATAGCCCACATTGTATTTCAGGTGACACTGAAGCCTCAATGGGAGGTGTTTTTGTAGTATTACTAGTAGTATTTGAGTTCTCTACATTACAAGTATGATCTAAAGTTTCACAATCAATACCAGAACCAGATGCTAATTTACCAAGAGGTGTACAACTCTCAAAACTAGTCAAATTACAATCAAAATCAAAAAGCTGAATTTTCTCACCTGAGCCATTACCTTCCACCTTTTGCTTCAAAATCTTGGGTTTAACCCCCAATCTAACCGACCCATATGACGATTTCTTCACAGGATTGCTCAGATTTGACTTTCGGGAGATGGGTTTCTTCCCAGATAGGAAAGGTGGGTTCTTTTTGGGTTTTTGCGTAATGGGTCTTGGTAAATCATTCTCGTTGGTGGATTTAGATCTCAAACATGTAGATTTAGGCACTGGATTTGAAATTTTCGAAGAAACTTTCGGTGTTTTATGGAAATGCGTTCTGGAAGAAGAAGATGAAGAAGCAGACGAAGAAGAAGAAGAAGAAGAAGAGATGAGAAAAGGAAGACGACCTCGAGGGGCTTCAATGGTGCTACTCTTACTTTTACATCTGGGAATAACATTCAGATCTTGCAAAGGGCTTCTCTTTTCATAACTCCATTTCTTATCCTTGAGCTTTTTCTCCATTTTTTTGATTTTGCAGCAATGAAAATAGCTGATTATCGTGTATATTGCGATGCGTATGAACTAGTAAGGTAGGGCAAAAGATTGCAATGGCTGCGGTTCTCTGTATGGCTATGAAAAATGGTGGATTTTCAAACTCAGAAAAAGAGGATTTATTCTTTTCTGTAACGTCTACTATGTTTTTGTCAGTTTGTGACCACTGCCTTTTGGACTGGCCCATAAATTTCCTGGGCTGGACTCCATATTCTATAGTAAAAATTTAAGAAATCCCATAGCGTAATTCAATAATTATATTCTGTCCCGACAAATTTAGTATTTACAAAAAATTCCTTAAATTTGTTGAGCCGTGATACTTTAGACTCTAGTGATACATGGTAAATGATACATGGTAATTTTAAACTGTTGAGAAAAAAAAGGGGAAAAAAAGGTACAGTTAATGTTGTTAATAAAACAGCTAAATTTACGGTAACATATCATTAATCAACATAAAATCAGCACTTAATTGGATATTAATTTCAAATTTTGAAAAACAAAGATTATATCATCTATTTTGAAAACAATTTTTTTGAACAATCTGTTAAATTTCGAACTACAGTAATTTTATTGTTGTTACAGTGGATTTTTCAAGATGAATACTTCGATTTTGATGAGACATTCCGAAATTTTGGGTGAACGAATTGCAGTATGAAAGTTACAAAATCGACGGAATCGTTGTTGGAGATTCAATTTCGTTTTCTAATCTCAAAGCAGCAATATACACACTGATTCTATATGTATCATCAAGTACAGTTGATGACGCATTTATTAAACTTAGTGAATGATACATTATAACAATTTTCAAAACATGTATCAGTACATCAACTAAACAACTAATACCTTACTGATACATGATATCAGTTTTCAGAAATTCATACTATATGCAAAACATGTGATACATATCTACTACATGTATCAGTGAATTGACTAAAACACTGTACACACTGATTCTATATGTATCATCAAGCACAGTTGATGATACATATAGACTATGATGTAATAGAACAATTAACAAAAACAAAAAAGAGAAGAAAAGACGAACTGATGATGGATTAATAATAAAAAGATGCTGGGTTAAGACGATTACAGATTAAGAAGAAAAAGATGATGGATTAAGAATAAAAAGAAGAAACCAATAAATTCTGGTGGGTTAAGAAGAAGGAAGATGATTATGGAAAAAAAGGAAGTGAAACTTGATGGAGTAAGAAAAACGGGAGAAGTTAAGAGTTGTCCTGATTTTTGAAATTTGAAATTTTTTGAATTTTGAAATTCAAAATTTCAAAATTAGTTCTTTATTTAAAATTAATAATTCAAAATAAAAAAACTGATTTGGTTGAGTGTTTAAATGGAGAAAATTCAAAATCCAAAAACTGATTTAAAAGGTTGAGTGTTTTAATGGAGAAAAAATAGGCATTAAAATGGGTAATTGTGTATTATAGGAGAGAGAATGTAATGTATCTAAAACTTACACTAAAATTAAAAAAGAAGGGAATTATGTAATATTTAAAAAAAGAAGGGAAAATTAGAGAATATAAAATTTATAGTTGTGTATTTAAGTTATTTTTCCTATTCTATATTTATTGTAAAAAAGACAATTTTCACATATAACAAATAAAAAATTTATATTTATATGTTATAGCAAAGTTTGTATAATTGCGTTTCATAGCAAACATAGAAATTGTATAATTCGTTATACATATACAGTTGAAGCAAATTGTATAAAACAAAGTGTATAAAACAAGAAAGAGAAAGATACTTGGGCAGAAAACTGTATAAAAACGAAGTGTTTAAAAGGAATTGTATTATTATAAGTGTATAGAACGATTATATACAATTTGAATTTGTATAAAATGAGAAAGAGAGAAAGACAAAAGAGACTTGATAAGGAATATACAATTGAATCGAATTGTATAAAACGAGAAAGAGAGAAGTTAGATACAATTTGAAAATTGTATAAAACGAGAAAGAGAGAAAGGCAAAAGAAATTGGGCAGGGGAGTATTTATTGTATAATTATAAGTGTATAAGACGAAAATATATGTATTTGCATGTGTATATACAATTTTCTCACGCTTTATACAAACAGAAACGCAATTTATACATTTCGCTTCTGTTTGTATAAGTGACAAAGGCGAGGGTGGCGAGCGAGATTTGGGAGAGTGGCGAGCGAGATCTGGAAGAGGGGAGAGAGGGGAACAAAAATATATGTATTTATACAATTTTCTCTGTTTTATACAATTAGAAACAATTTTTATACACTTGTGTTTGTATAAAAAGTGAGAAAGCGAGCGAGAGATTGAAGAGAGTGGCAAGCGAGATATTCGGTAGAGAGGTGTTTGGCAATTTTTTGCAAATGTTTGCATGGAGCACAATTAAATCAAACCCTAGCTACTCCATTTATTTTAGGTTATTAGTTTGCTATTATATATAATTTTCCCTTGTAAAAATTAGGCAAATCACATAGTATAACAGATAATTATTTTTTATTTCTATTCTTTCAATAATTATTAAAAATTTCTTTTTTTTAGCATTTTTTGGATACATAATATTGTAGACAGATATTTTAATTATTAACAATTGATACTTAAATTATTAAGTTGTTGTTATTAGTTTAAGCATTACATAAGGAATTAATAGAAATTAATTGATTCCCACAAAACACGTGTATGTTTCTTTCTTCAACCAATTAGTCATAAACCTCTAACTGAATTATAATTTTGAAATTTTAAATTGTGAAATCTTCTTCCCGTTCTTGGAAAAAACATTAAAAGTTTGATTCAAACAATTTTGGAACGCAATTTTGTGAAGATTCGAAATGAATAATTTGATCTGTTAAGGCATTTTGGATCATGGAAAAGTGATGATAGATACGAGCGATACAGAAGTGATGTGACAGTTGTTGGAGAAAATATTTCATTCGTAAATCTTATTTCAACAATTGCAGCTGAATTGAGTATTGATGAATTGAAAAAAAAAACATCGAGATCAGATACATTGTTGATGGTAATTTGTCTCCATTATGTATTCGGAATGATATGGTGGTGAAATTGTAGATAGGAATGAAGAAACATGAGGTAGAATTCGGTATATATTCACTATGCATTGATACATCGGATAAAAGTGATGAAGAAATACAAATTTTTGATGCAATAACCGGTGAAATTGTGTGTATTGAAGGTGAAAAAAGGAACGCAAACATGTACTTTCTTCCCAAAAGATTCTTGATGCTTGCTTTTTAGAAGTACTTTTCTGCTTCATGTTTAATAATTCTCAAATTAGATACTTTATGAAGTACTTTTAGGTTACTATTTTATGATGTGATAAATGAAAAATGTTATGTTTTCAGTTCTGGTTACATTTTTTGATTCTTAATTTTTGATAAGTTAGTTTGGTATATATTATTGTGTGTCTGATACTTAATTGTTTGTAAATTTTGTATTGGATAGAATAATAGTATCAATACTTGTGATGTGTGTCAAAATAAAAAGAGACGACATGTAAAAAAGGTATCATTTGAAGCAACGATATATCATATACATAATATCTTTTTTTGAAATTTTGTATCTATTAATAATAAAGTATCGGGTATTCTGCAATTGAAAAAAATGATATTGATACTCAATATAAATAATAAGCTTTAATATGATATATAAAAATGTAAAATTGTACTTGATACATAATTCTAACTATTATAAATCAGTCAAATTGATACTTAATAGAAACAATAAGCTTTAATATGATACATAAAAATGTAAAATTATACTTGATACATAATTCTAACTACAAATTATAAATCGGTCAAATTAATACTTAATAGAAACAATAAACCAACTGATGAAACATTATGTGTTTACCTCGAAAGGTAAATAAGTATTTTTCAAAGATTCAATGGTTCCATTACCAGATAAGAAATTGTCTTGCCATCTCGATACAAAAGAATGTTTTGACGGCCACGAAAAGAAAAAAAACTCAAGTGATAAGCCAACTACGAGCAGAAATCGTTGTGAACATTATAGACATGAAAGTCACAACACGCAATCTTGTACTTTCTTACCCAAAGTAAAGTGATACATTTTTTCTTAGAAAAATACATTCAACTTCCAATATAGTGAAGTGTTACAGTTAAATATTAATAAATAGAAATTCGTTCAACTTTGTGTACATTTCTGCTGGAAAATAATTTAATCACACTGTTAAACTATTATATTTAAATCTGATAAAATATTTATAATGTATATATATATATATATATATATATATATATATAATGTATATGATACATCATGATTTTGAAGGGATTGTATTTACTGTAACTTTATGTTAAGTATCACATATAAAAGGAAAGATAAAATAGTATATTTGATACATTAATTTATGTAATTGGAGATGTTGAAATATACATTGTCGTGGTTAGATATAAAGTGTATCTTTAACTTAATAAATAACTGTGTGATACTTAAATTTATAAAACTTATTTGTATCAGATAATTTTTAAAAGTATCATATTTTGTATTGTATACCACAATCACTATAATTATAACCAAAAAATAAAGAAAAATATACATACCGGGATCAAAATTAAAATACATTAAAATTTAATTTAAAATAACAAAATATTTTAGAGAAATAACCAATTATCCAGAAACCAACCTCCTAAGATTGTTAATCCTAGATCATTTTCTTCAAAGATAACACAACACATAGCAAATGCAACAATTCTATCCTTTTTTGGAGGTCTTCCACATTCCTTTAAAAGATGAAGTTTCATCCTTCTTCGATTTTGTCTTCTAAATATTATCATTCTTCATAATTAATGGATCCTACAAGCTTTTGGATCTATTTTCAGCCCAATCATCATCATCGGAATCATAATGAGTTGAATAGATCTATTTCATGAAAGTTCTCATCATCAAAACAAAATACACAAGGTATCATACTAAAAAGATGGAGTAGAATTCATATGTATAAGAAAATTGTAAATTAAAAACATTATTTTTTTAATGAAAAAAACGAAATCTGAAGAATTGAAAATAAAAAATTGATGAAGAAATAGTTCTACCTCTTTAGGAACTTGAAATTGATGAACTTGAGAGAGAATAGATTTGAAATTAAAAAATTGAGTGATTGATGTAACTGTTGATATATGAGAGTGATTTTAGGTGTAAAAATAGGAACAAAAACGTTGAATTGGAACGGATATAAATAATGTATCTGGTAAATGAGAAAAAAGGAGAAAAAAAGGGATTTTTGAAATATTTTAAAAAGGTATGGAATTTTAGAAATTATGGAAAGAAAGATTGTGTAGTTAGGTAATTTTTTCATATTTATATGGGAAAGATTGTGAATTAATTTCCTTAACGTATACTAAATCAACATTATATATTATATTGGTATATAATGTACTAAATTAATATATTCTGTGTTGGTATCATTAAGGTTTTTTGTTCTGAAATTTCAATGATACCACAACAATATACATATACTCTTATAGTATCACTCTTATAGAATCAATGACTAGTGAGTAATTTCTGAACAAAAAACCTTAATGATACCAATACAATATATATATATATATTGTATAATAATTTAGTACTCCCTCCATCCGGAATTATTTGTCAGGTTAAGATGATACACACCCCTCAAGAAAAATTTAATACAATGTGTAAGTTGACTAATATACCCTACAATTAATTAGGAAGTAGTACCTACTTTCTCTTCATTAATTAACTTTTCGATGGGATAAAGATAAAAGAATGTCAAAAGTCCATCTAGACTCTACATTACTCCATGAAAGTTTTTACTGCTTTTTCGTGGATTACTTTTTTCATTTTTCAAATTTAGAATGTGAAAACTTAAAATTTCCCACCAAATTTAACATTATAAAAGAATACATGATATTTGAAAATATGAATATCAGATAAAAGTTATCAAATTTCATTATTTCAAATATTTTTAAATACGTCTGTTGAACTTGATAATGATAATGGCGTTAGAAAATAATTGTAAGAGCTGCTGAAATTTTAAATTGAGTATGGTGTTCATGTTTTTTAATTTTTTGAATCCTTGATTTTGGTATACAGAGAGAAGAGTGGATGTTATGTTGTTTTGTTAAAGGCTATTGAAATTTCTTTTTGTTCTTTATTTGAGTATTGCCATGTGACCTCTTAATGTTTATAATGAAATATATGTACTACTCTAATGACTCTTCAAAAACTGCACTTAAAATGGTTGACATTTTATTGGAAACGGTAAAAGCAACCTTTTATAAATTAAAGTGGTCTAAAATGAAACAATTGTTAAGGATAAAATTGAAAAAAGGGGTTAATTATTTGTTGATTGTTTAAATTGACATTAATCTTAGACAGCTATTTTTAGTATACCTACGACTGCCAAACATTTCCGAGCGGAGGGAGTACTCCCTATGTCCCAATTTATGTGACTTATTTTCCCTTTTTAGTCAGTCTAAAAAAGAATGACACATTTTTATGTTAAGTAAAATTTAACTATAAATGTTTATTTTATCCTTAGTGAAATGATTTACGGTCACACAAATTTTTATCATTCATTTTGGACCACAAGTTTGAAAAGTCTTTATTTCTTTCTTAAACTTTGTATCGAGTCAAAGTACCTCACATAAAATGGGACGGAGAGAGTATTAGTTAAGCAAAATAATCAATCATAATAATATCAATACATTATATTATACTGATTTAATATAGAAAATTATCAGTTTTAATGAATTGGCATGGATTGTAATGTCTTTTAGAGAACGAGTATTTTTTGAATTACTTTGGATTGGAGTATAAACATGCATTTATTTTGAGTTTTATGACCCAATGTAGGTTTTTTTTTTCAAAAAACAATATGATGAAATTTCATAAATAACTATAGCTTAGCTCATAATTATTATTCAGTCCCTTGATTTCAATTGAGTGACTTGTTTTTAGTTGACACAATGTTTAAAAAAGTAAAGAAGAATTTTTATCCCTGTAGTCTAAATTGAATGTATATCAAATGCACCAAAATGTTCTTTAATCTTGTGATCTTAAACATGTTGGAATATTTAAATTGAATAAATCTTGAAATGAAGGGGTTGTTTTTTCTAAATGTACTAAAAAGAAAAATAAGTCAAACAAATAAAAATGGAGGGAGTATTAATAGTTCTAGATTATCTAAATATGATTTATAGCAATTGTTTTGAAATTTGTTGTATTAGCTACTGATATAGTTTTCTTAAATTGTATCGTATCATTGGTACTATTTTCTAAAATTTGCATTGTATCACTAATAAAATAATTTGTTATGTATTTGTGATACAATAATTATTGTGTCTGTTGGCTAAATTCAATTGGATAGACTTTTTATTCATTCAATATAGTTGTATCAACACTTGTATGCATCATTTATGCACGTTCTTGAATGCAAACATTTTTTATTTTGATTATAATTAAGTAAATGTATCATTATTGATTGTTGAAATACAAATATGTTTGAAATAATGATACAAATGCATCATCATAAAAAATCAGTCTAACATAGTTGTATCAACATATACAATTTTTGTTGATTGTTAAAACAAGGGTACTATCTAACATGTTATCAAAGAGTCAAATTATTAATAGTGATATTCTGATCAAAAACTCGTATTTAATAATGTTGATGTTGTATCGAATTGAAAGTAGTAGGTGGTGTATTTTGTTGTGGTTATTAGATGTAATTATTTTCGGGTTGATATTGTTGTCAAGGTTGTGGTACGGAGGAGGTACAATATTACTTGTGAGGTTGCTATGTTGTGCGAACTGGCGCAACCTTACAAGTAATCAGTATGATGAACAAATGCTTCAGTTGTTTGAGAAACAAAGAAACAGTATTGTAAGTGATAAATTGGAGCATTACAAGGAATTAGAGAAGGAGATGTCATTTGCCACCATTGAGGAAGCTACCAAGGTAATGAACTATTATGTTATACTTAGTAGACGTGGATTGAAGATGGAAAAAACTGATCCTAGCAGGGCTATGTATGTTTGTCAAGTTGGATGCCCTTTTAAATGTAATCTTTCAGGGGATAAAAAAGGGACTTCTGAGTTTAGTATCATAAATTTGATAAGTGAACATACTTGTTTTCCATGCTATAAAATTCGAGGGTTGATTTGAAGATATTAGCTCATTACTTTAAAAGTAAATTACAGAGAGATCGTAAGTACACTGTGAAGAAAATGAGATAAGAATTATCAATTAATTTTAATCTGAATGTTATAAAATTCAAGCTAAAGAGGACTAAGGTGATTATATTTGAAAAACTAGATGGGAGTTTCAAGGATGACTTTAACAAACTTGAAACATATAGGACTGAATTAAAAAATTCTAATTCAAAAACTGACGTTGAAATAAATATCTCAAAAGATGCTTTTGAGCAAGGTATAAGAAAGTTCTTGAGGATGTACATATGTTTTAATGAATTAAAGGTAGGTTGAAAATGTAGATTAAGACCACTCATTGGTTTGGATGATACTTTCTTGAAGGATAGGATCAAAGGCTAATTGTAGGTTGTTGTGCGACAAAATTTTATGAATAAATTCTACATGTCATGGTTTGTGGAGATTTTGAAGAGGTCTTTGGACCTTAAAATGGAAGTGGAGTGGCTTTTATTTTTGACTATCAAAAGGATTATCATTTTTAAACATATTTCATTATATATATATTTTTTGACTTATTTTCTGTTTTTATCCTGCCCTCTACTTTATTGTTATATTTTTTTACACTTCAATTTTGGATATTTGAAAACTGAAATTGTTGGATCTGTTTCAATTTTTGGGATTGCTAAATAGCTTTGTATTTCGTTTATTACAAGTAAGAGTTAACATTATTTTGTTTGATAGACAAAAGGTTTGAATAAAATTTTTTAAAAAAGGGAAGGGCAAAGAAAAATTTGGTGAGACATCAACTGGAACACAATAATTTGGCCATGCCTCAAGACGCAACTGAAACTGAATTTGGTACGCAACTATCTCAACAATCAGCCTTTCAAACTCAATTTGATACTCAACAGTTAACAACTTATGGACTTGATATTGGTGATGATGAAGACCCAATATTGAGGCCAAAAATTATCTATGAAGTTGATACATTATTGACCATAAGAAAGAGTAGAATGATACAATCAACTGGTGGTAGAAGAATTCAATTCATCAGAGATGCAAATGGGGTGTCAATTCCAACAAACTTGCCTTATTCACCACAAAGATAACTTGGCGAGGAAAGAAAGCTGTTACATGAAATCAGTTACAAAATTACGCGAGAGAAAAACGTATCAAGATGATATCAAGAAATGGGCAAGGGGGACCAACCCCCAATTCTTTTGAAATATGAAAATCGTTTTCTTTTTCTTTTGTGATACCTAGACATTTTAAAGTTTAAAGTGGTTGACATATGATTGTTATCATTATAAATAGTTTAATCTTAAAATGACAATTACCTATTTTTGTAATAGGATGACAAATGATGCTAGATTTGTTGAAATATTAGGTTATGTAGTATGTTGATATTGAAGTTTCATGTCAAGTTCAAACTTTCAGTTTTCTTCAATGTACATTTGTTTGAGCAAGTATGTAATAAAATGGAATCTGGTGTTGTACAACAATGTCTTATTTCTATTTGAAACCTTAAATAATGCCACTTTTGGTTATGTTTTTTTTTAAAATTATGGCGATTTGGTCTAAGAAATTTGAACTCGAGGAGTTAAAATCATGTTTGTTTTCGCATGTTACCATGCTAGTGTGCAACTGTGTCACATGCCCCCTTTGATTGATAAGTTATTTGTGTTATTTGCAGCTTGTCAACTATCAAAAAACTTGTTGATAAATAATTGGCTTTAAAGGCTCATCTGTGCTGGAAAAATTGACTGACAAAGTACCAGAACAACAAAGTTACATTGAGAATTACTTTCAGTGGTTGGCAATGTATCGAAATAATAAAAATAATCAATAAAATTATATTAATAATTACTTGCCAAAGTACCTAACTTATAACAGAAATTATAAATAACATAGGCACTAAACTATAGCCAAAATTAACATTACATGATACTAAATTCATATATATGCCAAACAAAAAGTCAAAGTTTCCTAATAAAACATGTCACTAGAGCAACAAGCAAACCAAACAAACACAAGATGATCAATCTATATCACACCACATTTTTCCTCTACCGCTCTATTGTTAGTACATTCAATAGCAGTACAAACTTCAAAATCAACCACCTACTCGATCAACATGTTCTTTTCACATTAAGGATATTCATTTTTTCATTCAATAGTTGCACCATCATTAGCAACACTAACTTCAGAATGAGCTATCTTCTCGTTAAATAATTTCTCTCAATATCACAAGCATCTAATTTTGTTTTTGATCGCTTATGATATTCGTAGCTCTTGGTGTGTGTGTGTGTGTGGGGGGGGGGTGTTTCATCATCCCATTCCCAAAAATTTACATGACTGGTTCTGTCCAAATATCACAAATTATTTGTGACAACCGGGGAGCAACCCCTAGAAGTAACCGGCGTCATCAACCTCGAAGAGGACTAAGACTAATCTCTTAGCTTTCGCATTACATTTTATAGGTTAAATTGTGGAAAATTTAAATCTTTTCATCTATTTCTACATTGAGGTTCACATAGACCTCTCTCTTACACATAATATATACATAGGGAGTTTACATAGACTCCTCGCATATGAAGCACTACATAGGCTTCTACTTTTATTTCACATACATAATATATAAAGATATTCTAATAAGAAGTCCAGGATAAGTATCACATATAAACCATCTAAGTCGAATACAATATTCGGGCATAACCCTTACTTCATTATAACAAAGCCTACATATAGGCATATACAACAACCGTCTTCAAATAAAAAAGGAAAAAATTTAAATGTCTTTAAACTAGAACAACATCAGTAGCTAGATAGTGACATCGTCCTCGGAAGGTGAGGACCTACCGAACTTAGAGAATGAGAATCCAAGTTATCTTAAAAAGACCCTTATAGAAGCTCAATGGCTGGAACCTACATAAATGTAGAAACTTAGAAATATGGGTTAGTACACACTTGTACTAAGTATGGAAATATGTACATAAAACATTTGAAATCATGCTAAAGAGGACATTTGTTCAAAACCTTGCTAAGTTACTTTGAAAAGCCTTATGCACAATCAAGAACACTTATGATCCAATAATCACATATTCCTTAAGACAAAGTCATATGCAACACAAGATCAACATCATCAAGTATAACCAAGTCAACATGTACCATAGAATAATTGAGTACATAACCAAACCAACTTCAACATCACGATATAACCACAAAACATATATAAGATGTTCATAACATTACAACATATACAAGACCCTTACTCATAACCTAACATCAAGTCCACAAGTGCAATGACCAAGTAAAGCCCCATAACGTTACTCAATCAAGTAAACCCAACAAAGGACTTAATTTATGTCTAGACTCATATGACATAACATTAAGAGTATTCACAATATAGACCACTAGTATGTTCATAAATAAAACCAACATCATATAGGATCATCAACATGTAAAGTCAACATATGAATATCATTTTACATTATAAAACATAAGAACAACCTTCTAAGACTTCCCTCAAGGCCAACTAGTGCAATGTATACGTAGAGTCCCATACCTCTACCTAGACTAAGTCAAACCCTTTAGGTCACCCTAGTTAGTGTTCACTCATGTACCGTGGTTTCACGGTACTTTCAATACCTTTTCCTTAAGTTTAGTGTGTGTCTAAAGCCTTTTTGTATTGATTTTTGATGTATTTTTATATTTATTCTCAGAAAATCTGTCCAAAGGAGAACGCGGAGATTTTGAGCTGAAATTGTATAAGTGACCACCTACGGACCCCATGATAGTCCGTCGTGACTATGACGGTCTGTAGGGTCAACCGTCGTGAGAATATAATGGCTGCTGAAGGAAGTTGGAGAATTCTTACCAAGTGTGGGACTACGGAATCTCACGACGGACCGTCATAGCCACGACGGTACGTATTGCACATTCGTCAAGGCTAATAGAGAGTAGTCCTAGTATCCAACTTCAAAAGATTCTAAGTGTCGTGGAATAAAGCCCCTCGACGGACCGTCGTGCTTGAAATGGTCCGTCACACCTGTCCGTCGAGGGTTACAGAGAGTTGATGAAGAAAGCAGCAGAGATTTGTGCTAAGTATGGAACGACGGAAGCCACGACGGTCGTTCTTAGTCATGACGGTCATTCTTAGTCACGACGGTCCATCACGAAGGTAGTCGACTCGGACGCGTTTTTGATAAATTTTTCATTAAATAGATTTCCCTCTTTTATTAGGTTTTGTTTTATTATAAATAGTTCCAAAAACCTCGTTTTTGTGGTTGGACCTTTGGATATTTTTCAGTTTATTGTCTAAGTATTGAACTCTTGATTTTGGGATTTGATATTGCTTTTTCGGAATCGATCATTGGTGTTTTGTGATTTATTCAAGTAAATTTCTGGATTTTGTTCATTCTCATCAAAGTAAGTGCATGAATTCTTATATTATCAATATGAATTATGTGATTATTAGCATGGGTAACTAAACTCCATAACTAGGTTGTGGGAACCATGGGTAAATAACAAGGTAACACCTAGCTAAAATAACAATTCTAGAATAGTGTCTTGCATGCATTGATAATTCTTTTACTTAGAAGTCTTTTTAACGGTGGCCAACATTAGAACTCGCCTTATTGCTACTTGCCGGACCAAGGAGGTAGATAATAGGAAAAGAATTATCAACATAGATTTAGTGTATACTATCTAATAGGCTAGTGTTGGTTGGTAAGAGGTAACAACTTAGTCAAATATCGAATATGATGCTTATTATGAGGTATAGATAAGGTTTAGTAAAGCAACACACGTAGCCGGACCAAGGTGCGGAGTGAAATTCTCTAGATGCCGGACCAAGGATTTAGAGATACCTAACTTATCACTTTGCATGCAAGATACTAGGAAAGGATTGTTATAGCTAGAATTACCGAGTTAGGAGCCTGTGGGGAACACTTACAGCCTACTTACTCTCATTACTTGATTAAAACTCCAACACTTGAACCTGTCACTTGTTTACTTTTATTTAGCTAATTGCTTTCATTAATCAAAAACCCCTTTTTGTTATTTGTTTTTGGAAAATAATTGACTAAATAGAAGTAATAAGATAATAACGTTAAGTCTGAACCATTTTCCTCGTGGGAACGATTCCAACCTCACAAGTTGGGTTCTTTACTTGATAGGACCGCTTTTACTTCGTTTCAAGAAGTAAATTTGAGCGTGTCATTCACATTATTACTTCATTTTACTTTCAAACACTTGCCTTAATCGACATAGACCACATGAGCTAAATGTGAAATTCGGTGTCATGAAACCCTACATTGAAAGAAGGTGGAATAATTGCCAAGGTAGTACCAAAATCTGAACATAACATTCTAAGTGGATCCACTAGCTAGTATTCCTATGGGGGTAACATAGTTCAAAAACTAGGAGATGTACGTGGGACTCTCTTTATGCACATTGCATTGTAGTCTCCAATATCATGAGTACTATAGTGAACCTACCTTACCACCTTAGGAAGGGACACATCTCACATCTAGTTCACTCGGTGCTAAGCTAGAGTCCCTTTTTGAAATGTGTTTAAGCTTTTATTAATCATCATAGCTTAGTATAGGTCATAGAAGACTAACCCCTTGTGGATTCATATCATTAGCTCATTAGGAATCGCATGAGAATGTCCTTTCATTACAACCCTTATATGTGATATCAACACATTATCATCATTATATCATTAGATAGCACATAGGCAATTCATAACTAATCTTATATCATTTCATCTTAAGTATAATCTCACATCTTCACATAATCAAGACATTTCAATTGCATCATCATACCAATACCTACTTAATATAATCATAAGACATGCTTTAATTGAACTTCATCGCCAAGTACAAGTCATCACAATTGAAGTAAAGGTTCAAGATCACAAAGCCTTAGCAATTCTCCTTCAACAAGACATCATTATTGGTCTTACCCTCAACCAATTCAATTTCATCCATCAATAGGTGTAATAAAATCATTAAATAGTAATTAACACAAGAACTAACTCGATTGTATCAATACTAATCAATTCAACATGAGTTCATAACCTAGGGTTAGAGAATTTGGGTCAATGCATGATCTATTCCACCTACTAGGTTAATTCATCAAGAACTATCATAATTGAACAATAATACATCATAATATAATCATGATTATCTAAACAAATCGTAAACAATACAATTTAGAAGATCAATTTTGATTAGGAAGAAATCCATATAAAATTCATCTTTTTGAAATCAATTTTGAAAGAACCCTTTGGGGAAAGGAATTCCAAAAGTAAAGGTTCCCATACCTTGTTAATCCTTGAATAATAATGGAGAAAAGTGACATTTTTGCTGCCCTAGAACCCTTAGACCTTGGTCTTCTATGGAGTCTTCTTTGAGAGACAAAGTAGAGAGAAGGAAGGGCAATTTGGGTTTAAAAATTTATGAAGTGTTAAGTTGAGTTTAAGCTTAGGGTAGTTTATATAATCATTTAACTCACTTAATTAACCACCCTTTAACCCCTAATTAAATCCCTAACTAATTAACTAATTATATGAAGTCACTTAAACTTAACAGTGAGAACTCAGGAAAGACCTACGAGACCACAATCGACGGTCCATAGGTCAACCTACTCCCCCTCCCCCATCCGTCCTGCACATTCGTAGCTTAGTTCAAGAGTTGTCAAATTGTACATTTTAGAAAAATGGCTAAGTGTTGGTCGACGGAGGCATCGATGCCCCCTCGATTGGCCTACGCCTCGTCGCCTACAACCGTAGGTGGACACTGTCTTGTGACAACTTTTTGGCCAAAATGGAAGTGTCCTCCTCAAGGACCCTTTGGATGGTCCTTGGAGAGTCGTACCCGGACTTTTCAACCAAAAATATGTTCTAATACTAGTTTGACACGTTTCCACCAAATTTCATCAAATTTCGACTCTTAAAACCATGTGAAATAGGCTAAGGCACACTAGCACCTCTTTCACTAGTCTCCGGACGTCATGGATGTTTCTTGACGTCTTGACTCTAAAACTTCCTACATGACTCATAAACATTATTTTTTTTACCTTAAAACAATATTACAAACCTTAGTCACTCATGTGAGGCTCTAGATTAGGTCTTGGACTTTTGGAGTGTTGCATTACTCAAATATCAAAATTCATTAAAATATGGAAGAAATAAAACTCAAACATGAAACTTACCTTGGGAACAGAACATTTGATACATGGTCTACCAACATTGCTTGGTATTCACGTCGTGAATCGACTGACTTCAAGATTAAAATAGCACCTCTTCTTTGAACTAGAAGAGACATTCGACCCCTCAGACATTGTTAGACGATAAATTCATTGAAGAAGATGATTATGGAAGAATTAATTTTGAGGGTTAAGGAATGTGTTAGAACTCATTCAATCACCTTAGAAGTGAAACAGGGTCGAGAAGGATCTTAAGGCTTTTTGGATTGAAAAAGTGAATGAAAGAATTGGGTGGGTCTTTACTTGGGTGGTTTATTTTAATTCAATTTTTGTTCAGAATTTTATTTTTTTTATAAAAAATAATGACGCGGCTGAATTATAATTGATCACGTGTAAAAATGGGTTTGCAAAACCACTGACAATAATAATGTCTAAACGAGCTTTCCTTGAACAATAACGACATAGATGAACCAAACTTTTAACGAATTATATAAATAAGCCTTTTCTAAAAATTAGATGGCATATTCGAACTTTTTCTCATTTTAAAATATATTTTCTCTCACCATATATTTATAATTCCTTAAATATTATATATGTATATATATAAAAATAGAACCTTAGGCTCGCTTATGTGGTGCCACCACAAATCATGATTTTCTTTTCATTTATTATTTCAAAAATTAGTCATGCCTTTCTTGAAAAATTGTGACTTAAATGAAAAGTTGCAACTTTATGAAAAGTTATAACTTTAATGAATACTTGCGACTATTATAAAAAGTTGTGACTTTTATGAAAATTATGACTTTTATGAAAAATTGTGACTTTAATGAAGAGTTGCAACTTCTATTAAAATTTGTGATTTTTGTGAAAGGTTGTGACCTTTCCGAAGGGTTGCAACTTATCTAAATAGTTGCAACCTTTCCGATAATGCACATTATTTGTTGTATATAAATAGATGAATTTTCTCTCATTTCAAAATAACGAAAAATCTGAACTACTTCTTCTCTTCTTCTTTTGCACAATTAAATATTCGTTTACTTTGCTCCTGTTGAGTTCTAACTGATACCATTGCTTATGTTACATATCATGGTATGTATTTTTGCACTCATTAATAATTTGTGGTTATGCTATTAAGGATAAATGATAAGATAACATTTTTATTTTAATTTACATTATTAATGTTTTTTACTATGTAGTATATGTTTTAATGACAGATATGTTTACAGTTTCAGTGTTATTTTATAAACTAGGCAAATAACCCGTGCTTCGCACGGGATCGAACTATTTTATTAGGCTTACATATTATCATTAGGTAATATTTGTATTTTCGATACATAATTGGCAAAAATATTTCATCTTAAGGCAAAGCGTTTCTCTGAAATGTTAAAGTGCTATATTTTTTTAAAAAAAAAATTCGTCATACAAAAATTATGAGTCATGGATAAATTTTAAGTATTAGTAAGAAGTCTAAGAAAATCTCCCTTGAAATAGTTGGTAAGATGTAATGAAAAATTATAAATTCTAAGAAGTCATAAATAACAACATTAGAAGTAAAAAAAGAAACTAGATAATATTGAAACACAACACTCTAAAGTAAAGTGGAACATCACGTCAATACAAGATCATAATTAATTAAATTCAAACGGACGATCTTGAACTCCTTTTTTATGAACCTTAATCAATCTCTTGTTTATTATTGTATGTCATATCAAGTATATGATAAATATGACCCTAAAATTGTTATTATCATAAATGTTTTTTGGCAATGTCTCAAAATAGTCATTACTATTTTTAAGATTTCATATCACCGGCCCCAACTTATTTGAATTAAAATATAGTTATTGTTATAGTTATAGTACGTAGTTACAAAAAGTTAATGCAATTATGAACCAAGTAGTAGGTGACATCTGAATCTTCTCAACGGGATATACTAAACAAAAATTTTGACACATAACATATTAAAATCTCACAACATAATTTTGTGAGCACTTGAACACACAAATATCCAAGAATAATAATAAAGATGGCCTCACTTTCCTAACAATCAAGAAGAAAAATGCATGTGCTTAATATATTTTTCAAAAAGATAGTCTTTCGAGTAGTATCCAAGTTTACAATTCACAAATTTAATTGAAAGAAGTCAGAATGAGTTATTACTTCTTAATCAAAAATTTAAAAAAGATTATCAAAAGAATGAGTCATAACTACAAAAAATGATATCTAATGATAATTAATAGCTTAATTATCATTAAATATGTATTTTCACATGCAATTGGTAATCTATATAAATGTCCCTGAAGTCTATAACAACATTGAATTCAATGACAATTAATTAATGTCATTAAAGGTTGTAGCACTTTTTGTGTTGCCGATAAAAAAAAATTTATCGTAGTGTATTTTGGACATTTGTTAGTTTCAAGAAAACTTGATATCTTATTATGGTGAAAATAGAAGAGAAAAAGAAGTTGGACAAATTAGTTAACTTGCAATAAAAGATGTGGACAAATTTTCTCTATACATATATTCTAGCAATAATGCAATGACATACAAAATGTTTGTACCTAAGAAAAAACAATCAAAATAATATACTAATTGTGGCAAGCAAGAGAGTAATCATTTTGGTTCTTTTAACAAACTTCATCGTTGGTTCCGTATTAGTTATCAAATATTTATTGTTTGAAGAAACTCTGTAAAAGGGGAAAAAAGAGAAGATAAATTTTCAATCTTCCTCATTGAAATTATTTAGATAATTAAAAAAAAAGTCATCAAAATAGCAAAAAAGAAGTTGCAATCGATACATGAATCACTATGATCTATACTAAAAAATTCAGCTTCATGAAATAGGAGGAAGAAAACTTTGAGAAATGAAACACTTTATACGAAGCATAATTAATGTATTCGAATTCAAAAAAACATACAAATAATAATGAAAATAATAAAAGATTTGTTTACTTAAGATGAATTCAACCATCAATCATTTCAATAGCGTTATGAATTGTACACTAAGAGGTCCGAGAGTCGTAATGCCGCATTGCAATTGAAATCAATTTGCTTTGTTTATATGATCTGAAACTTTAACATATCTATAAAAAGGCCACCAAAATAGGGAAAAAATTACCATAGTTAGATGAATAACTATGACTTGTAGTAAAGATTAAACTCCATGAAAACTTTCAAGAATGAAACAAATTTCATAAAACTCAATTAATGTATTTGAATTTGACTACCCTATAGTGGAAAAAAAACCCTACAAATTACAGTGACAGAAAATTCCTCTATTTATATAGACAACATAGGATAGTGTGAACAAATATTTATTGTGTCTTTTCGGAAAGGGAACAACTCTTTTGAAAACTTACAACGCTTCAAAAAGGTCACTACTTTTCATAAAAGTCGCAGCTCTACATAAAAGTCACAACTATTCAAAAAAGTTACAACTTTTCATAAAAGTCACAACTTTTCATGAAGGTCATAACTTTTCATGAAAAGGGAAGACTAATTTTGGAAATAAATAAATTTAAAAGGAAATTCTTGTTTCTGGTGGCGCTACATAGGCGGGCCTAATGTTCTCTTTTATATGAATATATGATATATGATTCCATGATATTAAATGAGAACTAGATCAAAATCATTCTCAACGAGTCCATAAGAAGTGATCCCATTTTTTAGTTATATAAATAATTAAATAATATTTTTTTTAAAAAAAAACAGTAAATGACAATTTTATCCAACTCTCAATCAAAGATTCCATACATAGAAGATGCAGAGAATTGAGCATTTTTAGTTTGTATATATCAAAAAAAACTTTCCACTTTCCTCTTCATTCATCAATCATCATCATCCCGATCCCAGATCCATTCAACTTCCAATTCAGATTCACAAAATGGCTACAGAACCCAAGAAGATCATCATTGACACTGATCCTGGAATTGGTATCTTCTATTTACTAACATAGTAGAATGAAAGATTTCAATATACCCAATTTTTTAGTTGGCGTTGTTTGTTACTTACTTTATTATAGTGGAATTTGTCAAAATTTATCTGGGTTTTCGTTTTTTCTCTGAATTCTGCATTCCATTTCCTATAGAAACTCTTTTCAGTTGAATTAAGCTTTCCAAGATTACATTTTTGTGAATTTTATATTTGAGTTAATTGAACTATTATGAATATTCTCAGATGATGCAATGGCGATATTTGTGGCATTGGAATCTCCTGAAGTTGAGGTGATCGGGCTTACAACGATATATGGAAATGTCTACACAACTCTAGCTACCAGAAATGCTTTACATCTGGTGAATTTCTCATTTTCTTGGATAATTGCTAAATGTTTGTGCCTTGTTTTTTTTGTTGCAAGTGTAAATTTTGAAAGGTAAAAGACTAATGACTTAGCTTTGCTCCTTAGTTGGGCTATTGTGGTGGTGTATCCGGTATCTGCTATGCTCATAGTTATTGATTTGAGGTCTTAAATGATTCAGTTGGATATAGCTGGGAGGACAGATATTCCGGTGGCTGAAGGCTCTCATGTTACAATCACTGTATGTAATCCTGCTCTGTTGCTCATTTTAACTGCCTTAGCTGTTCCGTACTCCGAGCTTTTTAGTTATTGTTGTCATTAGTTTACTTGTTAAAGGGGACTCAAGTCTTTGGCTCTACTGTGGTGTTTCATGTTTGGTTTTGTTATGATGATCCACACTAGATATACTTGCCTTGGTACATACTCTGTCTCTCTATTTCTTTCCCCCCTTTCCTTTTGCTTCCTAGGTGAAACTTTTTTTGAGTTGATGAAAATAATAAGAGAAAAGGAATAAGAGGAAAAATTAAACAATATTGTAGTACCCTTTCCCAGAAAAGAAAAATGTCGAAAGCAAGGACATTGAACTTTTTTTTTTAAGTTACAAAGACATTGAGCTTGTTTATCATGGGACATGTATGTGGTTCTGAGAAGAAAAGTAAAAGAAATAGTTCTAGACTGGTTCTTTCGAATGTTCAGATCTAGGACCAAAGCTAAAAGAAGGAATAAGTGAAGGCAGAGTTTGGTATTAGAAACACTTGGTAGTTAGGAATGTAACTATAGTCAGGAGAAGTAAAGA
Source organism: Solanum pennellii (assembly GCF_001406875.1). Lineage (NCBI taxonomy): Eukaryota > Viridiplantae > Streptophyta > Magnoliopsida > Solanales > Solanaceae > Solanum > Solanum pennellii. The sequence continues at coordinate 10,197,474 of NC_028648.1, forward strand.
AAGGGGGAAGACAGATGAACAATGAAAATGTGTGACGCACTTTGGTATCATTTGGGGCATGAAAAAATTATTTTTCCATGCTGTTAGCGAAAAAGATGCACAGAACATTGAGGTGTCTTTCATTCCTTTGCAATGCTTTCAGTTGCTTTAATCAAAGGATCACTACTTTTTGGACTCCTCCACTGCGGCCATACAAACAATTTTGGGACCTCTTCCTTAATTGTAGTAGAATAAATTGGTGAATTTCATACAGTATGAGAGGCTTGCTGAAATGTTTGTTGAAACAAGAAAGTCATAAAAATTTGAAGAAAATCTGGCACACCATCCCTCTGTTTGCATCTTTTAGACTATCTGGTTAGAAAGAAATGAATGATGTTTTTGAAACTCAGAAAAGTCATGTCTTCTGTAAACAATAGATGTCTTCAGAATTAATGTTTTGGTGTAGGAGACATGGTAGATGATATTTCTCAGTAATTGGAGTTCATTGAGTCTTTGAGAATATATCAGCTTTTCTGCGTTTTTTTCTTGTAATTTTTAGTTCCTCCTTAGTGCTTTTCGGTCATACCAACTTGCAGTGTTCCCCAGCCATAATGACCATATATAATAATGCATTTTATCTTGTCATGGATGTAAGCGTACTTTTGCTGAACCATCATGTATCCTTCTGTCTCTCTTGTTCAGTAATATTTTGTGTTCATCAGTCTTTAAAACTTTCATGTGATTGTGTCAAATATGATTAACCATGTTAGAGAATTGCTTTTGCGGCAGCCTGAGCCTAGTTGTATAACAAGTGGTATTAGAGTATGTAGTTAAACTACAGTTGGTAATCCAGTTAGCCCAGAGAATGATTTTGATAAGTTCTATGTTGTCAAACCATTTGGTTGAAATAGGCGGGGACAACCAGGGAGGTGCTTTAAGGGAGGGGCTAACACAACTTATAGAATAAAAGAGAAATAAGTCATTGACATATGTATGGAAAACATGTTTTCAAATCTTTAAATTCATAGTATATGATCATTGATTTTTGATAAAGCAGCAGAAGAATGTCACCGGTCACAGCCAAATACTTCGATGGAAAAACTAATAATCAACAAAATGAATATATTCTATGCTAAGTACTTCTATTGTCATGTTTAATTTGCGGTCTTTCATTAATTTAAAACTGTAAATAGCAATTAATAGTGCATTAAATTGATTGGTACTTCTAGCAAATTTGCCATAGTGATAAAGGTAGGAGAACAAAGAGGAAAAGAAGAAAAAGGCTGGGAAACCTAGCAAAATGGATGGCTGTAAAAGTGAAGTGAATCGAGCATATGAGCTTTTTTTAGTGATTATATGGTATTTACTAAAAAAGAGTCCGTAATTTTCTTTTGGGAGGAGCAAGGAGCACGAGGAATTGGCTTATTATCTTTATTTTTTTGTACACAAAGCACATAACCTTAACTAATGTGGAGAGGTGAAGGAGGGCAATGGCCTAGCCACCCCCCTTCACTTAAACCATGTCGATGATGACTTTACTATGGCAAACTGGAGTGCAAGATATTGTGGTGCAGCAGAGTTAGGCAGAAGCTTTGAGTGGAAAGAAGCCAACAGAGATCAAATTTGGCAAAAGGGAAGATATGGTAGTGTGCTAGCACACAATTTATATCCAGTAGTGGATTTTCTATTATCAAAGTCACCGCCACATTAACATTTGTACAGCCCTTCAAGATTGGATTTGATCCTCAAAACACAGGTATTCATCTAAACTTCCTCTCAGATACCTGAGTATCCACTTCACAACTTCCCAATGCTCGTTCCTTGGATTGTCAAGAAACCTACTGACAACACAAACAACACCAATTGCGAGCAATATCAGGTCTAGTACATACCATTGCATACATTAAAATTCCGATGACGAAGGAATATGGAACTCTATCCACACTCTCTTTTTCCTCGTTGTAGGACATAATTTCTTGCTCAACTTTATATAACCAGTAAGAGGTGTCCTAACAAGCTTAACATACTTTATGTTGAAGCGCTCTAGTTCACGTTCAATGTGTTTTTCTTGTGACAAATAAGGCTTCCTTCATCTCTAAGACGAGTAATTATCATGCCCAAAAATTGCTTAGCATGACCCAAGTCTTTCATAGCAAAAGACTTACACAACTCTTTCTTCAACTCGTCAAGTATTTCTGCTCATAATTAACATATCATCCACATATAGCAAGAGGATGATAAAATCATCGTTAGAATATTTTGTACAAACACATAATGATCTCAGGAAGTCTTCTTTTAGCCTAGCTCCCCCATAGAAAATTCAAACTTCTTGTACCAATGTCTAGGAGCTTGCTTTAGGCCATAGAGTCTCTTTTTAAGTTTGCTCACATAATTTTCTTTACCTTTTACCTTGAAGCCCTCAAGATGTTCCATTTAAATCTCTCCTTCTAGGTCATTACGAAGAAAAACTATCTTCACATTCATTTGCTCAATCTCTAAATTAAGACTAACATCCAAATCAAGAACTCTACGAATGGATACATTTTCACGATTAAGAGAAAATATATCGTCAAAGTCAATATCCTTTCTTTGACCGAATTTCTTATTAAGGTCAGTAGTTGATTGCAACAAAGGTGTGCCCAATTTGCTGCAAATCTTGCCAAAAAGATTTTCTTCCTTTAAAGATGGGATTTGGACCCCATAACTTGAACCCCAGGTACAAAGTTAGATTGGTTGTTAAGCTATTTGGTCGAAGGAAGGGTATTGACTTTGAAGAAATATTTTCTCATGTTGAAAATGTCCTCCATCTGTATAGTTCTTGGATTAGCTGTGAAGATGACTTTTCTTCACGGTGACCTAGAAAAGAGATTTATATGGAACACCTGAGGGCTTCAAGATGAAAGGTAAAGAAAATTATATGTCCAAACTTAAAAAGAGTCTGTATGGCCTAAAGCAAACTCTTAGACAGTTGTACAAGAAGTTAGAATCTATGATGGGGGAGCAAGGCTATAAGAAGGCCTCCTCAGATCATTGTGTGTTTGTACAAACAAAATCTGATGATAATTTTATCATCCTCTTGCAATATGTGGATGATATGTTAATTATGGGCAGAAATACTTTCAAGATTGATGAGTTGAAGAAAGAGTTGTATAAGTCTTTTGTTATGAAAGACTTTGGTCCTGCTAAGCAAATTTTTGGGCATGAGAATTATTCATCTTAGAGAGACTTTGTTGTCACAATAGAAATACATTGAATGTGTACTTGAGCACATCAACATAAAGAAGGCTAAGCTTGTTAGCACACATCTTGTTGGTCATATGAAGTTGAACAAGAAGATGTGTCCTACAACAAGAGGGAAAATGATAGAGTTGATATTCAAGAGGGAGGGGGGGGGGTGAATTAAAAAATCACTTAGCAACTACCAATAATTGATAGTCGACTCACTTGCAAGTTAGTAGGAAGATAAACAATAATGGAAGGAAGCAGTAAATAATAGACACAAAAGGTTTTATCCTGGCTCGGATGACCAATGTGGTGCCCAGTCCAGTCCCCTTGGGTTTCAAGGGTTTTCCTTAAGAGCTTTGAAGAGATCTTTGTGTTACAACAATTATGCCTTCGTGTTACAACAATTATGCAAATCAGATTTTTACCTTGACACTACCTCTACTTGTATACCTACACTTAGATTCTTTCTTTTCTCTTTTCTTTTCAATTGTATCACTCTCGTGTTTACAAAGTTTTATGAAAGACAAAAGACAATTGTTTGCTAAGCTCAAGTGAAGTTGCGTACTTCACACTATAATTCTGGGTCGGTTTATATAGATGATGACTTGTGCTCTTTTTAAGGAAAAACACAAGGGATTTATATCAATCAAGGATTAGTTTAGGGAGTACTTGATTGAGGCGATTTGGTTGATCTGTATTAATGTAGTAAATCGCTTCCTCTGCTGGTTTGATCTTTTCCTGGGATGATCAACAGACTTCTTTACTTATGGCTTGATTCATGGATCTCCCTTTCTTGATGATTCTGTTTTGACCTCTGCCAAGTGTGCGAGTGTTCTGCCTCTTTTAGATTTTTCCTTTATGTGCTGATTAAACATATATTCCTTTCCTTATTTTGTTCCTTAGATTGTGGCTTTCCTTTCCAGTGATTCTTTGCAGCTTTAAGCAAATATTCTTTTCCTTCTTGAAATCGCGCTAGATAATTTCCTTTTTGAATATGTGACCTTCGAAAAATTAAGATCAACATGTTAATTGTCTGTTTTCAAAAACGACTAACTCTAAGGAGTTAACAATCTCCCCCTTTTTTGATAATGACAAGATTGATCACAATTTTAATGGTCAGCAGGTTTCTTGAAATTCCTGGGAAAGAGCATTGTGAAGTGCATACTCATGTATCTAAGAGGAAAACTCATATGAATGCTTGTGTTTCGGAGATCAAATCCTATCTTGAAGGGCCATACAAATTTTGATGTGTTAGGTGACCTTAATAACAAAAAATCTATTCCTGGATATTTGTTTACTTTTTTGAGGATTTATATCATGGAAGCCGAAGTTGCAGGAGTATGTTGCATGGCTACAATTGAAGCAAAGTATATTTCGTCTATTGAATCTAGCAGAGAGATAATATGGTTCAAGCGAATCCTTCAAGAACTTGGATTGCAACAGATGGAGTATCTTGTCTATTGTGACAGTCAAAGTGCAATATACTTGAGCAAGAACTCTATGTACCATGCAGTGTTATCAAAGGCAAAAAGAATCTCTAAGCTTTGTGGGGATTTAAGCGCAAATAAAGCGTGGACTTTAATGAAAAAAAGGTGCTAAGGGAGAAAAAACACAAATACATATGTCAAGTCCAGGATTAATAATTATAAACATGAATAAGAAATATATGACCAAATAAATTTTAAAAAGATCATGATAAAGTGAAATATCCATTGTTTAATGTCACTTCTTCATAAGAGGCTCATTGGCAAATAAAAGTTGCCTTAGAACCTTGATGACGACAATGAAGTGTACATAAAGCGAGACAAAGCGCTAAACATGTTTTGAGGCTCACTTCACAGCTTAAAGCGCGCCATTAATAACACTGATAGTTTGGTACCATGCAAGAAGAAAACACATAGATGTGAGATATTATTGGATTCATGAGCAAGTAGAGAGTGAATCATTTCACGTCAAAAAGATTAGCACAAGTGAAAATCCTGCGTATATTAACCAAGGTGATATCAAAAGTCAAGTTCGACCTGTGTAGAGAACTTGTCGGCATGAGCTCTCTTTGAGAAGATACCTCCTTCAGGTGCATGGTGCATGAGATTGGAGGGGGAGATTATGACATCTAGATCCTATCTTTAAATAAAATCTTCTTTAGTAAGATTTGCAGCATATTGAGCACACTTTTAATACGTGGAAAAATGGGCACATCTTTGTTGAAATTGGCTATCGGCCAATTAACACAAGGTGAAAAATGGGCATAGTGCATGTCTATAAATAGGGACCTCTAAATCAGCTTATGTACAACTTGCCTAGTTAAATCCCACTCAGGGCCTCACCACTACCTTGTGAGAGCAGAGTGAGGTATACTATAGACTATAAGAAAATAGTTTTTGAAAAAATAATAGAGTGTGAACGATATTTTTGTGAAGTGGAAAATCAAAGAGGGTTATGTCTTTTGAGTGTGTAATGGTCACTTTGAGTATTATACTTGTGACTACATAGTGTAAAATTCCTTATTATAGATTATCAATTGCTCATCTTGACCCGTGGTTTTCCCTTATTCAAAACGGTTTCCACGTAAAATTCTTGGCATTGTTATTTTCCCATTTTATCCCCCATTATTTTGACTGAATATTTTTGTGATATTCCTCATTTCCCCAACAGTTTTGAGATCAGAAAACTCCATTTGAGACACTATTGGATCTCTTGGTTTGAGTTAGACTCATGATTGCCTGTTTTCATGAATTGGGATTTCTGAGGGTAATCTTCTTCTTGTTTTTTTAATATCTTGGGTTCTATTTTTTTGTTCTTTGGAAGCGGATCAAGCTTGTATACCGATTGTTGCCTGAAACGTTCATCTAGGTTCTAGATTTCTCTGTTTTACTATTCAGGTTATTCTCGATTATTTTGATTGACTTCTATCTTTACTTTTATTTCAATTATTGTTACTTGATATTCCGCTGCGGTTTGTGTCTCGGATCGTATCAAGAAATCTTGCTTAGCGAGTTTGTGAGTAATACTTTAGGATGTTTCTTCCATACTCCAAGTATATGAGGTAACTTTCAAGAGCTTTCTCCATGTATTAATAGCGATCTTGCTCCATATAACACGTGGAACTGAAGATGCTCTCTTAGGAAAACCAGAAGGTTGCGGCTCAGAGGAAACTGCTTTCTAAAATAGCATCAAAATTTATTTTCTAACCTACTGACTTAGCAGCAAAACATATCCACAGAATAAGGCATTGGGGGGGGGGGG
>NC_028648.1:10204172-10226991 GCF_001406875.1 Solanum pennellii
GGGGGGGGGGGGGGAATATGATAAAAGAAATGGTGAAGTGTATGCTGGATCCTTTTCTAAAATTTAATGTGCTTTTGTTCTGATTACTTGTTCATTTAGCAAATAGGCAGCAAACCTTTTTTTTTGGGAAACGGTAATAGTCAGAATAGAAAGCAGACTTAGAAATGTCTTTTCCTTATGAATATGCTTCTGCTTACTTTGTTTAATTTAATGTGAAGAAAGGTACAAAACTTCGAATTGCTGATTTTGTTCATGGCACGGATGGACTTGGAAACCAAAACTTTCCTGCACCAAATGGAAAACCTATTGAACAGAATGCTGCTGACTTTCTTGTTCAACAAGCCAGTCTATACCCCGGAAAGATTACTGTTGTAGCTTTGGGTCCCTTGACAAATATAGCACTAGTAAGTATGTTATCTTCCAGCAAAATATTACTTGATCCGTTCCAGTTATGTGGCATCATTCTTTTTTAGTCTGTTTCGAAAATAATGACAGTTTCTAAATTCGGTAACAACTTAACCTAACCCTTTATAGTCACACTTATGTTATGGCATGTTTAAGACACCAAGTTTTAGAAGTCTTATAATAGTCACACAAATGCTATGGCATGTTTAATACCAAAACTTCCTTCTTTTCATATGCTCCGTGCTCAGTCAATTTATGCCTCATAATTTGGAATGGAATGAGTTGATAATAACCTTATAGAAATCTGTTCACTAAAATGGCATATTGAAACAGGCCATTCAATCAGATCCTGATTTTGTTAAAAACATTGGACAAATTGTTGTTCTTGGTGGTGCCTTTTCTGTAAACGGAAATGTCAATCCAGCTGCTGAGGCGAATGTAAGTTGCTAAGATACACCCAAAATCATGCTTTAGGTTTTCAGGTGTATTCTCTATGTTATATTTATGCTTGTTTTGTTGCTCATCTGCACAAGATCTTTGGAGATCCAGATGCTGCTGATATTGTATTTACTAGCGGTGCTGATGTTCTAGCAGTTGGAATAAATGTTACACATCAAGTTGTCCTTACTGGTACTTTCTCGATTGATTACGTTATTACAACCAGTTCGTATGGTACTTCAAATATTCTGTTCCTCTTACACTACCATATTCTTGTTCCTCTTACATTTCCTGCATTCATGACTTGAAATAATGGGTTATATATTCTGGACCATCCTCATGTCAGTTCTGAAAATATTCTGCAAAAGCAACTAAAAGTTTCCATTTTTCATTGTCTGCTTAAACTATTTAAGATATTTGGTTACTTGGAGATAGTAGCACAGTTGAAGGATGGCAAATTAAGGAAGAAAAAGAAAAAAATGAGAAATAATTTTAAATAAACTACTTTTCGTGTCTTGTATAACATCACTAAGTGTCAGCATTCAACAAATAAAAATGTTGGTCCATGAGGCAACTAAAAGAACTGACATGTCATCCTCATGTCAGTTCTGAAAATATTCTGCAAAAGCAACTAAAAGTTTCCATTTTTCATTGTCTGCTTAAACTATTTAAGATATTTGGTTACTTGGAGATAGTAGCACAGTTGAAGGATGGCGAATTAAGGAAGAAAAAAAAATTGAGAAATAATTCTAAATAAACTACTTTTCGTGTCTCGTATAACATCACTAAGTGTCAGCATTCACCAAATAAAAATGTTGGTCCATGAGGCAAACGTGGAAATGAGGCTTGACACATAGGCTATCCCCAAGAGAGATAGTTTCAAGTATCTTGGGTCTTTAGTCCAAGGGAGTTGGGAGATCGACGATGATATCACATATCATATTGGTGCGGCGTGTATGAAGTGGCTTGCCTTCGGGGTGTTGTGTGATAAAAAGATACCATCTAAACTGAAAAGTAAGTTCTATAGAGTAGTAGTTAGACCGATTTTGTCGTATGGGACAGAGAGTGGCCAGCCAAGAACTCCCATGTTCAGGAAATACAAGTCATGGATATGGATGTGTGGGAATATTAAGAGCGATAAGATTAGGAACGAGGATATCCAGGACAAGATGAGACTGACTTCCGTGATGGACAAGATGCGGACGGGTTGAGATGGTTTGGGGCATGTGAAGAGGAGATGCAAAAATGCCTTAGTGAGGAGGTGTGAGAGGTTGGATATAATGGGTACAAGGAGAGATAGAGGTAGGCCAAAAATATATATGGGAGAGACAAATATAGGACAAGGTGCAGCTTCAACTTACCGAGGACATGATCTTAAATATGATGGTGTGAAGGTCATGGACTAGGGTAGAAGGCTAATGGATAGTGGAGTGTTGTCTTGCTTTTCGACAAATTTAGGCTTGGTGGTGTTTATCGTAGTATTACCCTTATTCTTATAATTTCTTGCTTTTGATATCTATCATCATTTGTTGTTTATTGTCTTTTAATTATCGTAATTATTCTGTTGTTACTGTTTCCTTATTAGTTGCTATATTTTCTTCATTGTCATTTTTCCTTTTCATACCTACTTTGATCTGTTGTACTTGAGCCAAGAGTCCTTCAAAAACAGCCTTCTATCTCCCTGAAGTAGGAATAACGTCTGCGTACACTCTACCCACCCCATGTTCCATTTGTAGGGTTTCTGTGGGTATGTTGTGGTTGTTGGAAATAGAGATAGTAACATAGGAGCATTATGAATTAAAGCGCAGAGAAATTTTCAGAAGAATTTTACCTGATCCCTCTGCCTGTGTCTTGACAAATTTTTGAGCATTAGCTAAATAATAAGCAAATACATATGCTTGGATATTTAATTAAGTAAAGCTGCATGTGCTTTATAACAAATATAGAGGAAAGTTCTATAACATATACATTAAGATGTGCTTTGTACTTTCTTCTTTTTTCCTCCCTTCTGAACAAAGATGCTACAATTTGAGCTCCTCCGGACCATTTTATTTCACTTCCCACAAAATTATCTTTCTTATTTATACTTATTTACCCTTGTCAGATTTTGATAGAGACGAGTTGGCAAAGTCTAACGGAAAGTATGCCAAGTACCTTGACAAGATCTTGGGTGTCTATTTTGGCTATCACCATGAGGCATACAGCACAAAAGGTCTGTCTCTTTCCAAACTGGCTTTCTTAGTACATTATTTGGCGCGTGCTAATTGTTCTGATTTTATGGGAACTGGGACTCCACATAGGTGTCTACCTTCATGATCCAACTGCTCTGCTTGCTGCTGTTGATCCCTCACTAATCACCTATACAGAAGGTGTGGTTCGTGTCCAAACAAATGGCATCACAAGGGGTCTGACTCTATTTTATAACAAACAAAAGAGGTAATCTATTGCATTTTTTTAGAAGAACAAGTGTATCCTCCCTTCTTTTTTTTGTGTGTGTGTTTCCAGAGCAACAAAGCTTCTCTTCCCAGCCCTACAAAAGTATGGTTGGGCACATCTACTATTCTCCCTATTGCTAGCACCATCAGTATCATATGGTTATGTCATTGGCTAACAATTCCAGCTGGACCTAGACACTTGCCATCTTCGAATAGCAATACAGGATAGTACTTTGAGGATCCAACTTCCTTCAGTAAAGGGATATCAGGAAAGGAAAACTTCCTCAACACTTCTCATTTTTGGTCCTCCAAGGATCTTCTCCTCAAGCCCGCTTTAGTTCCATGAACCCAAAAGGAGACACTCATAGGGAGGTTTGTTGGGTGATGTACCTAAGGTTGAATGTCATTTATATCTTTGTATGCCTGTCTAATGCTCATGTTCTTCCATATGATGTAATAATTATGTTATGGTCAAGAGAGGAAACCAACTTTTGTGTTCACCTAAATCTTCTTTCTCATATGTTCATTATTCTGAAGGAAGGTCAAGTGAAATCATCCTTGAGGATGAAAGTGAAAAGGAAAGTGAGGATGAGAGACAAAAAAAAGAGAACAGTGAAGAGGAAAGTGACAATCCTAGAGTGAAGAAAGGAGAGGATGAGTTGAGTGAGGAGAATATTCAGGGGAAGATCTAAGATCTAAGAATTGGAAAATTAAAGTTCTAATGGCTTGAGGAGTAAATGTCACTACATCCACTTCTCTCTTGAAGTGGTGTATTTGGTTCGCTTTGTATATACCAACTCTATTAGATTTCACAAATATACACAAGGTTGGAGCCCAAAGCATTGGGTTCAGATGAATCCGGCTAGTTCAACACTAGGTCTGCCTCTAAAAATATCGACTCAATGTCTGTATGACCATTCCTCTCAAGAAAACAACATGAGTATCTTCTTGACTACCTTCGAATTCTTTATAAAGCAGCAGACCATCCTCTGAAATATCAATCAGGCTGGAGCTGCAAAAACTAAAAAGAGATGACAGTGTTTGCAGGAAAGTATCATCGAGCCAAATGATGAGAGAAGTAAAATCTAAGTGGCACAATGCACTCAGCTAAAAGGAAAGGAGCGTAATATCACTATGCCAACGTCTTACGCACAAGTAATACAGTTCAAATAGTAGATACAACTGTTATTTCAGATATCAAGTACAGTTGAATAGGCATGATGAAAATGACAATGGATAATAGACGTGCTCAAATATCATCAACTGTTCAGAACAACCTAATAAACGTGATGGATATCATATACATAGCTAAGTCCTCGTGGCCAATACTGGATATTGAGAAATAGTTATCTTGCTCATACTTGCCTCACACATGAACTAGATAATTAATAATTTTAAATGCATCAAAGCAACTAAAATAGAATGCTTTATTGAAAAGTAAGCAAAAAAAGAAACTAAAGTTTTACTTACATCATAAGCAACTTAGCCCCATTCCTTGACTTTCCTTGCTCCACGACTCCAATATATGCAAGACTAGTGTAGGAAATTGTTATTTATGGATGGTATAGTTCTTATTGACGAGACTCTCAGTGAAGTTAATGTTAAGCTGGAGATTTGGAGACAGATCTTAGATTCAGGTTGAGTAGGATCAAGACAAGATACTTGGAGTGCAAGTTCAATGATGCAACACATGAGGATGGCATGGAAGTCAGGCTTGATACTTAGAACATCCAAAAGAGAGGAAGTTTCAAGTATCTTCGGTCTATTATCCAAGGAAATGGCGAGATGACGAGGATGTAACTCACCGTATTGATGCAGGATGGATGAAGTGGAGGCTCACATCCGGAGTCCAGTGTGATAAGAAGGTGCCACCAAAACTCAAAGGAAAGTTCTAGAGATGGGTGGTTAGACCAACTATGGTGTATGTGGCAGAGAGTTGGCTATTCAAGACCTCTCTCATTTAGACGATGAAAGTTGTGGAAATGAGGATGTTGCGATGGATATGTGTGCATTCTAGGATATCGAGGACAAGGTGGGAGTGGCTTCAGTGGAGGACAAGATGGGGAAGCAAATTTTAAATGGTTCAGACATGTGAAGATGAGATGGGCAAGTCTTCATATTCGCAGCTCACGACCATCTTGGTCGCATTCGCATTGAAGGGAAACTAGGCTATCTGGAAGGTGTCTACTTTGTGATTGCCGAGCCCAGGCCGAGTTAGTGGTGACCAGCTTTACTCCTCTTCGTGGTAGGAGTTGATCCAAAATCTGCAATTGTGAATGTTTTGTAATAGTGCCGAAACTCACCCGAGTCCCTCAGGTCCTAATCCAAACCATGCCGACAAGTCCAAAATGATATTACTGACTTATACAAGGGGTCTCAGATCATGATTTGGCACACAAATGCCCTAAAAGAGGAGTTGGGTTGTTACACTATTCTTGGATTGGAATATTGTGGAAAAGACAAAATTGTCAAACCCAAAGATCTCTTCTGCAACTATCTTTTCCATTCTTACTATAACTGGACCTTTTTGCTGCCCTTTTCAGTTAGACCTCTGGGTTAAAGAACTTAGATATGTTGTCTTGATGTGTTGGATTACATAAGTGTGTGTGAAATGACTAAAATACTCTATACACGCGTGTTTTGCTCTCTGTTTGATGCTTTAGGAAATTTATCAATCTTTGTACATGTAATATTTGGAATTGAGGGATATTTGATTGATAAGCAGTACTTATTATGTTTACTGTTGAACAAATTAGGTTTGGTGAAGTCACTGAATGGTCTGATAAACCCTCAGTAAAAGTGGCAGTAACTGTTGATGCTCCTAGAGTTCTCAAATTGGTTATGGAACGGCTCATCAATTCTTAGGAGAATCTAGTAGCTGAAAGAGAAGCGATTTGACATACTCCAGCTGCAGATTACAACTCTGTGCTTGAATCGTTGACATTTTTTTGAATTCTGTTCTGATGTGAAGAGGAAGATGATAACAAGATTGCCTTCATACTGTGATTATGGGATATACGTCGATCACCAAGAAGAATTTCATTTTGTTTTAAGCTTCTATGCCATCTCCACAGATGTTGTAATAAAATCTATAGTTTCTGAAGCTCCCTTTGAATAAAGTGATCTGTAGAACCCAACAGTCATCATTTTAGAAAAATAAACATCTTTTTTTTGAAAAATAAATATCATCATTTTAAAGTTAAATTATTAGGTAATATAGAAAAATATATCTTCTTTTGAGACGGAGGAAAAAAAGTCATATAAATTGAGACAAAAGTAGTAGACATTGTTTTCTAAATTACTGGTTGACATAAACTAGGATCTTCAACTATAAACCCCTCCTGAATTACTCTTGAACAAGTTGTCCCATTTTATTGTGATTTTCTGAGCAACCAGCCTGTTTAAAACATGAACTTGTTCATGTTTGGACAAATCTCTGTCAATTTCATTTTTTTGAGTCCGGAATTAAAAAGCAACAAATTTTTTCGAAATTTCCGAAAGGCAACTCATATATTTTGATACCAAACGGGCAACATTTTGTTACTTTCCGTTAATTATAGGATTTAAATAGTAGGCTCATGAATTTTTGAGTCTTGTAAGTCGCAATACCACGTCACCTTAAAAAAAACATTGCGTTTTTTTTTCCTGTTTTTTCCTTACTTATAACTTTGAATATTAATTAACCTATAAATAATATTTTTGAAATGAGAAATGTGCATTGAGTTGCCCTTTTGAAATGAGAAATGTGCGTGTACTGTACTGAGGGCATCCTAAAAAAGTTATACCTATTTTATTATATATATTGAAGAATTACCAAACATAAATGTATTTTTTAACTTGACTTCAGTTAATATTTATTTTTAACTTCGAGTGTGTATAAGTACTTAAACCTATATAAAATTAAACAAATAAATATACTTGTCCTGTGTACTATTATGCCTTTGTTCATCCACATCATATCATCCCCAAACACTCAAGACTGAAATAACCTTTTATCAATTTTGTATTGCTTTATGTTAATTTTAGGTTCAGTTTTCCAAAACTAAATCACAGCACAGTGTCACGGACTTAAGAGTGGCTCTTTTGGTTTAACAACAAACAACATATAACTTCTGGAGTCTTGACTCTTGCTGCTAAATCGATAGATGTATCATCTTCACTGATTTGACGGCAGTCTTCAAAACTCTGCCATCAATATTGCAAAGAAAGAAGAAACATTGCCCTCTCTATACTTGGGAAATGTTTGCATGAACAGAGACCAGTTCCGCGAAACTAGAACATCATCACTCAGTTCTTACAGCTACTGGTTTCCCTCGACCCATGGAGAATCCCTTCGTGCCATCTGGCATGCGAGGCACAGAAGATTGCTTGCCACCTGACTGGTCAGTAACTACTGCAGGCTGGCCTGTTACATTAACACCACCAGTACTCGAGGGGGCACTAGCCACACTACTTCCAGTATTCACTTTTGTTACAGAACCCCCATTACGCCCTCCACGATTGGTTTGTCGAAACTGGGGAGTTTCACGTCCTCGACCCCTCGTCTGTCCTGGTCCTTGTCCCTGTACCTTACCCCGACCACGATTGTTCCCTTTCTTCTTCCCAACGCGGCCATGCTCCTCCTGTCCAAGTGACATTTAAATGAAGCCATAATGAATTAAACTGAAAAATCATTAAGTGTGGTATCAAAACAGGGTGGTATATTTTAGAAGACCCGTCTCAGTAGAATTTATTTGGTGCAGTTTCCCGGGAAGGAAAAGGAAACAGAAATATCTCCTGGTTAATTAGAAGCATGGCAACATCACTTACTGCAACGTCATTGGACTGCACGTCAACATGGTGAGAGGAGTCTCCATCATGTTTCTCATTGAGTTCCAATGCAACATCATCATCTTCTTTGGAGTTTGGATCACTTTCATGACCAACCTTCTTCACTCGGGCTTGACCAGATTTGGCCTGTACAATTCAATCAAAATGCATAAGTACCTAGCAGATAAAATGCACAACTACCTAACAGATCAAAATTGCAGAATACAAGTACTGAACTCTTCAGTTATCTTAAATGCATCTATTCAGAAACTAAATCTTGTACCCTCATGAAACTGAGGAGTCTAGCCCTGTAATTTAATCAGAATGGAGGAGGCAAATCCTATAACCTCAAGAGTATGGACAGCTGAATCTTACTTAGAATTCAAATATGGACCAGCACAACCTGAATGCTCAAGAATACTGATAGAATGATCTTTCATATATGAGTAATCTGATATAAAAGTTAAAACTAGTTTGATCATTAATTAACGTTTGTTCTTATTTTCGCTAAATGACAAGTTAGAGACTAAGCCACTTTTAGGACATGGTTTCAAATTTAATCAACAAGGAACAGAATAATCAGGACTTACTGCGCGCCTAAGCAGCAGATGGACTTTTAGACCATTTCGCCAGTTATCCACGTCATTTAGCTCAAGAACCTGTAAAACCAGGTTGCATAATGAGAACGATGTCAGAGGTAGAGATAACCAAGGTGTAACTAAGAAAAAACAGTAGAAATCACTCACCGCCTTCTCAGCCAATTCTACAGCGTCGTACTCCACAAATGCATGCAACTGCATTGAGCAATTTAATTTAGATCTAGTAACGAGCAACTGCATTGCCAAGTACCAATATAGACAGAAAATGGTGTTTCTTCAGAAGATATCTGTGTTTTTTGGGTAACAATAGGAAATTTTCCACTTTCCACTCAAGTTACTTCACATTTCTTTTTGTGGATATAGTAAGTTACTTTGCATTAGCAGTGTACATTATCCAAATTTAGTTCCCAAGTAAGAAGTTCAACAACTCATAACCATCGTTTCTTAATCTAAATCCAACAGCAATTTCAAAATGTCCTACTAGTGCATAGTTTAGTTATTGACATATCAAATTATTTGATGTTTACCTTGTTACTGTACATCGTGCTGTCTGATTTTGCTGATCTAGATGCTGAAGAAGCCCCACCATTTGAAGGCTGAGGGTGGCAGGTCCGAATCATTTTTACCCTGGCACAATTCATTATGCAGAGTCTTAAAAAGGCTGGATATTTTTTCTAAGCAGAATTCTCAGACCATTCTGTATACAACTATAGCAAACCAACGTACCTTCCAACTGCTGAAAAAATCTTCATGAGGTTCTGGTGGCAGTGGTCCTCAGGCAAATTCTCAGCAACCACTATGCGAGACTAAAAATGAAAATACATGATCGGTCAAATGATAACCAGACACTAAAAGAACAAAACCTACAAACTGGAAAGATGAACCAGTGAATGGAAAAATGAAATGCTTCACGCACTCATTAATTATTCTTGTTGTAAACCACTATTACTATAGGAACGAAACATACCTGCAACTCCTCTAGGGCAGCTTCAGTCAGAGGATTTTTCCGTTTAACTTTCTTTCCATCTTCACTAACAACCTAAAAACAGAAAAGTCAAATAGCAAAATATCAGAAAGAAAACATTTGCAAGACAGAAATTGTTGCAAAACTTTGCACAGGGGAAGCACAAAGAGTGAGTTCTTTCAAGGGTGGAGAGAGAGATGTGAAGACAGCGAGGAGATGAAGAAAACTCACAAGATTTATTGAGCTGCGTAGAACTTCGGCAAGCTGAGCATGACTACCTATTAGAGCTTTAATCTTCTTGAATGATGCAACCACTGATATTGGTACTATAGCAAAGAAAAAGTATAAACAAGCAAGACCATGAAAAAATAACAACTTCAAATTACCAATTAAATCATGATTAGTCAAGCAGGGAATAAGAACACTCACCATACCCCTCTGGATCCTTGATCATATGCCTTATCAAATTTTCGGTCGTTGCCAAATTTAGATCGCTGAAATAGAACTCCACCTGTAGAGAACAAGAATGCACCTGAATTAGCTGAGTTAACAAAGAAAAGCGAACTTCATAGCTAATAGAATTATACAAGTACTTGTGAAAATTTTCACGGCATCATTTCAAGCTTCCAGCAGCTTATCCCAAACAAATTTGAAAAGGTGCAAGTATATAGTCCAATATACCATCAGTTCCTTCCTTCCTCATACATCTTATCAAGCTTTTCACAAACACTTGAAATAATTTTAAAATTTCACGGCATTTATTTTTAAGTTTCGAGTAGAACTTCTAGATTTTTTTTTCCGAGTAGAACTTCTAGAAAAAACTCATCAAGACATAATTCTCAGACTATTCTGTATTCAATGCATAATATTAGCGTTAGATAGGTCAAAATAGATTAGTAATACCAATTAGGCCTCATTTGTTTTCGTTAAGATTAAGAGGTCTGAATCTAAACACATCTGAATATTAAGATTTGCATTAAGATTCAGGTGTTTTGATCTGAATACACATTTGAATATTAAGATGTGGTCTCTAAATTTGAACACTAAATAATTAATGTTGTTTGTTTTCAATATCTGAATGTGCATGTGAAATTAACATTAAATTAATAAAATATCATAAAAATTTCATTTCAACAAAATATATCACTTTTGATAAAAAAGTTTTAAAAGTTTTCATAATCATGATTTGGAGTATAATTTTTTTCATTCAAAAACCTTGCTAAATACTAATAAACCAACAGTGTTCTTGACACAATCAATACAAGAAAATTATTAATATAAAAAAAACGTGAAAGGATTTATGAAAACTTACCAATTCAAGAGGGAAAAAATGGTGTTTGATTGAGAAAAGAGAGAAAATTTTTTTTTAGTTATGAGATAAAAAAGCACGCTTAAAGCAGAGAAGCGATGTTATTATTTGATAACTTATTAAATGAGTCAGAATGTTGTTAAGAGTCTCCTACAGGTCCGATTCATTCTGACCTCTTCACCCCATTAAAAGGTTTTTTAAAAAATAAAACAAATGAATTTAATGGGCTGAATCTGAATGATCCAGATTCAGACCTAAAAACCAAATGTACTTAATAGGCTGAATCTGAATGATTAAGATTTAGACCTCCATTAAGTGCAAACAAATGAGGCCTTAATAGGGAATATATATTAGTCATGCTAATATGCTAATTAGATCTATGCTTTCTAGGAGTCTTTTAACCCTAATAGAGAATCTTTGCCAGTAGAAAAAATAGAGAATCTTTTTTATGACTGAGAAATCCATTTGGGGCAAACCTTAGGACCAAAAAAGACTTCAAAACTTGGGGATAATGGGCCCACCCTTTATATTTTTATTTTGCATAATGCTGGCCTTGGATAAATTTGTATTAGAAACATGGTAAGTTAGTATTTATATAGCTAGCTGACCCAGCTTGTTCGGAATTGAAGGGTATATTAGTTTTGTACTTAGTTCTGGCCTATGTTGCTTGGACTTTTCATAAATGTCAACGACTGTGTGTTGGATTCTCCAAAGTAGAGTAATTTTGGAGAACCTGACACGATACAACATTGAAAGTGAAGAGTCCCTGCAACTTAGGTTCTGGTTTCACTAAGTTGACTTATATTAATTGGTGAAACATTCAGACTCGCTAGTTGAAATGCCACAATCCATTGCCCATACATTATATGATGGATTTCCCATGTTCATTATCACGACGAACATCAACCAAGCAAGACCAAAACCCACAGGTCCCTGAAAATATTTTTTTTTTAACACTGGTAACATACAGGTCCGTGAAAATATCAAATACTATTGTTGACCTCTTTAAGGGTGGGGAAATTTCTTTTTGACAAGGGTAATCGTTTTTTTTTATTGAGAAACATCACTAAGGAAGTGTAAATGGAGCATTACATATGTGCAAGGCACTGAGTAGATCTATAATTAGGTTTGCATCATATACAAAAGTAAGTCAGCACCAAAAAACTAACAAAAGATGGTTCCATTCTAAAGGCTAATAGCATGTCCCATTCTCAAAGGCAAAGGCGATAAGAAGGAAAACAATTAACAGAAGTGCCTGGTAAGAAGATATGTTCAGTATTTGCTAAGTAATAACTAAAAGTCATCCTTTAAACGAACAGCAACAGTTAAAGAGAATTCCGGCCAACCCATCCTAGAATTACTTGAAACATATATCTCTACTTCCTTTCATTACCAAAAAAGTGAGATAAAGATAAATCAATTACGGGTGTAATATTACAAGTGAAAAGTGAATCAAGTAGGTTGATTCCACAAAATATTCAAAGCCTTAAGCATACCTTCTTCTGCAGGTAATTCCCATTCAAGTTCTATTACATAAATAAGATAAAAAGGGCACTCATGAAAGAACAGATCACGCATTGATGACGGCATGTCAGCATCAAACAGATGAATGTAAAGACTTTTCTCGCCTCCAACTTGTATAGTTGTCTACGAATTAAATGTACTAACTAAAAACTCAACTGGAATATATCATACTAAAAGTGGGGACCAAAAGTTAATTTACCGAAGTATCCTTATAATGTTGATGCACATTTATACCCTTTAAAACGTACTATCCTTTTATACAACACTGCATTGATTAACCATAATACACTATGTTCAGAATACGGAGAATCTGAAGGGATTGGAAAAGGTAGTTCAATAAGAACCAACTAATTTTATATGAATGGTCATTCTTCATTCAACATTTAATGATGCATTAAAAAGAAATCTAGCAAATGTAAGGATTGGAACTAGATACATAGGGGGTGAAGATGAGGCATTTTTTCAAGGTTTCCTTATCTTTATACGTAGTTCTACCAAAAAAATAGCTTCTAGCATTTTTCTCAAGCTAAGACAAAGGAAGAATCAAGCATATTAGAAGCTCCTGACTCCCACTGAAACGGAAAAAGAATCATGATATCTTAGTTATGCCTATTCCACTCTTCTAGGCTTTGATAAAGGATTTTGATTATTGTCTCTCTTTTTAATTCGGGTTTGTTATGTAGATGGTGAGGTGGAGATAGTTCGATATCAACGTTATCCAATTGAAGAAATGGATGAGTGATGTTATTTCTCAGAAGTGATTCATTAACAGGCATTTCTATTGACTTAAAAAAATAGCTTTTAAGTCCAACATAAATGTCTTTTTAAGTCAAAAAGATAAAAAGCAAGGGAAGACCTACTTTTGGTTTTTAACTTTTTTAAGTCATTTTTAACTTTATCAAACACTTCCAAAAGCTAAAGAATGACTTGAAAGTAGGTTTCACCAACTTTTAAGCCAATTCAAACAGGCTCTAAGTTGAGCAAGTGTTTCTCCTGTAATTAAATTGCATCAGTATTATCAAAAACACTCTTAAGCCCAGAAGTGAGGTGCAAAACATAATTGAGTTATGTGTCCTCATCAAGGCTCTAAGGCATATTTTTCCATGCTAATGACTAATGAGCGTAATTTTTGAAGATGTATCACTAAACAATTGACATTTCACTTTATCGTTAAAAAATCAGTTTCTTTATCCATATTATTCATGCTTGTGATTATTAAACTTGAACTATACATACATATTCGGAATTTTTCTCTAATTGTGCCTTTTTTCAATAAAGTCCACTCTTTATTTGCTTTTTGTGCTTAAAGGACTCAAAGACCTTAGAGTTTTTTTGCGCTTTTCACTTTTGATAGCACTGAATTGCATGCATTTCTTACCTGGCATATGATCAGTGTTATCAAAGGCGAAAAGCGCAAAAAAGCTCTAAGGTCCATGGGGGCTTTAAGTGCAAAGCGCAAATAAAGCATGAGCTTTAATGAAAAAAGACGCAAAGGGAGAAAAGAATACAAATATATATGTTTAGTCCAAAATTAAAAATTATAAACATAAATGACAAATATATGACCAAAGAAACTGAAAAAAACTTATGGTTAAGTGAAATATCAATTATTTAGTTTCACTTCTTCACAAAAGGCTCATTGGCAAGGAAAAGCTTGCCTTAGAACCTTGATGACGACATTGAAGCGCGCACATAAAGAGAGGCGAAGAGCTCAACACGTTCTGAGCCTCGCTTCAGGGCTTAAGTGCTTAGAGCGCGCCTTTTATAACACTGCATATCATTAAACAAAATGTAAAAAGTTGCAAAGGGGGTAAGATGCCTTTAGAAATCTAAGCCAAATAAGGCAATAAGGACATGAGTTTTCTTCCCACAAGACTAATATATGAGTAGAATCTGATTCACATGCTATGGAAGATCTTCATTAGCCTCAGAGGCATTGTTTGGGCAATGCCAAGAAAATTATTAAGGTCTTGCTCAGCTGGGAAGAAGCATGTACGGGATTGACACACAAAGATAGATGGAGGATTGTCCCAACTTGAATTTGGTGGACAATCTGAAAAGAGAGAAATTCCAGATGTTTTGAAGACATTAGCAGTTCAGTTCATAGGATTAAGTTTGAACTGCTTTAGACTTTTCCGTTTTTGGGCTAACCAGAGATACATGAAGATACTGCTTCAATGATAGACACCCTTGTTTTTTGTTAGGCTGATGAAACAGCTTGTTCTTCTTTTTCACTTGTAAATATGGTCTCAGCACAACCTAGATGTTGTATTGACAAATATATACAAATAGTTACCTTTAAAAAAAAAGAATTTGATTCACACATAATTGATCTAAAAAGGAATAGAATAAAAGAATCAGCATGAAAACATGGATAATTCAGACCTTGTTGCTGGCACCAAAAAAGAGTAGGAAAAAAAAAAAATATATATATATATATATATATGAAATTACATATAATGTTTGTGGCATTATTTGAGAACTTGTGGTATTTCTATATGAGTATATTCAACGAATTAAACGTTTGACCTAGTGCATAAAGAAAGTTCATGATTACCATGAATATTCTGTAACGACTACCAATTAGATCAGAAAATTTGTTGGTACTTTATAGTGCGTTTTAATTCTTTATAACAAATGAAACAAAAATCATGGAAAAATGGGCAGCCATTCGATCAATGACTAATTAAGTATTCCATTCATTTTAAGTTTGATCGAGACTTCTCCTTATATATGGAAAGTATATAAACCCTTTATGATTTATTTAAGCCAAAGGATACGTGTTCATTGAAATAAGATAATTTCAATGAGGTAATATTCTTCATTAGTAATATACAATCACAAACAAAATGACTTAGCACTTAGCAGTTTCATTTTTTTGAAATACCCTGAATACACATGAATGCTTTCAACTGTTCCACAGATAACTTATGCATTTTACAGAGATAAAGACTCTCAGGTTAGAATAAGCCTATCGACAAGTAATTTTTCAAAATGTGAAAATAAATTTACAGTGACTTGTCATCAAACAATAACGGTGTCTCGTTCTTAATTGAGAATTTGATTATTAAAATCAATTCAAAGATGAAATTAGTAGACTGTATCATTTTAAATTTTAAATGAATGATCAGGAGAAAGTGCTCTTTAGTTACATGCCATGTCACTAACTATATAGCAAAAATAAATGTATCAGATTCTTATCTATTGGTACTGAATATCCAGAAGCTCTAACTACTTTTACCGCGTCACTTTATTCACTTCTTTTTTCTTTCAACCTCATATACAATTAAGGTCTTGTATGGATTATTGATGGACAGTACCATTAACTCCTATTCCTACTTCTTGGGAATGAAAGCCACTTGATTGTAAGGAGAGAGCTACTTGTCTATGTATAGAGCAAAGTGTTCAATCTTTTGATATTTGAAAATGTGAAGTTTGCAACATTCAAACTGATCTTTCCACGTGTTTCCTTCAATAACTCCAAACGTGACGGATGGATAGATATGTTATGCAAATAATGTGAATATAAAGTCAACAGATTCACTATGTCAGAGTTCCTAAAACAAATACATAATCCATATATATGAAACTACTTGAGGCATCAAATGACTTTTTGGGGGTATGGTTTCTTCCTTTATTGACTTATCTAAATAGGATTAACATTCATCACTTATTTATAACTCAAACATACTTTTTAATACTGCTGGGGTTACACCCACGATGTGCCCAGAGACTAGTAATATTAAGGAGGGCAATAGTACAGTGATGTGGCACATCTCATAGAGAAAAAATCCTATTGATCTTTTATCCCCTTTTTTGCTTTATTATCTTCATTTTTCCAACTTGGTGCTCTTTTACAGTTAGATATTGCAATTTGAGAAGTTTTCAGTTGAAAAGTCCAAAGTTGCCTCATCAATCATAAATAACTAGACATTAAATGGCTTTTGTAACTTCTCAACAGTAAAGGTATTCGCCATTTATTATTTAGATGTTGCTTCTTCTGAGAATAAAGAAAACCAACAAAACAAATGAAGAAAATAAGAAAGAACATGGCTTAGAAAAATTCATAGAGTAAAGAAAATTAGTTGATTTGGAGATGCTGCTAAGGCTGAACACAAGAAATTATCTGTGACCAATATTTATCAATGATACAAGATGGTCAGCAATTTTTTTGTTCATTTTTCAAAAAGAGTGTAAGTGTCTCCCAACGTTCTTTTTTTTGGTGACTAATCTCTTAAAAGCATACAAATGGAAATACTCAACTGTATCCTATTCTATGGACGATTGCTTATCCTGGCATCTTTCTATCTATCACGACTATTGATTGGATCTGGTGAGGATATATTTTCAAGCAGCGGAAGTGGTAGTATTTCACTGTCTTATGTTGCTTAATAAGTTTTTTTTTTTTTGAGAAAGTTGACATTTTATAGACAAAATAGTCCAATAGTGTATTTCAGTAGTAATTCATCAGGAGATTAAAGTTAGCAAAATCAATTATATCTATCACCTATACTCCTCCTAAACTATCTAAAAAGTGAGTAATATCCTCCACCTTTCAGGGGAGTACATAGTTACACCAAAAATAAAAGGTTATAAGGCAATTCAGTTTCGAGCTCTGGAAAGGAATACTCTTGTTTTCAAAACATCTTTGGTTCCTTTCCTTCCATATTGTCCATCACATGCGAGCAGGGACAATCTTCCATCTCTCCTTATGGCCTGACATGTTTCCTTTTAATTTTAATTAATGTTTTGTTCTTTTGCCAAAAATTAGAGATTAAAACTAATTTTAAGAATGATAGCTACAAAATGTTTGTACTAATATATCAACAACTTCCATATTTCTAAAAATGGTAAAGGTATGCATCATTCTACATATGTTTCCTAGAATCTTCTATCTCCTGGTTTGTGAAAACTGATGGTTATGTGGATGATTTTTCTGGTGGATTTCTATCCAAGCAATGTCATAGATCCGAAATTTTTTTCTTGGTAAACAGTGAGAATAGATCGAAGTAGGAACATATTCATTTTGCTTTTATGAGCTCTAGGCAGCTTGTGTACCTCTTTGTGAAGTACAAAGTTTGAAGTAAACGAATTGACTTAGGAAAATAAAGGTGCTTGAGTAAATTTCCGTAGCATGATCACGTGTAAAATTATTGATCGAAATGTGAAAGTTGTTGTCAATGTGGAGTAATTAATTAAGACATAGAAGAGTAAATAATCGTTAAGAGTTATATAAGATGAACATTAAAAAAGAAACATGTGCACCATGTGAGTATCGAGTTTCTCAAAATTTCTTCTTTCTTTCTAGGGAAAAGGCTCAAATATGCCATCAAACTTTCAGAAAAGGCTCATTTATGTCATCCATTCAAAGTTTGACTCATCTATGCCATTACCGTTTAAGAAAAGGCTCATTCATGCCATTATTTTTTAATAGTGATTTTGCAAAACCATTTCAACACGTGGCAACGGCCACGTCGTTATTTTTTTATATATTAAAAAAAATTGAAATTCTCAAAAATTGAATTAAAATAACTCACCCAAGTAAAGACCCACCCAAAATTTAAAAAACCCCTATAACCCAAAGATCCTTCTCGACCCTCTTTCACTTCTTGGGCAATTGGATGAGTTTTACACATTTCCTAACCCATGAACTTAATTTTTCCACTATCATCTTCTTCAATCAATTTATTTTCAATGTAATTTTATAGCTTATTTTTTTCATTTCGGTACATTGTCAATCACTAAAGCTCGACCATGGCAGTCGGTAAGAACAAGCGAATTTACAAAAGCAAGAAAGGAGGAAAGAAGAAGGCAGCTGATCCATATGCTAAAAAGGGATTGGTATAATCCACATGTATCAAAAATTCGATTTACAACGTGGCCGAACTATAATTGGCCACGTGTTAAAATGGTTTTGCAAAACCACTGTTAAAAAATAATGGCATGAATGAGTTTTTTCTTTAACGATAATGACATAGATGAGTCAAACTTTTAACGGATGACATAAATGAGCCTTTTCAAACAGTTCAATGACATATTTGAGCCTTTTCCCTTCTTTATATTTCCTCCTTTTGTTGTATTTAATATCTATAAATCAAAAGCTGAATTTGTAAAAAAG
The DNA here is from genome assembly GCF_001406875.1 of Solanum pennellii. Taxonomy (NCBI): domain Eukaryota; kingdom Viridiplantae; phylum Streptophyta; class Magnoliopsida; order Solanales; family Solanaceae; genus Solanum; species Solanum pennellii. Next base: position 10,222,774 of record NC_028648.1, read on the forward strand.
TGAATCCAATTGCTTGTTTGAAACTTCTTTAAATTTATCTGTCAATGCATCTCCAACTTACCAACACTGAAAAAAACAAAGCTATTAGTGTAAGATATGATGGAATGTCCGCTCCAATTTAATTGATTAATTTTATTTTCTTATTAAAGTAAGTTTTTTACTCTCCATTCTTAGTGATATCTGATGTGCAGATCAATTTAGGATATGGGTATCTTTTAGTTTATTCCAAAGTTTATTGAAACTGATCGCGGAGTTAAGGTTTTAATTAAAGAAAAAAATGAAATTCTAACATTTAACCCTAATATCAATAATGTGTAATCATCCAAATTGAATATATTATGAGTGTTTTCTCCTCTTAATTTATAGCATCTAGATTCATTATTAACCTGCTAATATATCAACAAATTCACCAGTATACAACTTTAAGAAGCACTAAAACATACAAAATAAATACCTGATTAACGATTTTCTGAGCAGCTTCTTCAGTTAACCCACCATTCTTAACTGAAATATCGGCATCAGCAGTAGTAGCGGCAGCAACCTCTTGATCAATAAATCTTCTAGCAACACCACCACCGCCATAGTAAGGCGACTGAGGAGACTGTAGTGACAATTGAGGGGCATAAAGGAACTGATTCTGTATGGCAATATGAGTTGTGATCTGATGAAGCGGAGCAGCACGAGTAGCATAGACACGTCCAGAAGATGTTCTAGGAAGGAAAGCAGGAGCTTGAGCGTTAAGTTTGCTTGTATTAGAAGAAGAGGAATCGATATTGTAAGCGAGAGATGCAGAAGATGAAGTGTGAGAATCTACAGAAACTGAAGATTCTTCTTCCATAGCCATCTAGGGTTCCAAGCGACACAAATTGAAGGTGAAGAAGAAGAAGAGGAGAAAAGAAACAGTGGAGAGGATATTTCGATGATCTGTTCGTTTACTAATTTATACTCTCCCTTTAGAGACCAATCATTGACTTCCTCACACCTTTTTCTTTTAATTTTTATTCGTAAAAGCGTCAAAAATATTCCAAATTATTGGAAAAAGTTTTAAAATACTTTTTATTTATCTTTTAATTTAAAAATATAGTCTTTTTAATTTAAAAATACTTTTCATTTGTTATAAACAATTTTTATTACAGTATATGTCTAATTATGTGGAGTCCTTGTAAGATATGGTTAGGAATCCTACTTTGGGATCAAGTAGGGTTTTTCCTATAAATAAAGGGTTTTCCTTCATTGTAAATAAGATTTGTGAAATATTTATGAATCCTGAATATACTTCAAGAGAAATAAGAAGTTTTTTCTCTTCTCCCTACTTTCTTCTTCTTCTAAATTTATATAGTTTCATAACACATTATCAGCACGATTGTTCTTTTCTTAAAGAATTATTATAGAAGACGGGAAAAGTACAAAAGAGATCTTGCATAAGTTATGCAATAAGGTTCTTATATCTTCAAGGTATAATTTATCTTTATGTTATAATTATTTATGTGACAAATCTGGAGTTACCATCTTGAGTAAGTATTGAAAGTTTTATACATTTGATTTAAACGGATGAGAAGAGAATTCCTTAATTTATTTTAATAATTGAATAAGCACAATTTAGTGAAAGATATGTTTTCAACCTTTATACGAGGTATGTGATCTATTAAGTTATATTTATTAACTGCTAATGTTGATTGAGAAATCAATAATTTCAATTCTCTGTGTAATTATAATGTACGATCATATTAATGATCATCAAAAGTGATAAAATTACAATTATTTTGAAGACTTGAGGTTGAGCCTCATTGTGGGTAAGATGATAGATTTAAGTTTTATCGCACCAAAAGAATAAGACGATGGATTTACGTCTAATTGCACAAAGAGGGTAAGACATTGGGTTAAAGTCCTGATGCACTATGATGATAAGATATTGGATTCAAGACCCGTCGATTTATGACCTAAGACACTTTTATATGGATAATACATTGAATTTGAGTCTTAATGCACCATATTGATGAGGGTAAGACATTGGGTTAAAGTCCTAGTGCACTATAATGATAAGATATTGTGTTCAAGACCCGTCGATTTATGACCTAAGACACTTTTATATGGATAAGACATTGAATTTGAGTCTTAATGCACCATATTGATGATATAATAATGACTAAAGAAAAACTAATGTGTTTTAGATGAAGAGTCATGAAATTTACTGAATTTACTCCATTACAAAAGTGAATGTTGTATTAGTGCATAATATGTCTGAAAGAAGACAAGTGATTGAATAATGCACATAAATATGGATAAGGTACTAGCTATCATAATTTGATAAGCCCACATGTTTGTGTTCCATTCATGAAGGATGAGAACTTCTGCTAAATGCTAAAATATGGATCCATTCTCTAAAGGGAATGAGGTGTAAGCCACCATGCTACACATGAGAAAGATTGTGACCTTGGTCAATGATGTGGTATCACCAAGAATGTCTCTAAGAAGACATGTATAATTGAAAAGTTTCATGTTTTATCTTCGGGCTTGTATTGGACAAGAGTTAATGCAATTGAGGCATTCTATGATAAATAAGAAGTTTACTAATTCCAATACTTTCTTAGTTTGACACGATTGTCTGAGACATCGTTAGTCTATAATGTTTAGATGAATTGTGAAAAATTAAAATGGACTTTCATGGAAAAAACTAAAAATCCTTTTAAACGGTGAATTGTCGTGTACTACTTGTTCACAGGGCAAGCTAATTGTGAGACCACCATAAACGAAAGTTGAGATTGAATTTTCTGCGTTCTAGAAACGTATACAGATATTTGTGGACCTAGTCATCCACCAAGTGGATTATTTAGATATTTAATGGTCCTAATAAATGTTTCTTATATATGGTCTCATGCGTGTCTATTATTATCTCGCAACTTGATGTTTGCAAATGTCACGACCCAAAACCGGGGCCGCGACTGGCACCCACAATTTCCCTCCTATGTGAGCGANCTCCCCTAAAGGGTAAAGTAATTGAGAAGAAATAAATCTGAAAATTACTCTTGGAGTAATAAAATTGAAATTTAGTCATATAATAGTAAATCAGAAATTTACTAAAGCAAAAGGCACATGACGTAGTAAACTTGGAGTTTACGAGTACTAATAATTTTATTAGTTGGCATAAATAATTTGGTCATCCCAAAGATATGCATATTGAGTAATGGACATATATTGAAAAACTAGAAGATTCTTCAAGAATTCTTTTGTTGTTTGTTCTCATGACAAGTTGATTGGATCAATTAATGTTGAGATTAAATCTCTAAATTCTGAAAAGTATAAAAGGTGAATATGGGTCCATTCACCTATCATGTGACAAGATAAAAAGATGCATCTATAAGATAATCACATGTGCGTTTGTTGTCAACATCTAGTTTGACATTCACAAAATAGTTTGTGCAAAAATAATTGAGTTAAGAGCACAATTTCAGAATATGTAATCAAGATAATTTATCTTGAAAATAGATGTTGTGATATTAAATGTCTGAGATAGTGAAATCATTGCTTGTGAAAATAAAGCTCATGTGTTGATCTGAAATATGATACCGCATACAAAAGTAATTGTATGCATCAAACCAACAAATTATGATCAGATTTTCTTTCTGTTGATTTATGATCAGGGAACAAATATTTTTCATCTGATTATTTTGGTATGTAGTATATAATCAATGAATATACAATGATGCACAAAGATAGATTCTCCAAAAGATTGAGATATATGTTAGTTTGTCTAACATAAGGGGGAGATTAGAAGCAACACAAGAGTTGTAAATACATCTATTGAATGTCCCTTAAAGATAAAGTCTATGACATGCATGAAGCATGATAGACTAATCAATTCTAAATAAAATAATCCTTGAAAAAGGGGGAGGATCAAAGAATCAAAATGATCATAATAAGGATACAATGTGCTCTTGAAGATCTTACGACATAACACTTTATAAAACCTTATGAGAGGGATAGCTACCTAAAAATAATGAAGTGATGAGATCTCAATAAGTTTTGTCGTATTGTGAATCAATGCAAAATGGTATATCGTTGACGATATCTTTGATACAATAGTGCGCAATATTGTAAAAGATTATGAGGATATGAATTCTACATCTATTAAAGCATGCTTGTGTAGAAATAATTATCAAGTGAAAAGTGGAATGATGCATCTTGGTAAGCGTAAAGCTTATTTGACTTGCAATCTAG
>NC_028648.1:10233733-10291096 GCF_001406875.1 Solanum pennellii
TCACACCTGTGACGGTCCGTCCTGCACCTCCGTCCTGACGGTCAGAGACTCGTTTCCCGTACCAATTTCTCAAGAGTTGAAGTGTTTTGCAACGGGAGCTTACGACGGCTCGTCGTGGATGTGACGGCACGTCCTGCAGGTCCGTCACCGATTACAGAGAGTCGATTTTCAGTACCCAATTTCAGAATTTCTAAGTATGCTGAAACGAGACATCTGTGACGGGCCGTCGTGCCTATGACGGTCCGTCGTGATGTCCGTAATCTTAGCCAGTTTTTCCAGAAATAAATCTGCTGCTCAAAACGACTAAACAGGTCGTTACAGCAAAAATGTTGGCACAAATAATATGTTTACATGCACAATTTTTTTCAGATTACTTCATTCAATGATGGGATCACGACTCACCTAAAGGGTAAATTAATTGAGAAGAAATAAATCTGAAAATTACTCTTGGAGTAATAAAATTGAAATTTAGTCATATAATAGTAAATCAGAAATTTACTAAAGCAAAAGGCACATGACGTAATAAACTTGGAGTTTACGAGTACTAATAATTTTATTAGTTGGCATGAATAATTTGGTCATCCCAAAGATATGCATACTGAGTAATGGACATACATTGAAAAACTAGAAGATTCTTCAAGAATTCTTTTGTTGTTTGTTCTCATGACAAGTTGATTGAATCAACTAATGTTGAGATTAAATCTTTAAATTCTGAAAAGTATAAAAGGTGAATATGGGCCCGTTCACCTATCATGTGATATGATAAAAAGATGCATCTATAAGATAATCACATGTGCGTTTGTTGTCAACATGTAGTTTGACATTCACAAAATTATTTGTGCAAAAATAATTGAGTTAAGAGTACAATTTCAGAATATGTAATCAAGACAATTTATCTTGATAATATTGATAAATACTCAAGATGATGTGACACTAAATGTATTAAATAGTAAAATCATTGTTTATGAAAATAAAGCTTCATATGTTGATATGAAAGACGATATTGCATATAAAAGTAATTGTACGCATCAGACCGATAAATTATGATCAAGTTTTCTTTCAATTGATTTATGGTCGGGGACCAAATATTTTTCATCTGATTATTTTGATATATGGTATATAATCAATGAATTTACATTGATGCACAAGGATAGATTCTCTAAAGATTGAGATATATGTTAGTTTGTCTAACATAAAGGCGCGATTAGAAGCAACACAAGAGTTGTAAATACTCTTATTGAATGTCCCTTAAGGATAGAGTCTACGACATGCATGAAGCATCATAGACTAATCAATTTTAAATAAAATAATCCTTGGAAAAGGGGTGGGATCAAAGAATCAAAATGATCATAATAAAAAAATAATGTGCTCTTGGGGAGCCTATGACATAACACTTTATGAAACCTCATGAGAGGGGTAGCTACCTAAAAATAATGAAGTGATGAGATCTCAATAAGTTATGTCGTATTGTGAATCAATGCAAAATGATATATCGTTGACGGTATCTTTGATACAATAGCACGCAATATTGTAAAAAAATTATTATGATATAAATTCTACGACTATTAAAGCATGCTAGTGTAGAAATAATTATCAAGTGAAAAGTGGAATGGTGCATCTTGGTAAGCATAAAGCTTATTTGACTTGCAATCTAGACACTAGAAGATGTCATACATCTAATATTGAATGTTGTCACTTGACAAAACTAATATGAAAATATCAATGGGTTTGAAATCTAACATATACAAGGTTTTGGAAAACTTATTTATCATCCTCATAAGGATTAAATAGATTCAAAATGCATAGAGCATATACAAGTATTATTATGCAAGTTGATGACTAGAATTGAAACTCTTGGCAATAGATTATTTGCTTAAAGAAGTTGAAGTAAGGAACTTGCAGAAATCTTTGATCCTGAAAGAAAGATTCATAAAGGGAGATAGAAGGAAACATATTTCGTCAAGGTTTTTCTACAGTCATGAGCTCCCAATAATGGTGATATCAATATGCAACATGTTTGTTTAAGTAATATTGTTGATTTATTCACCAAGTCTCTACCAACTACAACTTTCAAGAAGATGGTGCACAAGCTTGGAAAACGAAGATTCTAGTCTCTAAATTGATGTTGTCATTAGGGGGAGTTAATACGCGATGTACTCTTTTTTCCTCACAAGGTTTTGTCCCACTGGGTTTTTCTTGTAAGGTTTTTAATGAGGCATCCATAATGCGTATTATTAGATATGTGTACTCTTTTTCCTTCACTAGATTTTTTTTCCCAACTGGATTTTGTCTAATAAGGTTTAACAATGCACATAATCTACCGACATTCAAGGGGGAGTGTTATAAACAATTTGTATTACAGTGAATGTCTAATTATGTGGAGTCCTTGTATGATATGGTTAGGAATCCTACTTGGAGACCAAGTAAGGTTTTCCCTATAAATAAAGGGTTTCCTTCATTGTAAATAAGATTTGTCAAAGATCTATGAATCCTGAATATACTTCAAGAGAAATAAGAAGTCTTTTCTCTTCTCTCTTCTTTCTTCTTCTTCTAAATTTATATAGTTTCATATTATCATTCACCTTTTTGGTTTAATTACACCCTTGAAACTAACAATCCTTTCTTTATTTTGTTTTTTAAAATACTTATTATGTATCATTTTCTTAGAGATAAAAATTGATCTTTGTTGAATTTTTCATAATTTATTTAAATTAAAACAATATATTTTCAAGTCCAATAAAATATATTTTTTTAAAATCTAATAATTTCTACTTTCTATAGCTTTTTTAAGAAATTTGTTTTAGATGATTAATGTATTTTAAAAAATTAATAATGCCACAATTACGGGGACATATTATGTTATCACAAATCCTAAACAAAGTCTATCTTTTTTTTTAAAAAAAAAATGGGCATTGAATATTTTTACCTATAATCTTTTAACAACTCATTGAAAAGAAGATTAAGAATATAGATGTTGTAGGTCGTCGGTAGGGGAAATAATAATAGGAAAAGAGAGAAATAAATATAATGGACAATGGATAAGATAATAGTATTATGATTATAACTTTATTAATTATTTATATCATATTTAAAATTTAATTTATTAATTAAAATTTAGCTGTTAATTTTTTCTTATGTCACGTGTCTTCGATCCAAGTAAAAATTTGTGAAAAATAGAGAGAGAAATGAAGAGGAGGCTGATCAAAAAAAAAGAAAAAAGAAACTACAATAAATATAAAAAACCTATTAGATTTTCTAACAAAAATAATTGAGGTCTTGAAGAAGTATATTCTTTTTGGCTTGAATAAATATTGGAAAACAATCTAGCTAGTTGAGATGGAGATTTTATTTCATTCAATGAGAAAGAATGAGACATAATAAAATTTTCAAAAATAAATAAAATAAAGAGACAGTTGTTAGTTTCAATGTTATAAGTGAGCAAAAAGGTGAATGGAAGGATAATTTTAGTCCAAAAATAAATAAATAGAAGGATATTTTTAAACCGAAAGATGGATGAAGAGTATTTTTAGACCTTTCCTATAGTTCAGAGGTATTTTTGACCCTTCTTCACGAGCTAGTGATTAGGTTGGTGTATATTTTACTTTTCTCAGATTTTATTTATGAAATTTTACTATTTTATTATATTATTGTTAGTGTTGTTATTGTATGAGTTGGGGAACAAGTTGGATATAACGAGTATTTTTATAAGAGAAAACTCAATATATTTATCCTTATTGGACTCACAATCCAAACATTTTATGTGACTGTCTTCTTGTTCTATTCACTGACCATTACTTCTTCATCCTTAATACTATCAGAGTATATATATACTTACGATAATTAAATAGTTTTTTCATAGAATTAGCAATGTTTCTTCTTCTTTGATATCATCAGAGTATCTATATACTTTAATAGTATCAAACACGCATTAATAGTTAAAAACATATAGGGTATGAAAGTAAGGAAATAGTTGTTTGTTAGGATACAAGTGTTATTTTCCCTTTTTTTAACACTCCATATCTCTGCATTAGTGCATGACTAACTAGACGTGGACGAATTTATCTAAAATTGAGAGAATGAGGTTGTATTTGAGCTTAAAGACTTGAGGATCTTAGTGTATTAAGGGGACATTTGTTAGTTGGTTATTAGAGTTATGCATGTATTGATAATATATGAATTAATTATGAGTTAATTCGTGTATTATTTTATGTAGAGATTAGTAATGCAAGATTTAGTTATTCATGTATTACTTATTCAACCTACATTCTTTCGTAAAGTAATACATAAATTTTTTCATAACTTATATATCGATTAGTTTTATGAGTTTCTAAATTGTAAATCAAACATCTTATTAACTTTATGCGTGATTAACTTACCTCCTAACCAGTTATCAAACGTGATATTATTTATGTAGGTTTTAATACATGCATACCTCTTTTTCAAATTAGCTAGCAAAAGAGCCATAAAGTGTTAACCAAAGATAAAATAAATAAGATTTGAAAGATTGATGGTATGTTAATGACACTGAACTTCTATACAAGTCTTAAGTGTAATTTTATTTTCATTTTTCATATCTCTTTTATCATGAAATTGATCTCCATAATTCTTAAGCTCATTTTCTCTCTTCCAAACATCAAGGTAATTAAGTTATATCCAAGTTTAAGTATGAATATTCCTCCATTAAACATGTGCTATTAACATTGATTACTTTTCAAGTATAGCAAATCGAATATAGCTTTTAGAGGAATTCTACGATTTTCAACAATCAAATAAGGCTTCTCTCCCTCTCCATTTATGAGCTTGTATGAGCGTTCTAAGCATGTTTCCAGTAAAAAATCACGAGACGGTGGTTGATAGTTGTCAATTCAAATTTTATGCACTTTTTTCAGTTATTGTGGCTCCTATATTGTGTTAAATTTCATGATCCTTAGATGTTCATAATTTCTCTATTATGAGGTGTCTAGGTTTTTTCTATTTGATATGTTTGTGTTTCTCTAATATGAGATGTCTAAGTTTCTCTAATTAAGTTGTCTATGTTTCTATTATGTGAGATCTCTAGTTTTTTTATTTTTTATTTTGAGATGATTATGTATTCCAAAAGCGAAGACAAACATTTCAAAAATGTTAATTTTCAACTCATATGTTGCATACTCCTTGTGTCACGATCCAAAAATGGACATGATGACATTCGTCTTATCCCACCAAAGATAAGTTAGCCTAAAACTCAACAACTTCAATAAAATATAGAAATTTTATAATAAATTCAAAAATACCCCCAAAATATGATTGTCACGTTCATCAAATAGAAGTAACCAAATATCAAGTACTTTCCAACCACCAATAAATTACATAATTATCAAGAATGAAGGATGTCATGGAATGCAATGCAATATGACACCATGAAATGATATGCCTCAAAATACCAAGTAATCTCTCAACCATATATACGTGATACTCCTCGGAAATACATCAAGAATTCATGACCCATGGGCGACTCGCGAGGTCCATATACCGACACGGACGATCTCCACGTGTTTGTGCGGACGATCCCAACACATTATCATAAATCAAACACATTTCGCACGGACGATCTTCACGTGCCCAAATTATAATCATAACTTCTCCATCGCACAGACGATCTCCACATGCCCAAATAATCATAACTCGATCTCAACACGGACGATCTTCATGTGTTAGACCTTTACTCATACCTAATCTCATGTCAATGCATGTGCACAATATGATATCAAATAAAGGGGATGATGCAACATTTTAATAAATAAAATGTCTCTATGACATATAATCACCTCAAATATCACAATTATACGAGTTCAGTAAAGAACAAAATCACACATAATAAATCAAGTCAATAATATATTAACTAATACCCATATGCTTTGACATTCTCGGATTACAATCCTCATTCTATAGTAATAAATCTTGCCTTTATAACACCGGTACTCGTACCATCTCAACCCATCACACACAAACAATCAATCACATTGCCTTTTATTATCCCTTTTCATCATTAGAATTAATAAAGGTGGACAAGTCAACCCCACCAAATTCCATTACTTCCAAACACATACCACAAGGAAATACACGAATTTTATACACTTAACAAGTGTTTAAAAATACTCTTGCCTCAAATAGTCGAAAAATCACTAGGAGACTTGAGTCTTCCCTTTTTGTTGTACTTCTAACTCAAAGCAATCTATTCACATGAATAACCATAATAAAATTTCAAAACTAACAACACCCATATTACTATGGGTCTAGCCTTGACCCAAAAATTCACTCAAGTTTATAATCAAGTTCCTAAATCTTGATGTCAACTAACATTCCAATTATCATATTTTCCAAGTTTTAATCCTAGGGCTAAGACATAATTTCTCCAAATACTATAACTCTAATAATTTTCATATAATATACCTTATATTTAATTGCCCATTCCGACATGTTAAAACTTAAATTATATTCAATAACTATAAAAATAAAAATCCAAAATCAAATTCAAGTTACTGACCCACTAACTTTAACTACAGAAAAGTGCAAAAAAACTACCTTTAATTTTTCAGGAAATCTTTCAATAACATACATCAACTTTCTACAATTTTTATAATGATAGGATTATAAAATCATTTAAAAAGGAAAAGAAGAAACAGTACATTTAGCATAACCTAAAATCAATCTAATTCTCAAATATTATTATTATAATATATATTTATATATATATATATATATATATATATTTATATATGTGGGGAATTAATTCAGGCATGTGAAGGAGCAATTAATGCAACTATATTTATCTTTATTTTATTTTTCTAAATAAATTATGTATTAAAAGTAATAGTTTTGTTATAAAACTATAGAATAAGAAGAAGAAACTAGAGAGAAAAGAAGAGAAGACTTGTTATTTCTCTTGATCAATCAATTTACAATGAAGAGGAGCACTCTATTTATAGGAGAAATCTAACTTGGTCCCCAAGTAGGACTCTTTAATCATATCCTAAAAAGGACTCCACATGATAGTCATTCACTATAATACAAATACTTTATAACACTCCCCTTGAATGTCTAATTCATAGATGATGTGCCTCGTCAAAAACCTTACTAAAAAAAAACTTTAAGAAAAGAAAAAGAGTACACATAACTATTAATACGCATCTAGGCTGCCTCATTAAAAACCTTACAAGGAAAAACTCAGTGGGACAAAACCTCGTAAGGGAAAAAGAGTACAGAGCGTATTAACTCTTCCTAATGAGAACATCAATCCAGAGACTTAAATCTTCGCATTCCAAGCTTGTGCACCATCTTCTTGAAAGTTGCAGTTGGTAGAGACTTGGTGAATAGATCAGCCACATTGTCACTTGAACGAATCTGTTGCACATTTATATCACCATTCTTTTGAAGTTCATGTGTATAGAAAAGCTTCGGTGAAATGTGCTTTGTTCTATCTCCTTTTATGAATCCTCCCTTAAGTTGTGCTATGCATGCTGCATTATCTTCATATAAAGTGGTTGGTACTTTATCACATTTCAAACCACATTTCTCTCGAATAAGATGTATCATAGACCTTAATCACACACATTCTCTACTTGCTTCATGAATAGCTATTATTTCAGCATGATTAGATGAAGTGGCTACGATGGACTGCTTTGTAGATCTCTAAGATATGGCAGTCCCCCCACGTATAAACACATAGCCTGTTTGGGATCGAGCTTTGTGTGGATCAGATAAATATCCTGCATCAGCATAACCAACAAGATTTGGACTACAATTAACAGAATAAAATAAGCCCATATCAGTTGTCCCTTTAAGATATCGCAAAATGTGTTTGATCCCATTCCAATGTCTCCTAGTAGGAGCAGAACTATACCTTGCTAACAAGTTAACAGCAAAAGCTATATCAGGCCTTGTAGTATTAGCAAGATACATTAGTGCACCAATTGCACTAAGATATGGTACTTCAGAACCAAGAATTTCTTCATCCTTTTCTTGAGGTCGGAATGGATCCTTATTCACATCAAGTGAACGAACAACCATCGGAGTACTTAATGGATGCGCTTCATCCATACAGAATCTTTTCAAACACTTTTTCTGTGTAGGGAGATTGATGAACAAAAATACCATTTGTCAAATGCTCAATTTGCAAACCAAGACATAATTTTGTCCTTCCCAGATCTTTCATCTCAAATTCATTCTTTAAATAATCAATTGCCTTTTGAAGCTCTATTGGAGTTCCAATAAGATTTATGTCATCAACATAAATAGCAAGTACAACAAATTCCGATATTGTTTTCTTTATAAAGACACATGGACAAATTGCATCATTTGTATAACCTTCCTTAATTAAATACTCACTAAGACGGTTATACCACATGCGCCCAGATTGCTTCAAACCATATAATGATCTTTGCAATTTAATTGAATACATTTCTCGAGATTTTGAATTACATGATTTAGGCATCGCAAATCCTTCAGGAATTTTCATGTATATCTCATTATCAAGTGATCCATAAAGGTAGGCTGTAACCACATCCATCAAATGCATTCCAAGTTGCTCATGGACTGTGAAACTAATGAGATAACGCAATGTTATTGCATCCATAACGGGTGAGTATGTCTCTTCATAGTCGACGCCAGGCCTTTGAGAAAATCCTTGTGCCACAAGGCGTGCTTTATACCTTTGTATTTCATTTTTCTCATTTCTTTTTCGCACAAAAATCCATTTGTAACCAACAGGTTTAATACCATTAGGTGTTTGAACTATAGGTCCAAAAACTTCACGCTTGGCAAGTGAATTCAACTCTGATTGAATTGCTTCTTGCCATTTTGGCCAATCATTTCGTTGTCGACATTCTATAACAGATTGAGGTTCATGATCCTCATTATCTTGCATGATATTTGTTGCAACATTATATGCAAAGACATAATCAACCACTATTTCTGATCGATTCATATTAGTTTCAACATCTCTTAAATTTATGGATAGTTCATTATTTCCTTGAGTTTCAAGTTCATTGATTCTTTCATGAATATCAGACTTATTCAAATTTTGAACTTCCATATGAGATTCTTTCATAGTGTCATCTTGACATTTAATCTTTCTTTTTCTAGGATTTTGATCCTTAGACCCCAATGGTCTACCACGCTTTAGGTGTGTTTTTGACTCATTAGCTATGACACTAGTGGATGGTCCTTTAGGGACATCAATTCGAATTGGGACATTCTCTGCAGGAATATGTGATTTAGTAATCCTTTTCAAATCTGTAAATGCGTCTGGCATTTGATTTGCAATTTTCTGCAGATGAATAATCTTTTGTACTTCTTGTTCGCAAGTAGAAGAATATGGATCAAGATGAGACAATGATAAATTTTTCCACAAAATTTCTCGTTTTATTTCACTATTCTCTCCCCCTAATTTTGGGAAAACTGTCTCATCAAACCGACAATCTGCAAATCTAGCAGTAAACATGTCTCCAGTCAATGGTTCAAGATAGCGAATAATGGAGGGTGACTCAAACCCAACATATATTCCTAACCTTCTTTGAGAGCCCATCTTAGTGCGGTTTGGTGGTGCCACAGGCACATATACAGCACTTCCAAAAATTCTTAGATGGGATATATTAGGTTCTTGACCCATAACCAATTGCAATGGAGAAACCTTATGATAACTTGTCGGTCTGAGACGAATAAGTGTTGCAGCATGCAAAATTGCATGTCCCCACACAGAAGTGGGCAACTTAGTTTTCATAAGCAATGGTCTTGCTATTAATTGCAAACGTTTAATTAATGACTCAGCGAGACCATTCTGAGTATGAACATGAGCAACGGAGTGTTCAACTCTTATCCCAATTGCTAAACAATAATTATTAAATGATTGGGATGAAAACTCTGCAGCATTATCAAGACGAATGGACTTAATCTGATTATCAGGAAAGTGTGCCCTTAACCTTATTATTTGTGCCAATAATTTTGCAAATGCCAAGTTACGAGATGACAATAGGCACACATGAGACCATCTAGAAGAAGCATCTATTAGAACCATAAAATATCTAAATGACCCACTAGGTGGGTGAATAGGTCCACAAATATCCCCATGTATACGTTCCAAGAACGCAGGGGACTCAATCTTAACTTTCATTGGTGATGGTCTCACAATTAACTTGCCTTGATAACAAGCAGTACAAGAAAATTCACCATTTAAATGAACTTTTAGGTCTTTTAGTGGATGTCCATTCGAATTTTCTATGATTCGTCTCATCATTATTGACCCAGGATGTCCTAGACGATCATGCCAAAGTACAAATGTATTGGAATCAGTAAACTTCTTATTTACTATAAAATGTGCCTCAATTGCACTAATTTTTGTCCAATACAAGCCAGAAGATAAAGTATGAAACTTTTCTATAACACATGTCTGCCCAAAGACATTCTTGGTGATATCAAGATATTCAAGATTTATTTCATCCATTGATTGGATATGATAATCATTTTCACGGATATCTTTAAAACTCAACAAGTTTCTCTTAGATTTTGGAGAAAACATAGCATTATTAATGATGAGTTTAGTTCCCTTGGGCAAAATTACAATGGCTCTTCCAAAACCCTCAATCATATTAGTACTACCAAAAATTGTAGTAACATTTATTTTGCCCATACTTAAATGAGAAAAATATTTCTTATTTTTGAATATCGTATGTGTTGTACCAGAATCAATCAAACAAATATCTTCATATTTCGATAATATGTTCTTAGAATTATCCATATCTTCACATGAAATGACATACACAAAATAAATATATATTAAATATCAGTGTTGTCAAAAGGGTACAATATATTCAAAGAAATAAATTAATAATTAAATATTAAAAATTGAACCTTAATTTATTGTTTCCTCTTTGTCAAAAACGAGTTGTTAGGAAAATAAAATAAAATCATTATTTAATCCTAGTTAATAACAGACTGCATGTTTTTAACATTAGATCAAATTAAAGACCAATACAAACAATACAAACACATGATAAATCCTAGTTAATATCAGAATTTATGTTTTTAACATTAGACCAAGTTAAAGACCTAATATAATACAAACACGTGATAAAGTTTAGTATTTGACTAACTCTATCATATTAGAATCATATAAATAAATCAATGAAAAATATATATTATTTAATTAAGAATTAAGGAACAAGCTAATGAACGACTAAACTAATTTAAAATACTAATACTCATGCAAACAAATATCATTACATGAAATTTATTAATAATTACTACCAAAAAATATATATCATTCTTCCATGTTCACAGAACCATCACCAATTAACTGATCTATTTTTCCTTCACGATGTGCGAAGAAATCTGCTACATCCAAGTGCGTGATGTCAACTTGATTTCAGAGATAAAATTTGCCTCAGGATTTTTCTCTTTCTTCTTTAGTGATTCTTGTTAAATCTCAACCAAGTGTTTGGGAGTACGACAATCACGTGCATAATGACCTCTTCCACCACATCGAAAACAACCTTCCCTAGTTGCTTCACGTTTCTCATCCTTTCTTTTTTCCTTTTTATTTGATGAATGATTAATGCCAGGAATAGAATTACGTTCTTGACCATAATTACGATCACGATCACGTCCACGTCCACGACCACGATTAGGACCGCAACCTTTTCCACGCCTAGCATGGTGGGCGTACGCCTCATTCACTTCAGGAAGTGATTCAGATCCAGTAGGTCGATTCTCATGATTTTTCAATAATAAATCATTATTTTGTTCGGCCACAAAAAGATGAGAAATTAGTCCAGAATACTTTTTGAAACCTTTCTCTCGATATTGTTGCTGCAAGAGCACATCAAGGCATGGAAAGTGGAGAACGTCTTTTCCACCATATCAATCTCACTAACCGTTTCTCCACATAATTTCAATTGAGAAGTGATTCTGAACATGGCAGAATTGTACTCATGTATAGACTTAAAGTCTTGTAGCCTTAGATGCATCCAATCATATCGTGCCTTTGGATGTATGACCATCTTCAAGTGGTCAAATCTTTCTTTTAGGTTTTTCCACAAAACAAGTGGATCCTTAACTGTCAGATATTCAATTTTCAGAATCTCGTCAAGATGATGACGCAAGAATATCATTGCTCGTGCAATGTTTTGATTTGATGCCTTATTTTCTTCTTTTATGGTGTCTCCAAGACCCATTGCATCAAGGTGGATTTCAGCATCCAACACCCATGAGAGGTAGTTCCTGCCCAAACTTTGAAGGGCAGTGAACTCTAATTTTGTAAGATTGGCCATTAAAATTAAAAACAAAAGAATAAATAATACCTTTATTAATTCTTTAAATCTAACCTTCACTTTTGAGAAATTAGAGTCTCGTGCTGATAACGTGTTATAAAACTATAAAATAAGAAGAAGAAACTAGAGAGAAAAGAAGAGAAGACTTGCTATTTCTCTTGATCAATCAATTTACAATGAAGAGGAGCACTCTATTTATAGGAGAAATCTAACTTGATCCCCAAGCAGGACTCTTTAACCATATCCTAAAAAGGACTCCACATGATAGACATTCACTATAATACAAATACTTTATAACAAGTTTCTACTAATCTTTTTTTTTTAGTATTTCAGATTTAGCCCATTATTATTGATAATAAATAATTTATTCATAAATTAATTAACTACTCAAAATAATCAAAAGTGACCTTTCGAGTCCAGGTTATTACACCTTATGACTTATTTGAATTATTTCTTGTGTATTATCATGAGTCCCCACGGTGGCCACACTATATTTGAATATGGTTTCTAGAGGCTAAATAAGAATTTGAGTATAAAATAAGTTAAATGTATACAAATTCACCTTTATAATTAGAATGGTTGCTTGCTTGGATATCATATATCGTATATTTATATAAAAGAGAATTATAGGCCCGTTTACTTGGCGCCATCAAAAGCAAGAATTACTTTTAATTTATTTATTTGTAAAATCAGTCTTCCTCTTTCATGAAATATGTGACTTTTATGAAAAACTATGACTATAATGAATAGTTGCGACTTTTATCAAAAGTTGCGACTTTTATGAAAAATTGCGACTTTAATGAAAAGTTGCGACTTTTATGAAACGTTGTGAACTTTTTGAAGGGTTGTAACTTTTTCAAATAGTTGTGACCTTTCTGATAAGGCACAATAAATATTTGTTCACACTAGCCTTTGTTGTCTATAAATAGTGGGATTTCCTCTCATTTTAAACAATAAATTTCTGATCTTCTTCTTCTACATGCACAAAATTAAATATTCGTGTGCTTTTCTCTTGTTGAGTAACTTACTAACACCACTGTTTTTACATCAATAAGTGAGTGATAAAATTGTTCCATCATGAGATGATGTAATTCTTTAAACCTATTGTATTTGAAGGGAATAGTTTTCTCAAAAGGGACATTGTGCATTAAGTGGACTCGATTTTTTTCTTTCTATTTTATTCTATTTTTACATATCCTGGTATGGTTTTTACGCTCATTATTTTATGCTTATGATATTAATTCTTGTTTTTGAGTACATATTTTAAATTCTGTTGTTTATATTTCTGCAAAGTTATTGTATCCAGTTAAATTTAACATATACACATATGTACGTATATTGATTATGCAGAAAATAATTATTGTACTTAGTTTAAAGAATTCATGGGTTGATTTTCTATATTAAATTCTATAAATTAAAAGTACTGTACATAACCTTACATATTATCTATTTTTCAATAGATATGAAATTTCTCACTTATTAATTGAAGAAATTCATTATGCAAGTTCAAAAGTTATAACTGCTTTTATGTTCAAGTGTAATTTATTTTTTAAATATATTAACATTTTTGAATTTTCTCCTAAGACATATATCACAATTGTATAATGTATGCAACTTAAATGTTTCTTTTTATTAGGGAATGCCTCTGTATATATATTCTTATTTTCTTCTTTATTTCCTTTTAATGTTGATTAAAGAACCAATGATTTATTATTTAGTGACTAATTCATTCAGTAGAGGCTCTTGAGTTATGTGATAAGTGATAAGGACAAATAATTAAATTCATGATGGAATATTGCTCTAATATTTTTTAAGAACCTATTTTTCCGTTATTCTTAATGCATGGATATTAGGAAAAAATAATTTGCAAGTTCGATGCAATTATTATTTATGACCACACGAAGCGCAGATAAATTACCTAATATATATATAAAGAGAACTCTTGACTCGCCTACGTGGCGCCACCACAGACGAGACATTCCTTTTAATTCATTTATTTCCAAAACTAGTTGTGATTTTTATGAAAAATTGTGACTTTTATGAAAAGTTGTGTCTTTTATAAAAAGTTGCGGTTTTTATGAAGAGTTTCATTTTTATGAAGAATTGAGACTTTTATGAAAAATTGCGATTTTTATGAAAGGTTGTGACTTTTTCAAAGCGGTGTGACTTTTCCTATAAAGGCACAATAGGAATTTATTCACACAAACTTTTGTTGTCTATAAATAGAGGGATTTTCTCTCATTTTAAAACAACGAAAAATCTAAACTTCTTTTTCTTCTGCACAATTAATTATTCATGTACTTTGCTCTTGTTGAGTGACTCACTTGTACTATTGTTTTTGTATCAATACACTGGTAAATGAAATTATTCTATCTTGAGAGGATCTAGCTATTTCTTTAAACCTTAGGTACTAGAGGAGAGAATAATTTTCTTAAGGGGACAATGTACATTCAGTGGGCTCTGAAGGAATATTGATTGTATTGAAGTGTTAACCTAATAAGGGAATACATGAGAGATATATATAGGAGATATAGGAAGGAGTACTAATCCTAATAGGACTAGGATTAAGGAGTACTAATCCTAATAGGACTAGAATTAAGGAGTACTAATCCTAATAGGACTAGGATTAGTACACAGTAAATACTAATATTATTTAATACTATTATTTAATACTATCTGTTATTATCCCCCTCAAGCTGAGCTGAGCTGAGCTGAAGCGAACGGAAGCTTGGAACTGAGGTAATCGTGCTGTCGGCTCGGGAGAGGCTTGGTGAGAATATCAGCCGGTTGTTCTTCAGTGGGTACATACTGCACAGTCATGGTGCCGGCCTGAACTTCATCGCGAACAAAGAGACAATCGGTATCAACATGCTTCATTCTGGTGTGTAGGACGGAATTCTTGGCCACACAGATGGTTGATTTGTTGTCACAATAGAGAGCAGGAACAGTGTGAGTGGCGCGGAGTTCGCGAAGAATATATGTGACCCACATGGTCTCAGCAGCAAGAAGAGCAAGGGCGCGGTATTCAGCTTCAGTCGAGGACCGAGAGACCTTGGGTTGTTTTTTTGTACACCAGGAGATCAGGTTCGGTCCCAAAAAAACGAGAAACCCCGATGTAGATTTTCTGTCATTTTTATCATTCGCCCAATCTGAATCTGAGAAACCCCGAAGCTCCAAGTCCCCGGGTCGAATGAGTAAACCACGACCAAGAGTGCCAAAAATGTACCTGAGAATGCGTTTTAGACAATGGTAATCATGTTCACTTGGTTGATGCATGCGCTGAGCAACTCGGTTGACAGCAAACTGGATGTCAGGACGGGTAATGGCCAGATACTGTAGAGCCCCAATGAGGCTGCGGAAGTGGGTGATATCGGCAAAGGGGGTGTCGGCTCCATTCGTAGACGAAGAGACTGCCATCGGTGTTGGTTGACTGGTGCATTTTTCCAGTCCAGCTTTCTGCAACAGATCTCGAGCATATTTTGACTGATGAAGAAACAAGCCGCTGCCTGTCCGAGAAACCTCCATTCCCAGAAAATAATGTAACGGGCCAAGGTCCTTCATTTTGAAGGTAGTATGCATAGCTCGAGTGACATCCTGAATGAGAGCTGCAGTAGAGCCTGTAATAATGATATCATCTACATAGACAAGAAGAATGACTGTACCGTGTGCTGAATGTCGAGTAAACAGACTCGTGTCGTGTACGCAACACGTGAAGCCGAGTCCCTGGAGGAACGTTTTCAGACGTGTGTACCAAGCACGGGGGGCTTGCTTGAGCCCATACAGAGACTTCTGGAGTTTGCAAACATGTTGAGGGAAGCGGGGATCAACATAGCCCGGTGGTTGCGTCATGTAGATAGTTTCATCAAGCATGCCATGAAGAAAAGCATTGGAAACATCCAACTGATTGATGAGCCAATTGTTGCGCACGGCGAGTGACAGTACCAGGCGAATGGTTTCCTGCCGAATAACAGGACTGAATGTCTCGAAGTAATCAAGCCCATACTCCTGATTGTAGCCTTTAGCAACCAAACGAGCCTTGTACCTGGAAATACTGCCATCCGCATTGTGTTTAATTTTGTACACCCATTTACAGCCCACTGGGTGCCGCCCATGGGGCTTAGGTACAAGAACCCAAGTTTTCTGATCAGTCAAAGCCTTAAACTCGTCATCCATAGCATGACGCCAATAAGCATTTTTTGAGGCAACAGAGTAGGTTGTTGGTTCACTATCGGGAAGGGGTGTATTTGGTAGTATGGTAGCCTGAAAGGTTTTGGGTTTAAAGATACCGGCTTTGCCACGGGTTAACATGGGATGAGTATTGGGGGGTGGCACGGGCGGTGGTGATTCGGGGGTGGCCGGGAAGGACCCAAAACGGATCGGGCTGGAGATGTTGTGGGTATGGGGTGGTTCGGGTTGGTTGTGAGTGTGGGTGGTGGTTGCGGGTGTATTGTGGGTGACGGTCGAAGGGGTGATGAGGGGTGGTTGGGTAGTGGGTGGAGGTGTGGGGGAAGGTGGTGAGGGACCCTGTGAGTATGTTGGAAAAAGGGGAAGGACGCCAATGAATGATGTATTTGTGGAGGAGGAAATAGACTCGTAGGGAAACTCATTTTCGACAAATTTGACATGACGAGATATGTAGACTTTATGAGTTTGTGGGTCAAGACAGCGATAACCCTTGGAGGTAGGATGATAGCCCAAAAAAATACAAGGACGGGATCGGGGTTGTAATTTGTGAGTAATATGAGGGCGTAGCCAAGGGTAGGCAAGACACCCAAAGACGCGGAGGTTGGTATAATTGGGAAGTTCTTGGTAAAGGAGTTGATAGGGTGATTTGTTGGAGAGAGTGTGACTGGGCATTCTGTTAATGAGGTAGTTTGCGGTGGCTAGAGCTTCTACCCAAAAGGAGACAGGGAGATGAGATTGATGTAGAAGAGTAACCACCGTTTCAATGAGATGGCGATGCTTACGCTCAGCCACCCCATTCTGTTCGGGAGTGTATGGACAGGAGGTTTGATGTATAATTCCCAGGGATTGCAGAAACTGGCCAAAGATGTTATTGACATATTCCTTTCCATTGTCACTTCGAAAAAGTTTAACATGAGAATTGAATTGTGTTTTGACCATTTTTTCAAAAGTGACAAAGGTGGTGTATGCCTGTGATTTGTGTTTTAGTGGGTACAACCAAGTGTATTTTGTAAAATCATCCACAAAACAAATATAATAGCGAAAACCAGCAAATGAAGGAACAGCAGTAGGACCCCATAGGTCAGAATGAATAAGTTGAAAAGGTGCAGTTGTACGCTTCTCAGATAAAGTAAAAGGTAATTTATGAGATTTAGCAATTGAACAGGAGTCACAATTGTTTACATGAATGGAAGAAAAACCTAATTGAGACATTAAAGAATTTATTATTTGAGTAGACGGGTGACCCAGACGACTGTGCCACAACAGACTGTGGCCATCAGCCGAAAGAGCCACCGGAGCCACAGGAACGCTTTCTGAAACTGGGTGGGCAGACGAACTTGTGCCAGGAAGAACGTACAGACCATGCTCACAGGGGCCCTGAAAAATCACCCTCTTGGTAGTATTGTCTAGGATCTGAAAATCATTAGAGGTGAACAAGAGTGAGCAATTATTGTCTTTTGTGAATTGGTGAACTGAAAGGAGATTGGATTTAATAGAAGGGACGTGGGTAAGGTTACCTAGGTGAAAGATAGCGGTGGGGGTTTTAATGGTACCCGTGCCAGTGTGAGAAATATTAAGGGACTCACCGTTGCCAACAGTAATACCATTGGAGCCATGATATGGATTTGGAGCGTTAAGCTTGGATAGATCAGAAGTAACGTGCATGTTGGCCCCAGTATCCAACAGCCATTCAGAGGAAGGGCCGGCTTGAGATGCATAATTGGCACGGTTATCACTATTTCGGCTCTCCTCATACCGAAACCAGCAACGAACAGCGGTGTGTCCTGTTTTCTGACAGATTTGACAAGTTGGACGATCCCGCTCGTAAGTGCCCTGCCCGCCGCTGGAAGATGACTGCCCGCCGCTGCCGAAGGAGTGCAGGCTGTTGTTGCTGCCGTGCTGCTGACCGTCGTACGGCGGACGACTGCCCTGCCGACCGCCGCGCCCGCGGCCTCCGCTGTTTCTGCCGTAGCCGCCGCGGCTCCCCTGCCGGCCGCCACCACGCCCCCCGCGATAGTTCTGGCTTGCGGTGAGGGCGGTGGCCGGCTCCATAACAGCGGCTTCTCGGAGAAGAAGTTTGCTCTCCAGATCCACGTTGATTTCTTCACTTTTTAGCCACGAGGAGAGAGTAGCCAGGTCAACGGGCGTTGGACTGATGCGAACCGCCTGTTTAATGGAGGAGTAAGCTGATGGGAGCCCCCGAACGACGCACATGACGAGATCTTTTTCGGGAATGATTTCGTTCACGGTGTCGAGGGCTGTGATGATGGTGGAGACCTCGTCTAAATACTCCGCCATAGTTTTCGTGCCTTTGGTAATTGTGTGGAGACGATCACGCAATTGAAAAATATGAGAGTGGGAAATTGATGCATAGCGTGTTGCGAGGGCCGTCCACAGGGCTGAAGCAGTTGTGTAGGATCGGACGTGTTTCTGAACCGTGGGAGAGATGACCGCAATCAAACATGATCGGATCTGTCCATCCACGGCTTTCCAGGCGGCATGGGCCGGATTGGTTTTTTCTGATTTGTCCGTGGCGGTGATGACTGCCGGCGGCGGTTCTGTGCTTCCATCGACGTATTTGAGAAGGTAATTGGCCTCAAGGGCTGTAAGAACGGTGATTTTCCATGTAGGGTAATTTATGTCTGATAATTTTTCGGGAATCAGGGCATGAAGATGCCTGAGAAGGAGTTTAACGCCAGAAGGAAGTGAATCGAGAGGATCCACCTCGGTTGTCATGGCTGCCGCCGCCCAAGAGAAGAGAGGGAACGATCGGTGCCCTAAAGAGAGAAAAAAAAAACCTAGAGAAAAGAAGATCTAGGTTTTCTGGCTCTTGATACCATGAAGGAATATTGATTGTATTGAAGTGTTAACCTAATAAGGGAATACATGGGAGATATATATAGGAGATATAGGAAGGAGTACTAATCCTAATAGGACTAGGATTAAGGAGTACTAATCCTAATAGGACTAGGATTAGTACACAGTAAATACTAATATTATTTAATACTATTATTTAATACTATCTGTTATTAGGCTCGATATTTTTCTATCTGTTTTATTCGATTGTTACAGATTCTGGTATGTTTTTACGGTTATTAATTTATACTTATGTTATTAATTGTTATTTTTGAGTAAATGTTTTAAACTTTGTTGTTTATATTTATGCTTCTGATCATTATGTTGAAGTAAAAATATGTTAATCAAGAGTTTGATGTAATCATTAGACTAATGGTGTCATGTAGATTAGAATTCATAAACACTAAAAAAAAGTGTAAATTACATAGGGATTTTCCTAGGAATTAGTATGAAAATCCTTATGAAATTTATTTTCCTGCAAATTTTTATACAATTTTCCAAACAAATCTTCATGTAATTCACAGTTTTCTTGTAGTGAAACTTGTAAAATAAATGACTTTAATCTTTATAGAGTTTTCAGTGGCTAAAAGATTCATGTGATGTCTAAGAAGGGACTTTTGAGTGTTCAAAAGTTATGGTGGTTCCACACTACCTTGGAGTCTTAGTTATTCAACTTTCTATCTTATAGAAACATTCAGTTGATTAGTGACATGCAAAAAATAAAGGAATATGGGATGGTAAGCATATTACTCAACCTTGATAAAAAGCTTGGGGTTCAAATTTTGAATTGGAGTCGATGAACTACCCCTCAAAGTAGGATGAATCCATATTAATCAAATAGTAAAGAAATAATTATCTCCATATAAATATTAGATTAAAAGTCGCAATTTTTTTAAAAAGTTTTTTAACCATATTTATCGAAACATAAACAACAAAATATGTCTTTTGGCTATCAAAGTAGTGTCATCGGCTGCAAATGATTTTGAATAGTAGACTTGGCAAAACATCATTTAATCCAAATTATTTGAGCGGCATACGTTATTCCATTGAACTCCATGAAATGTGCTTTTAAATTTTAATTAACTTATCAAGTAGACAATTAATTATAAAAGATGTAAAATATTCTGTTTCTGTATGTAGAGGCCTTGAATAGGAGAAAAACTCTCACAATTAATGAATAAAATGTTTGTACCACTTTTTAAAAATATAAATATAGACAATGAAACAATTTACATATCTTTTCTAAAGACTTTGGTGATGAATAACTATAGTTAAATGAAGACTAAATAACAAAATGCATACACATAGAATTAAAAAAATTTGGTTTTAAGATTAAAAAAATATTTCTTTCATCTTTGGGTAGAATATTCCGACAATTTATCGTAGGGTTATACCCACTAAAAAACAATTATATTATCAATGTTCAAAAGTAGATTATTGACGTAATTCACCACCACGCGAAGCTCGGATAATTTACCTAGTTTAATAAAAGTGACCTTCTTTCATATTCTAGATCATGCATAGAACTATGTTCTAAGAAACTTATTCTAATTCATACTTTGCACTAATTGATACAAAATATGTCTTTTAAAAGCAAGACTGGATCAATTCAAAAGGACTAGTACTATCCTAAATATAGATGATCACATTCAAGATACATCTTTAGATGATGTAACGTGGTTATGTGCAAGATTTTTGGTAACCTAATAAAGAAGTACTTTTTAGTATTAACTCAATATATATATATATATATATATATATATATAATTATGATCATAAATGCATGTTTTTAGGAGAAGTATTGAACACAATTTGAGTAAGAGTTCAAATAACTCAAACCCTAAAAACTGTGCAGACTGCGCAGATAGGATCCTTTCGCTAGTTCTTGTGGCTCCTAACCCAACCTTGTTGAGGGCTTTTAATATGGATCCATAAATTCATTTTTTTCATATTCTCTAACAAACTATATGATGGTAGTGGAAACATGGGCTAGACGTTGTATCATCAAGAGATTCATAGTGATGGTTGCCGGTTAGAGGAACTCTCCAAGAAAAGTAAAATATACTATCTTTTATGACAAGGGTAACCCGCAGCCGCTACCCTTTGGATGTGCACAGGGTAAAACCTCCGCTCCTATGCAATAACTAGCAAATCACATAGGAGAGGTAACCGCACTACACAATTTTGGTGCGTTTAGACTTTGATATATTGTGTTCTCTCTGTTGTAAAGGTTTATCTGTTTTCATTAAATTTACATGCTCTACTTTCAGATGAATTACTTTTTAGCTTATGTACTCAGTTAATTTGATGTTTCGTTCTGTTAGTTTTTTATACCTTACATTTCATGTACTGACTTAAGTAAGATCTCTTTTTGCCAGCTTATGTAAATTTAGTTACCCATGATAACAGATGCTTCAGTAAGAACTCTTTCCATCAACAGTTGGTGAAACCTCCTTATTTCCATGGCTTCAATTTAGTTAGATTAATTCATTTGATTATTAGTCATTGTTAGTGGAATATTCAAGTAGTTGTGGGCATTTTCTCGGCACCTATCTCAATCTAGCAAAGGCTTCATGGACAAAGTTAGTGAGTCAATCAAGTCTTTAGTATTAAGAAGTTTTGAACATTTTTTTTTTATTATTATTATTATTATTCGAATTTATTTTAGACTTTTGAATGATATATCTTTAAATGATCTTAAATGTTCATGTTATAAGGCTCCCATAGATATGTCTAGTCTTTTGCTCATGCGTAGTTAACCAGACCAAGAATTCGCTTGAGACCAACAATAATTTCTGACTGACAGTCCATGGTGTAAGCTCGTTGACATTCAATCTTAATTCTTAATTTAGCATATATTGGGTCTCATATTCTATTGTCTATGCTCCAAATAGCTTGGGGCATGCATCGGGTGCTAATTTTTCCATACCAATCATTGATCTTGCCACATTACTATCTTCCTACATTTAATGTTTTTGATGATATCTGACAAAATTCTTCAATCACTAGGTTGTCCTCTTTGCTAGAATATTGGTTGCAATCTTGTAGACATTATAATGAAGTTCCTGAGCAAAATCAACTCTACTTATTTATAAAAAATTGATAAATAGTGATTATATCACTTTATGTTGATGATCTTCTTGTAGCATACACCAATCTTGAAATGATAAACTAATTCTAGACAGAGATGAAGAAAGTATTACAAATAACAAACTTGAGAGAAATATCTTACTTTTTGGAATGAAGACCATCAAACTCATAATCATGTGTTCATTTGCCAAAATAAAGTATGTGAGAGAGATAATTCAAAATTTTAAATGGAATATTGCAAGCATATGAAAACTCCAATGAATCAAAAACAAAATCTCATTAAAGATGATCGACAAGGTTGATGAGACAATTTATAAAAGTATGATTGAATGTCTAATATATCTCACTTTCACGAGACATGACATTTCAATTTGACCCGGTCCATCACACCTTAGACATCGACACCGGAATCGTTGAGGCCCCATAAAGACATCATGCAAGTAGTAAGTGTCTTTTCATAATTGTATATTGTACAAGTGAAATGCACATGAAAGCAGCCAAAAAAATTGACAAAGCATATTAAGGGAAATTTAGATTGTGGTGATAAGTTCTATACAATTCAAAACTTTAAATTGCAAGATTATTGTGATAGTAATTGGGTACGATCAACTGATGTAACACCTCAGAAGTGGAAAGTCGAAAAAAGAAAGAAAAATGCAGAAATTTTTCAGAAGTAGTGGCTTACTGGTCCAACCTACGGATTGTAGTCCTAAGGTCCGTAGGAAGTGAATTGTAGAACCCCGAGTTGGATTTGAAATTTTAAATTTTTGAGTTTGATCTACGACTTGACAGAACGAATCGTAGGATAGTTGAAGGGTCATAGGATTGATCTATAAGAATGATTCAAAGATGTGATTTAAGATCTCAAGTATACAAAATGATTTGACGGGTCGTTGTTTGTCCTACGGGTCGTAGGATGAGTCTCGTAGAAAGGGTTCAAACATAGTGAAAATTCGGGCTAAAAGTGAGTTCTACGGACCTTAGAAAAGTCTCATGAGAAGTAAGGTAAAAGTTTAATTTCTGAAGTTGGTTCTACAGTTGAACAGTAAGGGGTCGTTTGGTACAAAAATGAATAATGCAGGGATTAGTAATGCAGGGATTAGCAATGCAGGGATTAGCAATGCAGAGATTAGTAATGCAGGGATTATTTTTATCAAGTGTTTGGTTCATTGTTTCTTATCTAATTTTGTGTGTGGTTTAAAAGTTTTAAAAAAAAACTTTCCAATTATACCCTAGAGTTATTATGAGATTTTGTATTTCATGTAATTGAGTCAAAGTAGATAATTAACAGAGAATATTATTTTTTTATAACATTTTTAACTAGTTAGGAGAATAAAATTTTTATTGTCATGTCACTATTTACTCACTTAAATTATTTGAGAGTAAATAATTGTCATCTTAATAAATTAGAGTTAATAACTCAAAAGGTCACACAACTATAATGATTATAGAGAAAATTTATTGAACTTTGTTTTGCATCAATAAATTTTAAAAAACTCTTTATCATAAAATAAAATAAAAATATAAAATAAATATAGAAAAAAAAATTAAACTATTTTTATACTCGAGATGTGTATGTATATATATATATATATACACACACACTCTTGTTTTAGACTACTTGTGTAATGTTTAATGAACTTTCATTAAGAGACAATATTTTACTTATGAATTGTTCTTAAATTCATACATCAACATTAACATATTAGTCGGATTGTAATATTTTATATTAATAATAAATAGATTAAGTAATTCATATTTTAGAAATAAAAAATTATATCTAAATAATAAAATTTGTAAGCTAATTTATTTAAATAACTTTATTAGTATAAATAAAATATAAAATATAAAATAAAAAAAATAAATAAAATATTAAAAGGATTTGAGGGGTATTTTTGTCTTTACCTAGAATAGTCCCATGGTATTAGAGCTAATACCTCCAAATGGAAGGTATTAGTAATACATCACATAATACCATGTAGGAGGTATTAACTAATCCATGGATTAGTTATACATAGGCTCACATTCCTACCAAACACAGTATTAAATTATACCACATCTAATACATGGACTATTTCTTTTAATACAGCCTACCAAACGCCCCCTAAGGGTCTTAGAAATTCTACGAACTGTAGGTCCAAACCGTATGACTATCCGACAGTTATTTTGAAAAGGTATTTGGGTTTGTGTCTATGCATTTCATGTCTATACTATGTTGTTTTAAACTTAATTCTAAGTCCTAGAACTACCCATCTACTCCTTAAATTTCCCAACTCTTTCATTTCCTCAAATTCTCAAACTCTCTCCAAGGTTTTCTCCAAAATCCTCTCTCTAGATCAAGGAAAAAAAGTTAGGGTTTTTCAAGATCAAGTCTCATTTCTTCATCACTTCTTAGGGCTTCGATATCAAGATGCAGGAAGTTCATCAACGGGTTACATTCACCATTGAGTCTCCAGAGATTCTTCAATTCTCTAATTCAATTTCAAGTTAATTGGTTAGGTTTTCACTAAATCCTCATGGGTTCTATTTTTATGGATTTAAATTATTTGATTTTGATCATATTATGATTATTACTGTCAATTACATGTTTTCCAATATATCCATGTGAACTCATGCAATGCTCATGATTTTTGACTATGAACCCTAATTTGCATGAATTTGAAGAAAAGTTAAGAAACAATGAATGATATTTTCATGAACATATATTATGCATGATTTATGAAAAGTAATAATTTATGATCTGGCTTGATTTAAGATAAGCATCAATGAGAGTGTGAAAGGTTTTCTCACATATGCATGAACTGTGAAAGGTTTTCACATACTTAAATATTCATGAATGGTGAAAGATTTTCTCACACATAGTTTCAAGGAGCTACTCTATGATGTTTCTAGCTTGGATTAGTGACTTAATTGTGTTTTTTCATGGATGATGATGATTTTATGTAAATGATTATTTCATTGGGATATTCACTTAGTACTAGGAGGATATTGAGATAGAGGCTCTCTCGTTAGTAGAGACTGGGTCTCTTGTAGCAATCTTCTTGTCCCTAACTACGTGACCTCATATGTTGTCTTAACTGACATAACTAGTGGATCCACTTAAGCTAGAAGTTTAAGGTATTTGTCTTGGCAAGATATGACATCTCTTTTCAGTGTGGAGCAAGATGTCGAATTCCATGTTGTAGCTCACATGATCAATGTCAGTTAATAGTAAATATTCAACAAAACGAATTAGACTGCTTACAAATGTTTTATGAAGCTTCCTTTATGATTTTAAGATGCATTGACCATATTAATGATTTACGATTCTTCTAATGATTTTACCTTGTTAAGCTTGGTCATGCATATCAAGTTAATAATTAAGCCCCCTTATGATTATATCTCATGTTCTATTGCATTGTCCTCATACTTAGTACATTCCATGTACTAATGCATAGTTTCTTAATGATTCCTCACCTTTCGTGGCTAGTTGATCTCGCTAGTGATTTGAAGACTTAGTAAGTCCTCATACTCCAAGGACGATGTCGCCTTTGTTGTTTTTCTTATATTTTTATGCTTTAGTTCCAGATATTGTACTTGTTTTACGGATTACGTCCCTGTCACGCCTTTTGATGTAATAGATGGTTTGTTAAGACTTTCATATACTTCCACTTTTATGTCAAATTATTTTCTTCTTATGAGATTTCTAGCTTTTTTCTATTATGTGTTTGTGTGTATGTCAAGTGACTTGTGTAGGGCCTCGGGGTCTTATACGTCATGTCACGTCTTTGATGTACTTTAGATCATGACAACTGATGATTCGAAAAACACTTAAGGTTATTGTTTTAACCTTGGTTCGACACATTTTTCATTGTGCTCAAAGAAGCAAGACATCGTGCCACAATCAACTGCAAAAGTTGGACTTCTCATTACAACAAAAACTATTAATCAAGCTCTTTGGCTAATGAAGATCATGTTACACTACTTCAAAAGTGTATTTTACACGGGGATATTATCTAGGAAAAATTGTCACAGGTAATACTTGTAAATTTTCTTGCAAAAATTTTAAATTCCTCAATATTAGAATATATTACCTACTAAACTTATATTTTCAACAAATTTTACATTTAAAGTTGGTACCATTTCACACTAAATTAGTTCCTCCAAAATTACATAGGAAAATTTATCCGCAGGAATAATATCTCTAGCTAAATCCCTATGTACATGGACCAAATTTATTTTTTTTTTAAAAAAATCTTTTTTAATCTGTAGGAAAAATTCATATTGTCTAAAAAATTATTTTGGAGATTTACTAGACATTTTATTACCCCGGGAAATAATTGGGGATTTAAGAATTACTAGATCAATAATCTTTTAGATGATTGGATTCTTTTACACTTAAATTTTTTTTGGATAATAGACCAATAAAAAACTCAATTTAAACTTTACGAATTGGAAAGGGATTGTAAAACCCACTGAGACTCATTTTCCTTCTCTCTAACTCACTTTATACAAACCCACTAAAGTTTTCCTCCAAAACTCACATGCAGAAGCAATGGTGGAAAAGATCTGAATCGGTATAGTTTCAAGCTCCAAAATCATCCAAAGCTCATCTCAAAACTCTCCTAGAGAACCTCATGCTTCTCTCCAAGTGAAAATTCCAAGCTCTGTGAGGTTAATCTGTAAATTCTTTTACTAAATTAGTTTGGATGAAAATCGAGTGAAATTTTTTTGTAAATCAAAGTTCTTGCCTAAATACTTGGTCAATGATTGATGCAATGTTTAGTTTAGTTCCTTTTTTTCTTTTTCATTAGCTATATTTCTTCTTGGGTAGTTTTCATGTTGTTACTTTTTTTGTTTATGATGGCGGTGTTTGTATCAACTGTGCAAACGTTGGGTAATCGTGAAACAGATTGCTACAGCCCATACCTACACATATAGATGGTGGTTGGTAGGTAAACTTGTCATTAATATTGGAGAAGATGACTGCATGTTCTTGCTATGTTTTTTCTCTGTAGCTTATTGAATTTTAATATCCTCCAAATAATATTTGTTCTAGAATCTCTTCAATTTGTTCTCATCTTCAAAAAATTTTTAGTTGATGTGTGTTTCTATTTTAATAGGTGGATGTGAGTTGTTGTGTTTTAGATCTTGTACTTATTTGATGAAAAAATGATTGGAATATTTTAGAGTTTAATTTATCGATAAGAAGTCATAAGTTAGTCAATGTTTCGGGTCAAAGAAGAGCAAAACCGATCAATGTTTACTTTTGTTGTTCCATCGCTATGCATGTAGGGACTCAACACTATTTTGTAGGAAAAACATGTTGTGCAAAATTTACAACTTGAGACATAGCCTGCAGAATGTAGAAGAAATCCTCTAATCCATAAAAATAACATGTTGTGTTGTCTTAAATTTGTAAAGAAAATCAATTGACTTAGTGCTTCTTTAATTGTTTAGTTTAGTTTATATAAGTAGGATAATGAGTTGACTTTAGATAGCACCTTTTTATAATGGCAATCTAAATTCATTCCAATTCACCCAACATTATGGTCCTGTATCGCCTAATTTACTAAGACATGATATTTTCATTTGTATGTTAATTCGTAGATAAATCATCTAGCCTTAAAGTTGTGAGTTTGCGTGAATTCAACAACAACAATGAAAGACCTTCGACTCAAGTGAATCAAATTCAAGAAAAAAAGAAGAAGAAACAATGAAAGAAAGTATAATAGTTATAACTTTTTTCTCTCTTTATCTAATTGTGACATATGTAGCCCTTTTCTAAATATAATTTTATAGCTTTCTTAGTAGATTTTAGTGTTTTGGTGAGTGATTTTCTATTTAAAGTCGGTGGTTTGCAAGTCCCATGGATGCACAAAAATCAAGATAAACAAGTATGTTGTAGCTTTTTCCTTGGATTTAAGTCTTGTCAGTGCTGGTTTGATCATGGGATGACTATTTCATGCACTTTAAAACCTCTTTCTGGTTCGGTTAGTTTACATATGTATGTTCAATGTGTTTTCTATTAGAAGATACATTATTCTAGCTAATTGGTGGGACTGCACATTCTTTAAATATTTTGATGTTTGTTTCCGGCTATGCACAGTTGTGAGAACCATCTGTGTCAATATTAGATTTTTCAACTGGTTAGACAACCTAATGCATGAAGTCATTTTGTTTGACAATTGCAGATGTTGTTAATGCATTTTGCAACTAGACTACCTTTTGAAGCTTATAATTAGCTCCAGAGCTCAACTATTGTGCACTAGATTCCTTAATTTAAATCACTTATATAAAGTACACCTCCCAACTTAAACATGATCCTAGACTACTAAGAAAAAAGATGATGGAGGTGGTAAAACTTGAGTACGACCTTATTATACTTGATACATGATAGAGCAGAATAGAAAAGTCAAAAGTACTCGATTGAGACAACTATGAAAAGTAGCTTACGACTTCACTATTTTTAGACCTTTGCTTCAGTTAATGCATCATATATATGTTGTGCATGGTTTCATATTAGAATGCTTTGGTGATCATTCTAGTAGGTAGGATATCAATATATTTGGGCTAGTGTATATACTTTTTATTTAGATGATTCAAAAGTTTATAAAATTTTTGTATGTTATATTCCTTATATTCTAATTTTTGTGACAGCTTGAACTGAGTGTTGCGTTATGAAGGGGTGATTAGGGCATCATGCGGAAGTTTACAATTACATATCATATAGTTGATAAATCAAACACAAAAAAACTTATACTAAAAACATAATATTATAACAAAAAATATTAGAAATTATTGAGAAAATAAATCTTTCCATAAACTAAACTCTTAAACGTCTACATTGAGGATCCTGTTGTGTTATGCTATTAGAGTATAGATCTCCAAACATTTCTTATAAGGAAAGAATAAACCAAATATGGAAGAAAATCATATTTTCCTTTCAGAAAAAGTTCAAGCATTTATGGTAATATTTTGACTTTTCTTTAAGGAAAAAAAAAGAAATTTCAAACAAGGAAAGAAAATCAGCGCAAAATCCTAACAAATCTTCCCTTTTAATTTGGCTTGAATTTTCTGGCATAATAATCTTGGTACTCTTTTTTCACATAATTTTCATGTATCACTGTTGCTTACCATGATTTAAAAATTGATATGGGTTAAAAATTAAAAACCTGTGTTAAAAGTTATGATCAGGGTTGAAAGTGAAACTGAGCATTAAAAGTAATATGCATGAGTTGAAATTGGAGATCATGTGTTAAAAATAAGATGCATGAGTTAAAAGTGGAGCTCATGCGATGCATGAGTTAAAAGTGAAGTTCGACCATCAAAAATTTGCAGGGGTTATGGAATGAAAAGTAAGAAACATTTAAAGTTATATGGAATGAAAAGTCATGCATCTTACTTTCAACAATTTCAACCTCTACAAATTTTAATGTTCAGGCTCCACTTTTAACTCATGCATCTTACTTTAACGCATGAGCTCCATTTTTAACTCGTGCATCTTACTTTTAACGCATGAGCTCCACTTTCAACCCTGATCATAACTTTTAACACGGGGCTCCAATTTTTAACCCATATGAATTTTTAAATCATAATAAGCAACAATGATACATGAAGATTGTGTGAAGAAAGAGGATCAAGATTATTATGTCAGAAAATTCAAGCCAAAAGGGAGATTTATAAGAATTTTGCCCTAATTTTCGTTCCTTGTTTGAAGTTTTTTTTTCTTAAAGAAAGTCAAAGTATTATCATAAATGCTTGGACTTTTTCTGAAAGAAAAATATAATTTTCTTCAATATTTGGTTTATTCTTTCCTTAGAGGAAAAGTTTGGAGATCTATAAATTGAAGATCCCTATTCAAATAGCATAAAACAATAGAATCCACAATGTAGACGTTTAAGAGTTTAGTTTATGGGGGAGATTTATTCTCTCAATAATTTATAATATTTTTTGTTATAATATTATGTTTTTAGTATAAATTTTTTGTGTTTGATTTATCAATTATATGATATGCAATTGTAAACTTTCGCATGACGCCCTAATCACCACTTCATAACCCAACATTCAGATCAAACTATCACATAAACTAGAATATAAAGAATATAACATACAAAAATTTCATTAACTTTTGAATCATCTGAATAGAGAGTATATACAGCTAGCCCAAATATATTGATATCCTACCTTCTAGAATGTCCAAAGCATTCTAATATGAAACCACACATAACATATATATGATGAAATAACTGAAAAATAGGTCTAAAAATAATAGAGTCATAAGTTAATTTTCATAGTTGTCTCAATCGAGTACTTTAGACTTTTCTATTCTGCTCCATCATGTATCAAGTATAATAAGGTCGTACTCAAGTTTTACCACCTCCATCATCTTTTTCCTTAGTAGTCTAGGATCATGTTTAAGTTGGGAGTTATCCTTTATATAAGTGATTTAAATTAAGGAATCTAGTGCACAATAGTTGAGCTCTGGAGCTAATTATAAGCTTCAAAAGGCAGTCTAGTTGCAAAATGCATTAACAACATCTGCAATTGTCAAACAAAATCACTTCATGCATTAGGTTGTCTAACCAGTTGAAAAATCTAATATTGACACAGATTACTTCCTTGCCTAAGCAAATTGTTCTCACAACTGTGCATAGCCGGAAACAAACATCAAAATTATTTAAAGACTAGGTAAATTACCCCTGCTTCGCACGGGATTGAACTATTTTATTAAGCTTACATGTGATCATTCGGTAATATTGATATTTTCTATACATACACTACATTGTCAAGAACATTTTATCTTAAGGGAAAGTGTTCCTCCAAAATCTTAAAGTGCTCTATTTAAAAAAAATATATCTTTTAATACAAAAATTACGAGTCATAGATAGATTTTAAGTATAAAAAAGAAGTCTAAGAAAATTTCTTTGGAAATAGTTGGTCAGATGTTAATGAAATTTTTTAAATTCCAAGAAGTTATAAAAAAAAACATCAAACGTTAAAAAAGAGACCAAGAACGTCGAACAACAACACTCCCAAGTAAAGTGGAACATCATGTCCATACAAGATCATAATTAGCTAAATTCAAATGAACGACCCTCCATCAATCTCTTTTTTCTTTCCTTGTTTTCTTCTTCTTCTTTTTTATTAAATTTGATTAACTTGAGTCGAGGGTCTTTCATTGTTGTTGTTGAATTCACACAAACTCACAACTATAAGACTAGATGATCTATCTATAAATTAAACATACTAATAAAAATATGATGTGTTAGTAAATTAGGCGATACAGGACCATAATATTGGTTGAACTGGAATGAATATAGATTGTCATTATAAAAAGGTGCTATCTAAAGTCAAACTCATTATCCTACTTGTATAAATTAAACAATTAAAGAAGCACTAAGTCAATTGATTTTCTTTCAAATTTAAGACACCATAACATGTTATTCTTATGGATTAGAGGATATCTTCTACATTCTGCAGGCTATGTTGTCAGGTTGTTAATTATGTACATCAAATTTAAGATAGCACAACATGTTTTTCCTACAAAATAGTGTTGAGTCCACACATTCTTAGCAATGGATCAACACAAGTAAACACTGATTGATTTTGCTCTTCTTTGACCCGAATCATTACCTGATTTATGACCTTCTTATGGATAAATGAAACTCTAAGTTCCGACCATGTTTTACTTAAATAAGTACAAGATCTAAAACACAACAACTCACACCACCTATTAAAACAGAAACTCACATCAACTAATTTTTTTTGAAGATGAGAACAAATTGAAGAGATTCTAAAACATAACATTATTTGCAAGGATATTAAAATTCAGTAGGCTATAGAGAAGAACCATAACAAGGACATGCAATCATCTTCTCCAATATTAGTGGCGAGTTTACCCACCAACCACAATATATATGTATGAATATGGGTTGTAACAATCTGTTTGACGATTACCCGAGGTATGCACAGTTAATACAAACACACCGTCATCCTAAACAAAAAATTAACAACATGAAAACACCTAAGAAGCAATATAGCTAATGAAAAAGAAAAAAATGAGCTAAACTCTAACACTGCAACAATCATTGACGAAGTATTAAGCAAGAGCTTTGATTGGCAAACAAAATTCAATTGATTTTCATCAAATCTAAATCAGTAAACAAAAATTTACAGATTAACCTTCTATAACACCTCGTATCAAAAACAGACCAGAAATCAGTTTTTCAGAAATTGCAGGTGTAATCTAAGGTCACCATCTACGGACCGTAGTCTGATCTACGACTCGTACTATGGGTCCGTGTTTCACCACTGTAGCCACTACCAAAAACTCAACTTAGAAAATTGATCAAGTATCGACCTACGGACAGAATTAGGTTTCATAAGTCAGACCACAATCCGTGGTCTGATCGAGACTCCTGTTACCCCGCCTCTGACATGAACTATGAACGACCAGCACGGATAATTGTTTGATCTACGGTCAGTAGGTCAGACCGTAGTTGATGGTTAGCAGTTAGTTAGGGGAAAATTGCTGACTGTGTCAACTTCAAATGGTCATAAATCTTATCACAGAATGAATTAGGTGTCCTCTG
This sequence comes from Solanum pennellii, assembly GCF_001406875.1. NCBI lineage: Eukaryota > Viridiplantae > Streptophyta > Magnoliopsida > Solanales > Solanaceae > Solanum > Solanum pennellii. The sequence continues at coordinate 10,266,744 of NC_028648.1, forward strand.
ACCTATGATATGATAGATAATTAAATCCTCTTTCCTTTGCCGTTGAGTTTGCTAAAATTCAACCTCTGAGTAAAAAGTTATGCTCATTTTAGTGAAGGCCTGTGAGCAGACTCAAACGACGGACCCAAACTACGGACTGTCAATTGAACGACGGCGTTCAATCCGTCGATCGCTCCGACAAAAGTTAATTCGGGGGGCTTTTGGTCTTTTTCTACTTCGTTGGACCTCTAAGATACGTCGTTTGGACCCTAAATCATGAGGTTTTAGTCAGTTTAAGCCTAGAAACATAACTAGAACTTAGCTAAGTCAAAATCATTAATCAAAACTTAGAAAATAGAAGCAAGAGAGGAGAAAAAGGTCAAGAACCATAGCCAAGAATGAAACAAGGTTCCATCAGTTCCAGCTCCATAATCTAATGATTTCTCGGTGGATTTCATCATCAGGTATGTGGGATTTCACTAGTGGGTTCCTCTCACCAATTGGGTCCATATATATCAGTAAGATTCTCGATTCCCTTATCATGATTAAACCTAGGGTTTCTAGAACTTCAAAAGATTGTTATAAATTAGTTAGTTATATGTCCAAATCAGATTACCATGTTATTACTTAGTTTATTGCATGAATTTCAGAACCCTAGCTATGTATTTCTTCAATTTTGAACTACACATGTTAGGTCAGATATTTCAGATACTTCAGATATACATGCTCAATTATTAATGCATCATTATCAGATTAATTCTTGCATTCTCAGTTTGCATGTTCAGTTTGATCTATCCAGTATTTACAAAAACTTAGTCATAATCAGTTAACCGTTGAATTCATTGGGAATAACATAATATCGAGTTGGACTAGGGTTTAGCGTACCTAAATAGTCCCAAAACTACAAGCCAAGTAGGTTGTAAGTCCCCTATGTATGCATCAGTTTAGTGATTACGCTAGTATGTCTTTATACCTCTGGCAGGGTATATTGGGTCCTCTCGATGGGTTGTATACATCGGACTCTACATTTAGCTCATGTGGTTTTATTATCGGTTATTAATAGCTCCTACAGTTCAATCAGACTCTATTGCATTGACCATATTTACAGTCCAGTTAGTATTCAGTCTCAACATGTTATAAATTTGGTCATTGCATCCAGTTAGCTCAGCATTCAGTATATCATGTCTAAAATATTATGCTTGTTTTTGTGCTTGTTCAATTATGTTTTATTTCAGCTTTACTCTATCCTACATGTTCGGTACTTTTCAAGTACTAACGCATATGTGCGCTCCATCTTCTCGAGATATAGGTTTAGGTTTTCAGCATCCAGATCATGCTTAGATCGATTCCCGATCTCCAGTTCAGCAGAATCAGTGGTGAGTCCTCATTCTCCGAGGACAATGGTCATGAGTTTATTTTCAGTATTTAGTCCTTTAGTTTCAGCTTTTGCTAGACTTAGCTGGGGCGTGTCCCAACATTTCTAGTCAATTAGAGTCTATTTTTAGACATAGTTAGTTTCAACTAAGTATTGAGTTAATATGTTTTTGTATTAAACTCATAAGTTTCATATATCTCAATTATAGTATATGGGTATTTCCCCATCTTTTCATTTAAATTATGATTTACGTTCCGCATCAGTTTATTATCTCTAGTATGCTCATGATCATGCCAGCAGGATTAGCTTGGGATCACTTGTGATCCTAGGTCCCGTGTCCGCGTCTTAGGGATAGCTCCGGGCGTGACACTCACAAAGCTTGAAATTTGTAGATTAACCTCGATTTTTGGGTAGATTTACAAGCAAATCTTCTGATTTGTAGTCCTTTACTTCGGAAAAATTCACTTGGAGAGAAGCATGAGGTCTACTAGGAGAGTTTTGAGATGAGCTTGGAACTATATATACCAATTAGATCATTTTCACCATTGCTTTTGCACGTGAGTTTTAGAGAAAAGCTTTAGTGGGTATGTGTAAAGTGAGTAGAGAGGAGGAAAATGAGTCTTAGAGCCCGTTTGGATGGAGTCAAAAAAGTAGCTTTTAAAAAGTACTTTTGAAAGTGCAAAGTGCTCAAACTTATTTTTAGGGAAAATGCACAAGTACCCTCTCAATCTATGCCCAAAATCCCAGAGACACACTTATACTATACTAATGTCCTATTACCCCCTGAACTTATTTTATAAGTAATTTTCTACCCCTTTTTCGGCCTAAGTTGCACTATCTTGAAAAAAAAGTCAACCAGCGTTGGGCCCACAAAATAATGCCACGTAGGCCAAAAAGGGGTAAAAAATTATTAATAAAAAAAGTTAAGGGGGTAATAGGACCTTAGTATGTTATAAGTGTGTCTCTAAGATTTCGGGCATAGATTGAGGGGGTACTTGTGCATTATCCCTTATTTTTAAAATAAGTAGTTATATGTTTGGATAAAAGTGCTGAAGTTTAAAAAAATTGTTGATGTGTTTGGCAAATAAGTGCTGGTAAACACATTTTTCAATCAAAATGTCTGAAATACCCTCACAAGCTGTTAACATGATAAAAGTTGATTAATTTAAGTTTTTTATACTTAAAAAAATGAAACAAAATTAATTTTTATTTTAAATGCATAAGTAATTATATTTTGTTATCATTCACATATTTCTTTATCATTACAAATTGTTTATAATAAAAATTATAATATATAATAATAATTATTATGTATAATAATAAATAATAATAATAATATGAAAATAATAATAGTAGTAATAATAATAATAATAATAAAATAAATAATAATAATAATAAATAAAATAACAACAATAATATATAATAATAATATATTAATAATAGGAAAATAATAATAATAATAATAATAATAATAATAATAATATAATATATAATATAAAATATATAATAATAATAATATATAATGATAATAATAATAAAAATAATAATAATAATAATAATAAATAAACTAACAATAATAATATTTAATAATAATAATAATATGAAAATAATAATAATAATAATAATAATATTTAATAATAATAATAATATGAAAATAATAATAATAATAATAATATATAATAATAATAAAGAATAATAAAATAAACAATAATAATAATAGTAAAAAAAATTAAATATAAATAATAATAATATGAAAATAATAATAATAATAATAAAAATAATAATATAATGCTAATAATAATAATAAGAATAATTATAATAATTATAATAACAATAATAATGATGATATAATAATAATAATAAATAATGATGCACAAAAATATTATTAATAATAATAATAAATAATAATAACAATAAATAATATGTATAAAATATTAATAATAATAATAATATATAATAATATATAATAATAATAAAATAATATGAAAATAATAGAAATAATAATAATATATAATAACATATAATATATAATAATAATAATAAAGAATAATGAAATAATAATAATAATAATAGAATATTAATAATAATAATATTTAATAATAATAATAATAGAATATTATTATTATTAATAATAATAATATATTATAATAATATAATAATAATATTAATAAAGAATAATAAAATAAATAATAATAATAAAAAATAATAAAATATTAACAATACTAATAATAAATAACAATAATAATAATAATAAAATAATTATAATAATAATAATAATTAATAATAATAATAATATTAAAAATAATAATAATAATAATAATAATAAAAATAAAAAAAAATAAAAGAATTAAGGGTAAAAAGGTAATATACACGGTCAACATAAAATGACTTTTAAGTTGAAAAAAAAAAGCACCCTCACCTAGCTTTTAGCTTTTGACTTAAAATAAGTTACTTTGATATTTGTCAAACACTTTAATAAGTCAAAAACCGACTTTTAAGTCAGTTTGACCAGCTTTTAAGTCCATCCAAACAGGCTCTAAGTCATTTTTGACTTAAAATAAGTTTACTATGATATTTGTCAAACACTCTAATAAATCAAAAACTGACTCTTAAATTAATTTGACCAACTTTTAAGCCCATCCAAACAAGCTCTTAGTGGTTCTTACAATCACTTTCCAATTCCTAAAGTTCTAATTGAGTGTTTAATTGATCTATAATCCAAAAAAAATTTTAAGTGTAAAAGAATCCAATCATCTAAAAGATAATTGGTCTAATAATGCCTAAATCCCCAATTACTTCCCAAGGTAATAAAATGTCTAGGTAAATCTCCAAAATAATTTTTTTGGACAAAATGGGATTTTCGTACAGCCTAAAAAGGATTTTTTTTTTTTAAAAAAAAAATTGATACATCTTCCTAAGGATTTAGCTAGAGATATTATTCCTGTGGATAAATTTCCCAGAAACTAATTTTGTGCACAATGGTTCCAACTTTATCTGTGAAATTTGTTGGGAATATAATTTTCATAAGTAATATATTTTAATATTACAAAATTTAAAATTTTCGCAAGAAAATTTACAAGCGATAATTTTCCCCATATAATATCCCATGTAAAATACACTTCCCTAGTAGTGCTAGTACTACGTTTAACTTAATGTTTCAGTGTTAATCTATATATAAATCCCTTTGACCAAAAAAGAAGTAGTTATTCAGAGCCTTGTTCTTGATTCAAATTGTCAAAACACTTCCTTACTCTAAGTGGTGATATCTTTCTTCAGAATTTTCAACTTATGAAAGAGTAAAAAAAAAAAAAAAGGTGTACCCCTCACCATAGTCATGCCATCACTCTTTTACCCTGTTTAAGAAACTCTATTTAGTAGCCACATATTTCGAAGTAGAAGTAGTAAATAGTAGTTTCGCAATCACTACAGTTTGTGATTCTAAAGCACTTTTAGGAAAGTTAGTCGCTTCATTGCCCTAAAACTATCATTCCAACAACAACATATTCAATATAATCCTATAAGTGGAGTGTCGAGAGAGTAGAACCTTACCCCTTCCTTGGAAAGTAGAGAGGTTGTTTCAGAAATGTATCAGTTTGCAGCATACTGCCACTCTTATGCTACTCATAGGCCATAGCATAACTCCTCCCTTTCAAGATATGTACATAACCCCATAAGATGATAATTCCCTCCTACTGGCACATACCTTAACCTCTTCACAATCAGCAATCTTATTCCCCATACTTGTCTAGTCAATATCATCATCATTCTGCAAGTTGTCTCATGTAAGTAGATATTTCACAAGTTAATCAGCAGATTAAACACAGCATTTAGGGGTAGTTTGGTACAAAATGAATAACGCATGGATTAGTAATGCAGGGATTAGTAATGTATGGTTTATTTTTATCAAGTGTTTGGTTCATTATTTCCAATCCCAACTTGTATTTGAAATCAAATTCTTTAAAAATCTCTTTTCCAATTATACCCTTATATTATTATGTAATTGGGTCAAGGTAGATAATTATCGGAAAATATTTCTTTTATGACATTCTAACTAGCTATGAGAAGAATAATTTTGTTGTCCTGCTTTCAAGTTTTTACTTGAATTATTTGAGGATAAATAATTTTCATCTTAAAAATTTGATCACTAATAAAATGTCAATTTTTAAATTTAAAAAAGATAAACCAACTACTTTTAAAATTATAAAGACGGTCAACAATTGAAAAATTGAATAAACCATGTACATTTACACATAAAAAATTGCAAGTTATAATTTTAATGTGTATGTAATTTTTTTAAATTGTTCAAAATACGAATAATTAGTGATATATTTGTCTTTTAATTAGTAAATGTTAAATAACTCACATTTAAATTTGTATTGATTTGAATTAGATATATTTAGTTACAAATAAGTCTCTCTAAATAATTTGTAAACTAATTTATTTAAATAATTTTACTAGTACAAATATAAAACATAAAATCAAGAAATTAAAATAAAAATTAAAAAGATTTGAGGGATATTTTTGTCTTTATGTGCTTATCCCATGGTATTATATCTTATGTATTACTAATACCTCCAAATGAAAGGTATTAGTAATTCATCACATAATACCATGTACGATGTATTAACTAATCCATGGATTAGTTATACATAGGCTCACATTCCTACCAAACACAGTATTAAATTATACCACATATAATACATGAATTATTTCTTTTAATGCAGCCTACCAAACACCCTCTAATAGTGAAACACCGAAGGCCTATAACATACAAAGGCATTAAGGTAGTGTATGAATTAACAACATAGACACTTCCTTTTTAAGTATCTGAACAATCTCTTTTGTGGGACAAAAATCACACAAATTACATATTGAATCACAATAATTGATCTGCTATACATTTTCTGTTTGAACATCTCTGTTTTCCAGGGAGTTTCGGTTTGTCCCTCTTTTCCGCTAGGTTTTGGGGCCAAAAAAAGAGCAAAATGGCACGGGATAGGGGGTTAGTATTTTGTTTTTCTTTTTGATAATCGAGAAGTCCGTCTGTGACCCGCCCTTTGGACCAATCACAGCCTTCTAAACTCTGTGGATAATGGGTCTGCCCCTCTACCCTTCTCCACTTAAATACCATACTTCACTTTGCATGGTGCGGGGCTTGAACCTGTGACCTAAGTCACAAATCCTCCACCTTTTGCCACTTGAGCTAGACCTTGGGGGCGATAGGGGATTAGCTACTACAGAACAGATTTTTCTGAAAACTATAGCAGGCACTTATTAAAGCATCTTTTATAGCATAGTGCAAAAAGAGAGGGGAAAGGATTAGGAAACAGGCAACAAATAATGGTGCAGAATATATTATATAATCACATATCTTCAGTCAGTCAGGGTGAAATACTCAGTACACTAATAAACATGACTTGAAATCAATGGAAGAAGTATACTATTATCTATAGGCAAATACCACTCATTCCTCCTCTTACTGCATCTTTTCTCGTTTGTGAAGGCAAGTGGAGGATGAAGCACCTGAAGTCATTCTATCGAATGGCTACCAAATTTCCCATAAATCCAAATCCTATCTCAAAATGTTCGGCAGTGGAAAATCCTACTTCAAGAGCCAGCTTCTCTAACTCGTTTCCTGTATCACAAATCATCCATTTACCACGTATTAAAGACACAACAGGCAAGAATATTGGAAGAAGGTAAAGAGATTAGTCAATTTCCCTAAATTAAGGTTCTTTTCTTCTTCTTCATTTCATCAAGTAAGAGAATTTGATGTCAACTTCAGTCTGCTCTCTAATTGCTGTCTTACGTTTACCTTTCTTTTAAAAAAAACTTTTTACGGTTACAAGAGCTGATGGATGGGAAGTCAGGATTTATCTATTTTCTTCTTCAGCTCAGTATTCTCATGCACCATTATTTTCTCAATTTTTCTCCCCGATAGAGCCTCCAGTTCTAATAAAGTATTTTTGTAAGAAAGCAAGGGAGATGAATGAAGTTGAACCAAAAGAGAGTTGAGAAATACATGCCAATTGAATAGCATGTTTTTCTCCAGGAGACAATGAAGAAAACATGAAAGAGTAATTTTGAGAGGTGTATAAAATAAAATTTATTTAAGGCAGAGAGGTTACTCATGTTACTTCATTTCTAAATACAAAATTTAAATAACATATCACAACATAATGCATGAAGAAGGCTTCAGAACTGCTTACAGAAAAAGTGAATCAATTAAAACTGCTTAAACTATAGTGGTGAAAAGATCAGACCTGTCAGAAAGTCCTTGATAGAGCTTTTCAAGTATTTGTACTCATTTTCTAGGCCATAACCACTCGCTACAGGAACAACTATATTGTCGATCATCAATTCCTAAACAGAACATAAAACAAAATTAGACAAATGTTGTAATACTACTACTCATGATAAGCTGAAAAAGAAAACATTAAGAAGTTTGCCAAATAATAATCTGAGATGGAGATTCTGAAATCGTCCATAATGCAGAATAACAGATTAATCTCTGGAATTTGATGGATAGGGAAGTGGCTTGCTTTTCAACTTGTGAAGAAAAGTGGTCCCAACTGTACAGAGAACGAGCAGAGAATGTATGTGGATGCAGTTTCAGTGGATGGAAACTTTGCTGATATTATGTGGAGTAATATTCTTGACCTATACTACAGTTGATATCCAGTCACATTTGAACTACCCAACTTATGATGGGTGAAGATCACTATTTCTCTTCTGTATCATATAGTAATTTACCCCTTCCGCTGCCCCCACTTTTTCTACACCCTAAAAGAACATGATAAGCTTCAAGAGTATTATGTTTCCATTGTTGCATCAGTTTTGCTAAGTAACAACTAACAACATGTTCTGAATATAGACCAAAAGTTATTTACTGACTACATCCTTAAAAAAGACAGGGATGCATCCTTAAAGCACAGAAAGTTCTACATCAGATAAAACAAAAGATTATGAAACCAATAACTTCATACAATTTGTGGTGGTGGAGAAAAAGTATTAACCTGCCAACAACTACCTGAACTGTGGTGCTCAAGGGGTTGATACTCTTATTGAAGTCAAGAACAGATAATGTTGAGCCTGGTTTCAAAACTCGACATATCTCTGTCATAGCTCTATGTCTATCTACCACATTGCGTAACCCATAGCCAATAGTAACAGCATCAAAGGAGGAGTCAGGAAAAGGTAAATCAAGTGCATTGCCCTCCATCCACCTTCATAATATCATAATGTATTAATCTCTCACCGTACTCAGGGAACATGAAAAAGTAATTGGAAGGAGTAAGAGTACGGAAGATAATACACGTTTAACTGGTAAATGTAGTGTGTGAAATCATTTGGAACTTGAATAGATTTTATTTTCACAAGTGGATTTTGCTAAATGTGTTGGCAAATAACCTTCCAAACATTATCTGTTATATTGACAGTTTAATTACCAATGCTCACTTGATGTTCTTGTAACATGTCTTTGAACGTAATTTCTGCCGAGTCGAAGCGATTAATAATTGTTCATTTGAGAAATCAAGACCGACTGCCTGCAAAGCCACACATACTAATGAAAAGGCCAACTCAGTAAAATTTGACATCCGAAAATTCAGAAATTAAGATAACTAGCCTAAACTGCTTCGATCATGTAATCCAGTTACATTACAAAAACTTATGTAGATACAAAGCTTGCAAAATATAGTCAATAACAGAGAAAACACTTAATTTAGTGACATAAGAAATAAGAATTGTGTGGCTCCGCCGCGAGCAGATTTTTTTTATTTAATGTTTGAAACAAAAAAAGGAACATATAAATAGGTGTAAAGAGCAGATTTCTTTTCATCGGGAGCCAAACTCAAATGAAAGCAATGGACATTAGCAACCTGAAGACCCAAAAGCATGAAGATCACGGAAGGACAACAAAAAGAAACATTAATTATCAGGCAAGAGATTGACATCAGAAATATCATGAAGCCAATAATCTTTAGAAGAAGCAACAATTTAGGTCTCAATAATAATTATTACCCTGAAATCTCAGTGCAACAAGCTAAAATTTGTATGTGCTTCACATATTAAAATGCATTTGACATTCAGAAAGTTGAGTAATAACATAGGACAGGGTAAGCTGAGTATTGAAATAAGTAAAACCTGAACACTACTCCAGAGAACTTGTGAACTGCTAGATGATGTTATTCCATGAATGCTCACTAGAGGAGAAAACAAAAGTGACCTAACAAATCAGGACCTATTCAAACTAGAAGTGACAATATCACCAAAAAAGATCATTCAATAATTTCTTGTTTTTCCCTTTTTCAATGAGTAAAAAATACTAAAAGAATTATGCCAGAGATGGCTTCTCCTATGCTAAGTTGTAGGAGCCCTGGTTTTCTACAATGAGATTTTCATTATGCAGAAACAGACGCATAAAGAGACATTAATTTGCTACGTTATGAAGGATGTCGATTAGAAAAAAAGGTAATTGAACAGAAATAAGTAAATTTCTGATTCTCACAACAGTGAAAAAGATTCAACAACGGTAAAATGATCTCTTGATAACAAAACAACAGGTGCTATAAAACAGTTAATGGGGCACAAGTTTTTCTCTCCTCCTTGTAAGAATATTATCTTTCCTAACTTCTTATCTCCAGGTGATAGTCAAACGCCACAGTAACTCATATCCTATCTTTCCTATTTTTCTTATTGTTTTCATTTCTAACAAAAGAAAGGAAAAATGACTGTCTTGAAATCTTGGTATTCCATAGAGCCATCTGCTCAAATCAGCTTATTGAATTTCTCAGAATGGTCAATGAAAAACTGAGTTGCTTCTGAAATGGCGAATAGTAACTAAAAACCGCAATTACACAATGGAAGAACATAAGAATGAAAAATAGAATAAAAGCAAACCAGAGACGGCAAAAAGAAAGAGAAGGGGACCTTGCCATGGGGTCCAACTTTTTCAGACAGAAGGAACGTCAAATCCCCACTTCCACAACAGATATCTAGTACATCGTCCCCTTCTTTAGCTCTGCAATACAAGTTCAATTGTTCCAGCTTAACTAGGACATAAACATAGTCCAAAGCCAAGAATTATATGATTAAGAACAGAGTAGAAGATGCGGAAATTTCATCTGTCCTCTGTCTCTTTTTTCCATTTGAATGTATTTAAATAAGGCGCACTAACACTGTAACAATTTTTCCATCAATTAAACAGCGAACTACAGTTTATCGTAAGCATGGCCTATCAAAAGGAAAATGATATATTAGTCCGGATAACTTAAACACATTCCTAATGTCCGGCATGTTTTCACTTACCAAAAAATATTTTATTTCAATATTGACCATTATTAGTTTATTTACAATGCACAAGCATCTCATGCTTAACCTAGTGAGAGATGCAGCTCTTTCGATGTGGGTTCATCCGATCTTAGTATTTAATATACAAAATATAGATATATAATGCTTAAGCCAAGGGTCCTTCAGAAACACCTCTCTACCTCCATAAGGTTGGGATAATGTTTGTATCCACTCTACCCTTCCAAGACCCCACTTGTGGAATTTCATTGGGTACGTTGTTTATACTATTTAAATCATGGGCAACATTTGCAGACAGAAAAGAAGCTTCCATTTTTCTCGAATTGTATGAAGGACCAATAAGACAAAAGATACTGTCAGATGAAAGCATATGGCACTTCTCTTCATTTAGCAAAATACGAATGGTCCCAAAGAAACAGGTGAGATTATGTAATATCAGTTTCTACTGGGACAACACTACTCAATTTTCTGGTTTACATATTTATTGTTTTTAAATCTAAAAATCACTTCTATAAATGTATATGAAAAAAAAGAAGGGAAAAGGGTCAAAAATACCCCCAACTTTGAATTATTGTTTAAATTTACCCTCACCGTTAAAATAAAGTTAATTTACCCCTCGCCGTTAAAATAAAGTTAATTTTACCCCTCCTATTACTAAATTCACCAAATTTACCCCTCATTAGACGGATTGACCCGAAATTTTTTTTAAAAACCCTATTCCTTATTTTAACCCAATAACCCGACTCTATTTAAAATAACTCGATCCATTCTTCCAAATCTCCTATACCCATTTACCCATTCTCTTAAATCTCCCTTTATTTTAAAATAATATTTGTATATAAATTAAAAATATTTATTTTTTCAAAAAAAAAATATTTTCCTTAGTAAGAAATGCACCCTTAATTCTGCTACTCTGCATCATTAGAATGAGACACCATTCTTTGCATAAATGTTTACTTAATAAGAAAGCTAAACCATCTCTTTCCACTAATAAGTTTAGTGGTAGTATCAGTGCACAATCAAAAGCGTAGAAGCAAAAAAAACTCCATAGAGTTCATTTCCGAACATATAATCACCTGAGAGACACGAAGATATATAGATACTGGAGTTCATTTTTTGGATCACCATCTTAACAGATTTTGTCCTCCATAGAGTTCCCAAGCTCCATCACCTTCGGGGCCTTCAAATTTCCCGACTATTGAGTGGCAGTCTATTGCCTTTGTAAATGGAGATTTGGGAGAATGGGGTCGGGTTATTTTAAACTGTGTCGGGTTATTGGGTTAAAATAAGGAATAAGGTTTTTTTTAAAAATTCGGGTCAATTTGGGTCAATTCGTCTAATGAGGGGTAAATTTGGTGAATTTAATAATGGAAGGGGTAAAACTAACTTTATTTTAACGGTGAGGGGTAAAATTGACTTTATTTTAACGGCGAGGGAAAATTTAAACAATAAATCAAAGTTGGGGGATATTTTTGACCCTTTTCCCAAAAAAAAAATATACACTCAAAGAGAAAATTTTGACATCAATGTCATATCCAATGGTTACTGTAAGCATTTAAATTCAATTGGATTCAAATTCATAAAATATGGACTACATTTTAAATCCAAGATATATTAGTCCAAATAAATATTGTTGACTAATATAATTTGATAAATTATTTGAGTCCAATAAATATAAATTTGACTAAAGATTCAGTTTCATTGGGCTAATCCATTTATTTGGGATACAAATTATGAGCCACTTCGTTAGCCAACACGTAGTCTTATTCTAGAGGCCAAACTTGTGTTAAATGTAAATTGACGAGGCACATCAAGTTAAATGAACAAGCCAAAATAATTTGACATCCCTAGTCAGATCAAAGGCTAATGAAAATGTGAGATATGTACAAGTGGCATGATCCGACCAATCAAATGTAGTCTTTTCACTGCTTCAACTTGATTGGTCAGTGATTCAAGTCAACTTATCAAAGAAACGATTTTTTCATCATCACAACTCTTCTTCCCCACAACTCTTTTTCAATGTAGGATAAAATTTATTAATGATGTACCAAGATTGTACAGAAATTACAGTCGGAAGAGAAACTCAGCCAGCCCAACCATTGCATGATTCTTCCTTAAATATCTAGGAAATCAAGATATTGATCTATATCCTTTTACAAGTCCTCCTTATGCCAAATTGTAAAGATTATAAATACAGTTGTTTTTTACCACTAAATATGACTTTTTTTGCCTTCAAAACATATATTGTTTCTCTTCAACCTTAGAGTCCACAAAATACAAAGCAGAATAGTTCTCTGAATTTGTTTCAGACTCTCTGTCTTTCATAACTATAAATAGGGATACTCATAATTCAAACAAGGGACAAGACTTCAGAAAAATAAACAAGAGAAAGCTTGTGGATCAACGGCTATAAATTTATCTACAAGCTACAAAAGATTAAATAATTCCTCTACAAGTTTCAAATACTAAACGATCAAAAACGAAGGCAAATCAAATACCAAGACATCAAGATCAAAGTTACTTGTTCCTGAGATAATTATTCTGCGTGGCGGTCATCAAAGCACTTGTGACAACTAAATCAAATCCACATTTTAGTTCAAGGTTATAATTCAAAATCAAACTCAAAGCACCTTGAATTCACATATAAATCAAGTTCAAGATCAAAGCTCAAAGGCCATAAACTTATTTCAGAAAAGAGGAATTATAGAGATTGTAATATTCACTGTATTGAAATGGAATACTACTACTGTTACAATATTTTTCTTGACACGAAATTTATTGTCTCAGTATCATGTTAAATGGGACATAAACAGTACTCTGTCTTAGTTCATATTAAGTGAACTGTTGAAAAGGGGGAGCTAGGTGCAGGTTTGTGGATTCGAACGAACCCAGTAGGACCATGTATTTGTACTAGAAAATTAAATAAATATATAAGTATACGTCATGTTTCTATGCACTTTTGCACTATTTATCATTTATCTATGGCCATTGCCCATATTAACTTGTGAACCTCTAAGAAAATTTGATTAACGATTCAGTGGTAAGGAAGGAAATATGGAAATGCTTTTCACACTAGAATTGTGGGTTCGAACCCCCTCTTTGTACAAAAATGACACACCTGTTTCCTTAGAAAATGTAAAGTAGTGAATAAACTCATATATTAAATATGGAGAAAAACTCAACAATTCTCTAAAACATTGAATGATTCATTTATTTCGAACAATAAAAAAAGTTCGAACAATTAACCTAATATGAACTAGAGGGATTATTAAATAGGAGAAAGGGGAATAGGTTTTACCCGCTCCAGGAAACAGCCATTCTTTTCCATATGCGGTGTTGGCCCAAACTGAGAAGATCATTCAACTGCAAGCATTAAAATTGTGCAAACAATAAACATATAGCTATGAAGGAAGTGACAAATGGAATAGTGAATGGAGGAGAGGTAGCGCAGTGCGCACATTATCATAAACAGGGGCAATGCGGTTAAACAGGGCTTGCCGGTCGGCGGAACATCGGATTAACAACTTGCCTGTTGGCCGGAAACTGGGACGGGGAAGTGAAGAAAGAGGAACGTGAAGGGAAGCCATTGTCCCTTTGATGATGACTTTTTGTATTTTAAAGGATAATGTAAGTTGAGAAAATTAAGCCAAGGTGTCAAATAAGTCTCCTTTTTGTTTTTGGTGATAGATTGATCAAGAGCCGGTCAAATTTTCTTTAAAATGTAGTTAACTAATTATGGGACTAAATTAATATTTTCAAAAATTTTTAATCTTTTATAAAATACAAAAAAAACACACTTTTATAATTCAAACCAAATCATTTAAAAAGAAAAATTTTCATCTTCCCTCCTCTCTTCTCTCTCTTCTTTTCTTCATCTTCTTCCTTAGAAATTCGGAAATCCGTCATTACTCTTCTTCTGCAGTCGTTACTCTTCCTCTTCAGTCCTCCATTACTCTCTCATCTTTCTGATCTATAATCGTGTTCGACTAGAAATGAGTAAGTTATTTTTTGAAATACTTTACAATTTTTGAAGTTTTTTTCTTGGATTAATGAACAATAAAATGTTCTGTAGGTGTAAAAACTGAATAATCGACTTAACGGTGTGTATTATTTATCATTTTTGAAAGAAAATTAGCCAACTCAAAAAATCCTTATTTTGAGGAAATGTATCTGTAATGTTATCATTTAGTGAAAAGTCATTTTTTGTTGCTGTTGTTGTTCTTTTTTTGGCCATTTTGTTGATATGATTTTAATGTATGTTGCCACATTTTAGTGATATGTTGGTCATCTGTTGCCACATATAATTCAAATGTTGCAATAATCAGTACAGATGTGTCAACATATGATGCATCTGTTGCTACATAAGATGTATATGTTGCGCAACAGCAGGTACATATGTGGCAACATAGTGTTAATTTATCGCAACAGACTATCCATCGGTTGCAACATACTGCTAATATTATTTTATAATGAATTGTAAATTGATATGTTGGTCATCTGCTGCCACATAGGATTCAAATATTGCAATAATCTGTATAGATGTATCAACATATGATGCATCTGTTCCTACATAAGATGGATATGTTGCGCAACAGCAGGTACATATGTGGCAACATAATGTTAATTTATCGCAGTAGACTATCCATCGGTTGCAACATACTGCTATTATTATTTTATAATGAATTGTAAAATCTCAAATTTTTTTATTTACCTTGTTGATGAAATGATACAAGAAGCTTCATTCATGTCAACAACTCAATCTTCTAATATGAAATGCTCTTTTAGTCTATGCGAAGAATGTGAGCAGCAACATGATTATTTTATTAATCATGTTAAAAACTCACTGCTATTTTCAAGGAAATGTCTTATAATATTGATGTGCAAAGATTCAAGAAGACTTTATAGCCTTTGAAATGTAGGAGATTGAAAAAATCTATTTCTCAAACACTTTCTATGATTATTGAGAAGAAAGAAAAGGAGAAGGCAAAGGAGGAGAAGGAGAGGGAGAAGAAGGCAAATGAAGAGAAGGAGAAGGAGAAGAAGGCAAAATAGGAGAAGGAGAAGAAGAAGAAGGCAAAGGAGATGGAGATGGAGAAGCAGAAGGAGAAGGAGAAGGAGAAGGAGAAGGAGAAGCAGAAAGAAAAAGCGAAAGCGAAAAAGAAAGGGAAGAAAGTCGAAGTTGTCAGTTGTGATGTGAAGCGACAATATCCATTTGAAGGTTTTAACATTGACGGCGAGGGTCCAACTGAACTAATGTCATCCTTCTCGCAATGGATAAAAGAGGGTCTTTACAAGCATCATGCAAAAAAGTAAGTAAAGTAAAGCAAGTAAAGTCGTTCAACTGTTATTAGAATTTCTTCTTGTTGTCCAATATATAATGATTTATAATGATTACACAATTGCAGAGGAAACAAGGAGGATCACTACTTATCCAATTGCTCAAAACTTGAATTTGACGAACTTGATTTAGTAGTTACATTTCTGATGAATAAGAACTGGTTCTACGTAATGCTCAACCCAATAGGTGCTGGAATGATGAGGTAAATCCATGATCACTTTTATATGTACCGTTTAGTACATGAATATATGCAATTAAATTGATACACTTGTTTGATGCATGTGTGCAGTATGTGGATGTCATATTTTACTATTTGCGTAAGAAGTCGATGCAAAACATTCAATTTGAATATCAATATACCATCACTAGTTATTTTTTCAAAACATACATTGACAATTCTAGTGAATATGAGGATAAAATCATTGACATAATGAAAGGGTATGCTATACCTTCTAAAATGCCTTGGCACTTGACGGATGATGTTTATGTCCCTGTAAATAGTAATGGGGAATTTCATTGGGTCTTGGCAGTCGTTGCATTGAAGGAACGGTGCATAAAAGTGTATGATTCCATGTTCTCAAATAGGTCTAATAGAAAACTATTCTCCGAGATTCAAAAGATGGCTACAATGTTGCCAAAGTACCTTGAGTTGAGTGGATTTTATGAGCAAAATGAGCGAACCAACTGGTCAGTTCTTAAATGTTATCAAGGAAAGAACAAATCTCACCCATTTGAAGTCAGTCATGTTACTGGTATTGCCCAACAAGAAATCAGTAGTCTGTAAGTATCACAATATTATTTTGTCTTATGACTATCGGAATGTAATGGTATTATATTTTCTGATTGATGATATACCATGCAGAGATTGTGAAATTTTTGTTGCTGCATACGCTGAGTATTTGAGTGATGGATTACAAGTACCATCATGTGGAATTAATGTTGACACCCTTCGCTTGAGATATGCTTCACGCTTATGGAATTATGGGATTGTAAAGGCTTGAAATGGTTACGTTAGTAATAATGAAGACCCAGAGATGTGTAGAACCAAAAAATAATCTAAGATCGATGAAAATGTTGAGTTTACAACCATTGATTAGATAGGTGGTTATGTATATCATATCATTGTGAATTACCTTTTTGTTGATAAGTTGTATAAAACAATTGGTGAAATGTTAATTAAAATGTAATTTCGCTAGTAATAAACACGACAAAATTATATGTTGCAACAGTTCGTATATATGTAGCAACAGATAGTATATATGTAGCAACAGATAGTATATATGTTGCGACAGATACTATATCTGTAGCAACAGATAGTATATATGTAGCGACAGTTCGTATATATGTAGCAACAGATAGTATATATGTAGCAACATACGTCCACAATTTGAACTGTCAAAATTAAAAAAAAAATTAAACGGCTTTATTTTCATTTTCTCTCTCTCCTCTCTCCTCTCTTCTATAAATGTCGTTTCGTATTCCACAAGATTTATTTATTTATACTAATTTCTCTTCTATATATGTAATTTCTTTAGTAATAAACACAAAAAAATTATATGTTACAACAGTCAGTATATATGTAGCAACAGATAGTATATATGTTGCGACAGATACTATATCTGTAGCAACAGATAGTATATATGTTGCGACAGATACTATATCTGTAGCAACAGATAGTATATATGTTGCGACAGATACTATATCTGTAGCAACAGATAGTATATATGTTGCGACAGATACTATATCTGTAGCAACAGATAGTATATATGTTGCGACAGATACTATATCTGTAGCAACAGATAGTATATATGTTGCGACAGATACTATATCTGTAGCAACAGATAGTATATATGTTGCGACAGATACTATATCTGTAGCAACAGATAGTATATATGTTGCGACAGATACTATATCTGTAGCAACAGATAGTATATATGTTGCGACAGATACTATATCTGTAGCAACAGATAGTATATATGTTGCGACAGATACTATATCTGTAGCAACAGATAGTATATATGTTGCGACAGATACTATATCTGTAGCAACAGATAGTATATATGTTGCGACAGATACTATATCTGTAGCAACAGATAGTATATATGTTGCGACAGATACTATATCTGTAGCAACAGATAGTATATATGTTGCGACAGATACTATATCTGTAGCAACAGATAGTATATATGTTGCGACAGATACTATATCTGTAGCAACAGATAGTATATATGTTGCGACAGATACTATATCTGTAGCAACAGATAGTATATATGTTGCGACAGATACTATATCTGTAGCAACAGATAGTATATATGTTGCGACAGATACTATATCTGTAGCAACAGATAGTATATATGTTGCGACAGATACTATATCTGTAGCAACAGATAGTATATATGTTGCGACAGATACTATATCTGTAGCAACAGATAGTATATATGTTGCGACAGATACTATATCTGTAGCAACAGATAGTATATATGTTGCGACAGATACTATATCTGTAGCAACAGATAGTATATATGTTGCGACAGATACTATATCTGTAGCAACAGATAGTATATATGTTGCGACAGATACTATATCTGTAGCAACAGATAGTATATATGTTGCGACAGATACTATATCTGTAGCAACAGATAGTATATATGTTGCGACAGATACTATATCTGTAGCAACAGATAGTATATATGTTGCGACAGATACTATATCTGTAGCAACAGATAGTATATATGTTGCGACAGATACTATATCTGTAGCAACAGATAGTATATATGTTGCGACAGATACTATATCTGTAGCAACAGATAGTATATATGTTGCGACAGATACTATATCTGTAGCAACAGATAGTATATATGTTGCGACAGATACTATATCTGTAGCAACAGATAGTATATATGTTGCGACAGATACTATATCTGTAGCAACAGATAGTATATATGTTGCGACAGATACTATATCTGTAGCAACAGATAGTATATATGTTGCGACAGATACTATATCTGTAGCAACAGATAGTATATATGTTGCGACAGATACTATATCTGTAGCAACAGATAGTATATATGTTGCGACAGATACTATATCTGTAGCAACAGATAGTATATATGTTGCGACAGATACTATATCTGTAGCAACAGATAGTATATATGTTGCGACAGATACTATATCTGTAGCAACAGATAGTATATATGTTGCGACAGATACTATATCTGTAGCAACAGATAGTATATATGTTGCGACAGATACTATATCTGTAGCAACAGATAGTATATATGTTGCGACAGATACTATATCTGTAGCAACAGATAGTATATATGTAGCGACAGTTCGTATATATGTAGCAACAGATAGGATATATGTAGCAACATACGTCCACAATTTGAACTGTCAAAATTAAAAAAAAAATTAAACGGCTTTATTTTCATTTTCTCTCTCTCCTCTCTCCTCTCTTCTATAAATGTCGTTTCGTATTCCACAAGATTTATTTATTTATACTAATTTCTCTTCTATATATGTAATTTCTTTAGTAATAAACACAAAAAAATTATATGTTACAACAGTCAGTATATATGTAGCAACATATATTATATATGTAGCAACATATGTCACAGTTGAATTGTCAAAATTAAAAAAAAATTGAACGGTTTTAATTTTCATTTTCCTTCTCTCCTCTCTCTTCTATAAATGTCGTTTCGTATTCCACAAGATTTATTTATTTATACTAATTTCTCTTCTATATATGTAAATTCTGTAGTAATAAACACGAAAAAATTATATGTTGCAACAGTTAGTATATATGTAGCAACATATGTCACATTTTGAATTGTCAAAATTAAAAAAAAAATTGAACGGTTTTAATTTTCATTTTCCCTCTCTCCTCTCTCCTCTCTCTTCTATAAATGTCATTTCGTATTCCACAAAATTTATTTATTTCTTCTCTATTTCCAACTTCTCTTTCTTCTCTTCGATTCTCTTAGTCCTTCCTTCACAGATCATCTTCTACAGCAAGGCGGTGTTGTCCTCACAATTTCTACTTTATCGTTGATATATATCTTCTCAGGTAAGGTAACATTTAATTAGGGTTTGAAATGCATGTGCTTATAATGGCTCCTGTCAAAAGAAAACTTGATATTGATACATCTGACCAAACAAAGATCCAGAAGAAGGCTAGGTCTAAAATTCATAGGAAGAGGAACGAAAATACTACACTTTTAGAAAAACTTGCAACTAAAGCGGTTTCTTCTTCTCAAGCAGAAGTAGAATTTTATCAAAAAAGAATATGAACAAAGACAAGTAGCGAAGGAAGAAGATGGAAAACAAGAAGTTGAGGAACAAGGGAAAATAAATGAAGTTCAGGAAGAAGAAGGGGAAAATACAGAAGTAGTAGTTGTGGCACAACAAGAAAAAATAAATGAAGTTCATGAAGAAGAACAAGAACTTCATGAAGAGTTCAATGCTAGTGGTGATGATGAGATTAAAATCATCAATGCAGACACTTTCCCTGTGCATCTGCAGCCAGATGCTAATGGTGACAGCATCATTAAGTCAGTCCTGGGAATACCTTTCGTCAAATTCAGGAACATGACAAGCCTAACAGTTTGGTGGAAAGACTGGGTAATCCTACTTTTTATATTATTAACTATTTCTTATGTCTTTTCAGTAAGTACTCTTCCTAACTATTTAATATTATTTTTTGTTTCAGTATATTGACGAAATTCTTAACCTCATGCGTCAGAGGCATTGGAAATACTCGGACTATTATGATCCCAGAGATAAAATCCTGGATCTCAACTTCTGTATGAACTTCCTACATAGATATAATTAAATGAGCGATGAGGCAACAATGTCAGGTGGTAAAAGCATAAGTCAGTAACTAGATGACTTTGTATGGGATGATGATATGATTGACTATGTCAGGGGTATTAGGACAACTGCTGGAGGCATGCAAAAAGGATTTTGACAGTCATGAACATTTCGGGTAATCATTTCGTGATTGTCGAGATTCTCTTACACGAGGGATTGATCAATATTTATGACTGCAACCTGCTGGTTACGAAAAATGACAAGCTTTTCACACTCATACAACCTGTCTTCGAGCTGCTGCCTAAATTGCTGAAACAGTGTGGAATAATGAATCATTTGCCAGAGAAGTTGCTCACTCAACCATGGAATTTTAACGATCGAATAGAATCTATGGTACAAAATGCAAGTGGAGCGGCGTGCGGGTCATATTCCATTGCATTTATTGAGCACTTATTAGTCGGACAGAATTGCATCCACCCAGTTCACTTTTATGTGACAATCTAATTGAACGGATGCAATATATTTGGGTTAATGGGATAATATCTCAGTGCTTAAAGCCTTGACATTATGCTTGTAATTAAAGACAATGTTTAATTTATCAAATATGTTATTTTATTTTATCTTAAAGACAATGTAATTAAAGACAATGTTTATTTTATCGATTTGTCTATCACAACATTTGGAATATGTCACTACAGATGATTCGTATATCACAATATTTGAGTCCAATATTGCTACAGATGATTATATGTAGCAACATTTGTTGCATATGTTGCTACAAATGATTTTATGTAGCAACATTTGAGTTAGAATTTGCTACAGCTGATGCGTATATCGCAACATTCGCTGCATCACGACATGTGGCATATATTGCTACAAACGAATCAATTGTAGCAACATTTGAGTCATATGTTGGTATAGGTGATTATATGTAGCAACATTTGAGTTAGATGCTGCTACAAATGATTATATGTAGCAACATCTGAGTCATATGTTGCTACAACTGATTCATCTGTAGCAACATTCGTTCATCAAGACATGTGGCATATGTTGCTACAGACGAATCAGCTGTAGCAACATTTGAGTCATATGTTGGTATAGGTGATTATATGTAGGAACATTTGAGTCAGATGTTGCTACAGATGATTATATGTAGCAACATCTGAGTCATATGATGCTACAGCTGATTCGTCTTTAGCAACATTCGTCCATCACGACATGTGGTATATGTTGCTACAGACGAATCAGTTGTAGCAACATTTGAGTCATATGTTGGTATAGGTGATTATATGTAGCAACATTTGAGTCATATGTTGGTATAGGTGATTATATGTAGCAACATTTGAGTCAGATGTTGCAAAAGATGATTATATGTAGCAACATCTGAGTCATATGTTGCTACAGCTGAAGCGTATATTGCAATATTCGTCCGTCACGACTACATAATAATTTGTTGTTTGATCAAGAGTGCAAAACTACGTCTATTTAATTCCACAACTATGATAATTGTATTGGTTGTACACAACTACATAATAATTTTGTATCCTCTACAAAATTCTTCTTGGCAATGCTTAAAAATACAAGTAAAAAAACAAAGAACACCAACATTAGCTTCCAGATGCTACAACATTTGGTCTTTTTCTTCTCCTTCATCCACCATTCGGTACTTCTTTTGATATGATTTTCATCAATAGTGTCCAACTCCTTAATTTTGTTCGCTAATCGGAGAATAACGAACTTAATGTCTTCACGATCCCTCCATCTAAAGAAGTTGCATGAATTCTCCTAAAATACCACAAAGAAATAAATTTTAATTAAAAAAAAAGAAAAAGATCTGAAATCTCCAAAATATTTTAGAAATAAACACACATACACGATATCATGGACAAGACCAAAATCTGCGACCTGAATTGTCTTTTGACCATGAAGTTTGCATTGAAAGTAGATCTCCATGTTTGCAATACATTTTGACATTCAACATAGTATCATTTTCATCATTACAAATTTGATTTAGTATAGCATTTGACATCATACCATTGGAGTACCAAATTTGATTTAACCAAAGGCAAATCAAATATAGAACAGTGTGACTAACAGAAAATCAAATTAGATTTGAAAAAAAGACGCCAAAACTGAAGCGACAAAGATGAAAAATTTGAAAACCCTATTCTTGAAATGAAAATGAAAACATATTCTAGAATGGGTTGGGCCTATTTTACTTTTTTTTTAAAAACAGAATGGACTTTGCCTATCATTGGACCACTTTTAAAAAGGAGTCATTTGTTATAATTATATGTTGCAACAGTTTCGTTATATTTTGCGAATTTAACAACAGAAACTGCATATGTTGCTACAGATAAAAAATCAAGGAGACACTAATAGACGATTTTATCGATTTAGGAAAGATAAAATGGTAATTTGAACAAAATTTTAGTGATTTAAAACATAAATAACCAATAATAATAAGGTATAACATTTGGAACAATGATTTAGAAGGGTGTTATATAATTATCATATGGATTTACTAGGACAATGTATGATGAACTAGTGAGATGATTGTCTTTATAAATATAATTGCTATAATCGAATGGACAGTGGTGTTAACGACCATAATTTGTTACTTAGACATGTTGTAAGACTATATATTGGTGTTACATATCGAATTACGTGACAATTTAATTGAATTAAGCCCCAAAAGAGTCATTTGTTATAATTATATGTTGCAACAGTTTCTTATATGTTGCGAATTCAACAACAGAAACTGCATATGTTGCTACAGATGAAAAATCAAGGAGACACTAATAGACGATTCGATCGATTTAGGAAAGGAAAAATGGAAATTTGAACCAAATTTTAGTGATTTAGAACCTAAATAATCAATACTAATAAGGTATAACATTTGGAACAACGATTTAGAAGGGTGTTATAT
This sequence comes from Solanum pennellii, assembly GCF_001406875.1. NCBI lineage: Eukaryota > Viridiplantae > Streptophyta > Magnoliopsida > Solanales > Solanaceae > Solanum > Solanum pennellii. Next base: position 10,290,483 of record NC_028648.1, read on the forward strand.
AACTATCATATGGATTTACTAGGACAATGTATGATGAACTAGTGAGATGATTGTCTTTATAAATATAATTGCTATAATCCAATGGAGAGTGTTGTTAACGACCATAATTTGTTACTTAGACATGTTGTAGGACTATATATTGGTGTTACATATCAAATTACGTTACAATTTAATTGAATTAAGCCCCAAAATAGTCATTTGTTATAAATATATGTTGCAACAGTTTCTTATATGTTGCAAATTTAACAATAGAAGCTGCATATGTTGCTAGAGATGAAAAATCAAGGAGACACTAATAGACGATTCGATCGATTTAGAACATAATATCAATAATAATAAGGTATAACAATGAAGAGTGTTGTGTACGACCATAATTTGTTATATCATAATTTGAAAATAAGTACGAAACAAGTGAAGACAACATTTTCACCATATGTAATTGTAACGACCTGTTTAGTCGTTTTAAGCAGCAGATTTTATTTCTGGAAAAACTGTCTGAGTCGACGGAACCCACGACGGACCGTCATGGGCACGACGGGCCGTCGAGGGGGTCTCGTTCCAAAACACTTAGAATTCTGAAATTTGGGTACTGAAATCGACTCTCTGAACTTCGT
>NC_028648.1:10299453-10330803 GCF_001406875.1 Solanum pennellii
TAGTTTAGTAATTTGATCATAGATGTTCTTGTGGTGATGACTTCCAGATTTTGGGGAATAATAGAAGTATTGAGTTTTATAAGTTATTTAATCGATTTTCATTAATGAGTTTAAGTCTTCCGCATTACTTTCTGTTGATATTATATTGAAATGTTAGGGTTTAGATTGGTTGGTTCGCTCACATAGGAGGGTAAGTGTGGGTGCCAGTCGCGGCTCGGTTTTGGGTCGTGACAGTAATATAATATGTTGCCACATATGTAATTTCAAAATAAATACAAAAAATAATAAAATTAACATCGTCTTCAACACATATTAAATTAAATTATTCCCACACAATAGTATGCGGAAGAAATTTAACTAGATAATCTAGTTCTAAATCACAAATACACAATTCACAACGAATATCGTCTTCATCGTCACTTCCTCTGGGCCAACCAATCCTGCGGGCATTTTGTTAGGGTTGACGCACAGTGCAACAAATGGGTCTTACACCCAAAATATTAGGTTCTTGCACCCACATTCAATTTAAAATGCACTGCAAATGGTGTCGACATCTTCTCACTATTACTGACATATTTTTTTTCATGTTTGCAATGTACATCAAGCCTTCTCTCATGGAACTACCGCCTTCAAATATTGAAATTACGGCAAGCACATACTCTGCACCTCTGTGGCCATCTTCTGCTGTTTTTTTAACCATTCTCAGTGCAGTTAGATCATTATGATTGAAAAAATCAAACTATAAAAGAAACAACACATTAAGATTACAAAATAAATTGATGCAAGGTGAAAAAAAAACTAAAAACAGTAAAATTATCACGCCTTTTCTGTATAAGGCTTCGAAGTTCTCCGATGCTATGCAAATATTCATGAAAGACACGGCATGTTGATTCGTCGTCCATGTAGGTTCAGTGGGAAAGCTGGCCAATGTAACCTTCTGATATACAAAACGTTCATTACAACCTTCATTGAGGAACCTATAACATAATTTAACACTAACTAAATCTTCTAGAGAGTAGGAAGCAACCCTTTCAACGATAAGAGGTTTAAACTAGTTGAAGCCATTTTTCAGAATGAAGAAGAAGAGAAGACAACTTTTGACTTATCTCTCCCTTCTTGTGTTCTTATAAAGGCCAACAATTTTGAAATGTTGCAAGACATGACGTTTCAACAGAGTGAACTGAAGAGTCGTAATTATTAATTATATATGTTGATTCGTCTGTAGCAACATTTACTACATATGTTGCCACATCTAATATATCTAAAAGCACAGTCCTACGTAATCATTATTTAAAAGTATATGTTGCTACAGATGATTATATGTAGCAACATTTGAGTCATATGTTGCTACAGATGATTATATGTAGCAACAGTCCTCTGTCACAACATGTGGCATATGTTGCTACAGCTGATTCGTTTGTAGCAACATTTATTGCATATGTTGCCACATCTAATATATCTAAAAGCACAGTCGTAATCATTATTTAAAAGTATATGTTTCTACAGATGATTATATGTAGCAACATTTGAGTCATATGTTGCTACAGATGATTATATGTAGCAACAGTCGTCTGTCACAACATGTGGCATATGTTGCTACAGCTGATTCGTTTGTAGCAACATTTATTGCATATGTTGCCACATCTAATATATCTAAAAGCACAGTCGTAATCAATATTTAAAAGTATATGTTGCTACAGATGATTATATGTAGCAACATTTGAGTCATACGTAGTTACATATGATTATATGTAGCAACATTCTTCCGTCACAATATGTGGCATATGTTGCTACAGCTGATATATCTGTAGCAACATTTATTGCATATGTTGCCACATCTAATATATCTAAAAGCACAGTCATAATTATTATTTAAAAGTATATGTTGCTACAGATGATTATATGTAGCAAAATTTGAGTGATATGTTGATACAGATGATTATATGTAGCAACATTCGTCCGTCACAACATGTGGCATATGTTGGTACAACTGATTCGTCTGTAGCAACATTTATTGCATATGTTGCCACATCTAATATATCTAAAATCACAGTACGTAATCATTATTTAAAAGTAGATGTTGCTACAGATGATTATATGTAGCAACATTTGTTGCTACAGCTGATGCGTATATCGCAACATTCGTCCGTCACAACATTTGAGTCATATGTTGCTACAGATGATTATATGTAGCAACATTTGAGTCATATATTGCTACATATAATCATCTATGACATCATATACTTTTAAATAATGATTAGTTGGAGTGTGCTTTTAGATATATTATATGTGACAACATATGCAACAAATGTTGCTACAGGCGAATCACAACATGTGGCATATGTTGCTACAGATGATTCGCCTGCAGCAACATTTGTTGCATATGTTGCCATATCTAGTATATTCTGTAGCAACATTTGACATGTGTTGACATAGATTCAAAGAAGAACAACAAATCACGCATTGGGGCATTTCTAAATAAGATTATATAATAGAGATCATCCTCAAATAAAAAAGAACATTCATTAAAATTCAACAACACAATGCTTAACACTTCTTATGAGGCGTTTCGATTTGGACATGTAGTTTTTTTGTGGCCAAAGTCCCTACATACTGAACACTTATTTTTTCTTGTTGGAAATGATTCACCAACTCCAGTCGTCTCTTATATGTCCTTCTTCCGGGTTTACTTAGATCAACATATGGAGGAGGTATTTCTCTCTGTGTGATATCCAAAGGGACAATCCGAGAATCTTCAGTTGGCACCGGGTGAATTTTCTGACAATATGTCATTATGTATTTTTCCACTGAATAATATGGAGAGGAGTACAAGTAAATCTGATTTCCAAAATCATCACCATGTTGGGATAGAATCGCTGCCATGGCATGTGGACAAGGTATTTTTGTCCAAATAAAAAATTCTACAAGTACAAGTTCTTCTTGTAGATCCACAGTAGCAACATCTCCATGACCAGTGACACTGAACTTGTAGTTAGCGATTTGATGGGCCAACAACTTGTTGCCCGCGTTGACATACTCTGATATGTCTTTTTCAATTTAAGGAACAAATCTATTTGCGGAGTTCACCAGTTCCATACGCCTCTGGTGAAATAACAATGCAAATCTCCTATTTATTTCATCAAATAGAGCGACAATGAGAAATTCTCTTTCAACATCAAACATAGCGTTCACCGATTCCGCGATGTTTGACGTCATAATGTTATATCTACATAACAACAGATAAAAATCAAACAAAACACATAAAGTAAAAATAAAGTCAATTGAGATGGTACCTATTTCCCTGGCAAAATGCCCTACTCCATGTGTGAAATCCAATACGTTCAAGAGCTTCAGCGACCTTTGGTACCAAATCTCTTATTTGATTGAAATGGTCATTGAAATTACATATATCTTACGCCTTTGCTGCTTTATAAAAATGGGACACTACCTTTGAATTGTGAAAGTTATTTTGAATATTTTCCCAAAGGTGTCTCATGCAACAACCATAATGAGATGCAGGGTAGATTCTCGAAACCATCTAATGCCTATCAGAGATAATGCACAACTCATCAGTATCATCTACAAAGCTTCTCATATTTTGAAAAAAATATTCATCTGAGGGATCACATTCCTTGTCCACGACAAAGAAAGCCACTGAAAATATATGATTCTTGGCATCTTGTGCCACCGCCGATAGCAGAACTCCTCCATACTTGCTCCTCAGAAATGTACCATCAACGGCTATTACTTTTCTCATTTCTTGAAAACCAATTATTCAAGCAGTATATGATACAAAGAAGTACTGGAACCTCCCATTTTCATCGAGCGACAGTGCCATCTTGCTTCCTGGATTCGCAACTTCAAGCATATACCGGTACGCATTAAGCACTGCGTACCCGTGCTCATGTGTTCCCCTACATTAGACTTAGCATGCTCCATGCCATTATAAATCTTATAATAGCTTACCTTAACACCCAATTCTGTGCGAAGTTGATTTGACATGTCTCTTGTGGATGGGACTTTACCATTGGGAAACCTATTTTCAAAGTAATTACCTATGACTTTTGCCGTGGCGTGGGGATTATGGCTTCCAAGATGCTCTGAACTACACGTATGGTACTTTTCATAGATTCTAATGGCAAACCTGTCACTACTTGTAAATTTCACAGCCCTCAGCCACCAATTGCAACCCAGATATGAACATTTAAAGGAAAACATATTACGAGAATTGATCACCTTTTTCATTCTAAAATATTTTTTCAAGCAAGCAATTTTCAATGAATTTGTCAGTTCTTGCTTGTTCTTGAATGTCATTCCCTTATAAAATCCTGTTTCATCATCTCTAACATTATTCACACGTGAAGTTTGAGAAGCACATGGATTGTTGCTGCCAACTATAGGTATGGGAGGAAACTTGCTCTCAAGGTCCGACCCTTCAGTTTGAGATTCACCTTCACCTTCAACTTCACATATTCCAATTTCATCATCAGGATTATTCATGTTCGCAGGATGAAGTTCATCATTAAACATATCTTGTTGGCCTTGGTATACATTATGATCCTCCTCGATAGGAGTTTGTTCCACGTAGACTCTTAATATTAGCGGTTTCTCTGTTCCTCCCAAATAAACACTCAAACTAGATTGATCAATTATTCTAAAAGGTAAAACCTTCTCGTTATGAAAAAAATGGGGAATGTAACTCATGACAAGATCTTGCGGTTTACAATTGTATCCAGACTTTTGAACAACTAAATTAAAGAACTCATCATACAAAATATTTCTTTCGACATACATCCCTACTGAAGCGGCTCCTCATTTTTTACTTTCCTCCCAATACCATATGAATCGATTTTTCTTCTCGACCCATTCACCACGACAATCAATCCCTACATATAATGACATTGTACCTGAAGAAAATAACTAAAAAAACAATTACTAATTATGAAGAATAAGCATATGTAGCAACATATGACTATTTTGTGGCGATATTTGAGTCATATGTTGCTACATATGACTGTTCTGTTGTGAAAAATAAATCACATGTTGCTACATTTTTTAGTTATATCATATGTAGCAACATATGACTATTCTGTTGGGAGATGTAAGTCATATGTTGCTACATATGACTGTTCTATTGTGAAAAATAAATCAACATGTTGATACATTTTTTAGTTATATCACATGTAGCAACATATGACTATTCTGTTGCGAGATGTAACTCATATGTTGCTACATATGACTGTTCTGTTGTGAAAAATAAATCACATGCTGCTACTTTTTTTTGTTATATCATATGTAGTAACATATGACTATTCTGTTGCGAGATGTAAGTCATATGTTGCTACATATGACTGTTCTGTTGTGAAAAGTAAATCAATGCTGCTACATTTTTTAGTTATATCATATGTAGCAACATATGACTATTTTGTTGCGAGATGTAAGTCATATGTTGCTACATATGACTGTTCTGTTGTGAAAAATAAATCACATGTTGCTAAATTTTTAGTTATATCATATGTAGCAACATATGACTATTCTGTTGCGAGATATAAGTCATATGTTGCTACATATAACTGTTTTGTTGTGAAAGATAAATCAACATGTTGATACATTTTTTAGTTATATCATATGTAGCAACATATGACTATTCTGTTGCGAGATATAAGTCATATGTTGCTACATATAACTGTTTTGTTGTGAAAGATAAATCAACATGTTGATACATTTTTTAGTTATATCATATGTAGCAACATATGACTATTATGTTGCGAGATTAAGTCATATATTGCTACATATGACTGTTCTGTTGTGAAAATAAATCACATGTTGCTACATATGACTATTCTGTTGCGAGATGTAAGTCATATGTTGCTATATATGACTGTTCTGTTATGAAAATAAATCACATGTTGCTACATATAACTATAATATGTTATAATAGTCAACTGTTGCAACATATATAACAATATGTTGGAAACACGAATTCAAATTATTGAAAAAAATGCAGGTGCCCAGATCAGATGATAATAATTGATTTTAAGTAACTATTAATTGTACTTACCAGAAACAATGGTGTATAACGCTTATGCAGTAATTCCAATTGAACAAAATGAAATTTGGTCCACCAGCTACAAATAAGGTAAAAAAATGATTCAAGAAGAAGAAAGCACAAGCACTACCAGCGAAGATCCGCAATGTACGAAAATAAAAAGAAGAAGAAGATGAAGAGAGCAGGAAGAAAGGAAAGCAAGCAAGCAAAGACGAGAGCAGAAGAAGAAGAGGAGGACGAATACGACGGCTAGAGGCGGGGGAAAAGCTTTTATTTCCTCTTTTGGCTACCAAAATTGGTTAAATTAGGTTTGGTATAGTCAATTTACCATTTTACCCCTCATTTAATCCCCACCAAAAGTTGGTTAAATTAGGTATTGTGAAATTACTCTTTTACCCTTCATTTAATTCAGTGGACCAAACTGTCAACTTATAAACTTGAGGGCAACTCCACAATCCTTAATCATAATCACATAATTGTCACCTACACCCAATACTTAAGACTTATGTCACCACCCAGTTATTTTGAAACCTTAATGTCACTTTTTTTTTAAAATCCCATGTGAGTTAGGTCCTCTATTTATCATAAATGTTTTCAATTCGAACATAAGAAATTCATAAATGACAAAGCCAATTGAAATCACTCATGCTAAAAAGAAAATACCAAAAAGGGAAAAAAGTTCAAATATGTCATTGAACTATTAGATAAGGTTATCTATGTCACCCGCTAAAAATTTGGTTCATCGAGGTCATTATTGTTAAAGAAAATATTCATTCATGCCTTTTTTTTACTCTGGTTTTGCAAAATCATTTTTTACAACCCAAACAATTTTTAACACTTTTAAATTGGAGTTTTTTTGGATCAAATATATTCCTTTTGCTTCTTTTTTCGTTACAAAGAACACATAAAGAACGTTAACAATTTCCAAATTTCAAACTTCTTTAATTATTCACGAAATCACCTCATATTTCAAGAGTAGTTTCCCTCCGAGCTAGATATCAAAACTCAATATCTTTTGAGCGCGAGTCCAAACTAACTCAACAAGACTCATTTGAAATTTCTTCAAAGTTTCAAAACTTCAAAATTAATTAATGGTAGAATTTTCTCTACAACATCAATTATTAAAATTTTGAAACTTTTGTGCCTCTTAAATAATGCATGTATGGCTGGGGTGGTGTGAAGACTCCCCATTAGTACGTGTGACTCCTTCGTAATAGGTTGGACACTTGTTTTGGGCATTCTGGCGGATCGTATCCAAGTAAATATGGAACATGCCCACGATGCACCACCGATTTGCCTAACCGGCATTTTGTATCAGCTCAGAGGGTCTAGTAGCTGGTGCATCATTTTTGCCAGATTGTGATGAGCCACAATCCAACTGGATTGTGACTCAAAGCCTGACTCAGACTGAGAGTCTAATGCTTGTGACGTACTCTCGTCGCCTGATGATTCAGCTCCCTCTTTAGCTTTGGATTTTGCGCCTTGTGGGGGTCCGGTTGTGCCAATCGGATTCGGTACCACCTTCATTTTCTTGGAGTGTTGTTAAGTGGTCTCTAATTTCTTCAGTGAGTCATTTCCCACGTCAGATTTGTATTTTGATCCACTTTGTTCATCATCAATGGTTTCTTTCCTCAAATGACATTTAGAAGCGACCCTAGCTCGAGCTGAAGGCATGATGCATTTTCTGTAACATCTGTCAAATTGAAATAACTAGGAACAAGCTAAAAATTGGAAATAGTCATTTTTGGGAAGAATGAAAATTTGGAAATTTTGTTAAGTTAGAATAAATTGAGTTTTGGTCAACTTCAAACGGCCATAACTTCTAGCTCAGAATGATTTAGGAGTACTTCCAGATATGGTAGGAAAGGTCTTAGAATGATCTTTCCAAATCTCCCGAGTCTGCGCGATTCTGAGTTCGTATGAGTGAGTTATGCCCTTTGGAAGTTGGGTTGTTCGAATAAGTAAAGTCCAATCCGGATTTTTGAGGGGCATTATGGTCTTTTCCTTACACAATTATTTCATTTCATTTTTGGGTAATTAATTGGTGTCTAAACTGATCTTAGTCAATTTACGCTTTTGGAAAAGAGTTAGGGTTTTGAGAGAAGAAAAAAAAAAGGCGAAATCAAGATCGTCGAGTTTAGCTTGTGGATTTCGTCAAGGGGTGATCCCTGCAGGTATGTGATATCACATAGCGTTTATTTAGTTCACCTACGCGCCAATCATGATTCATTCAGCGAAATATGTTTGATTTGAAAGTAAATCCTTTGAGTTTTTGAAAGTAAATATTCACTTGAATTCTTGTGGGTTGTGTTGTTAAAGTTTCTTGAGGTTTGGTTCATGTTTCCGGGTGTAATTTCAGTTTGAATCTGATGTATATTTAGGGTATAAATGATTCTAAGGGTTCGGGAAAAGAACCATTGAAGTTTAGAGGGTTTAAAGATGAAAAACAAGTAAGAAAAATCGTCAAACACCTGGGGATAGGGGTGGAGCGTCGCGCCAGCAAGCGCACCCCAAAAGTGTTTATGATCTTTCACCCTTGGGGAGCCGCGCGCCAGCCAGAGCATCCCAACTTGTGCTCTGAACTTTGAGGGTTGGTGCTCCGTGCCCCTTAGAGCGCTAGGGACACTAGTTCTCCTCATTCATTTCCTGCCTTTTGTTACTTCTTCCTTAGCAATGTACATATGTTTTTTAGTTGATTTCAACACTTTAAGGTACATCTAAACATCATGACCATAAACATTACATCATGAACTTTGAATCCATAATACAATTCAAGGAAAGTTAATATCAAAGTCGAGAAGTAAGAGTCAAGTTTAAAAGTTAAGAAGTAAGTCAAGAGAAGTATATAAAGTTTTCAAAAGTCTTTCACAAACATTTTAATTGTGTTCTAAAGACTTAAATTTCAAGTTAAGTAAAGAGTAAAGTTGAAGTTCACGTCTTCAAAGAAGTATAAGGGAACTATGTGTTCCCAAAGAGTTTAAAATATTTTCACATTTAAATAAGAATGGAAGCTGAGACTTCCAAAGAGCCTTTGAGCAAGTTTTCAGAAAAAAGTAATCTCTTTCTAAAAGAAGCAAGAGAGGAAACCTTGATTTCCAAGATAGCCTTTGAGCTAAAGTTTTTTAGCGATTATCTCAAATCACAAAAAGAAGTATGTTTTCAAACATAAGAGCTAGTATCATAATTTGGGAGTAGTATTGAGCACCGATATAAGAAAGAGTTCAGACAACTCACAAACCCCATAAACCATGTAGCCACCATGGGTAGAAAGGGTTCATACTTTTTAGATGATTCTTATAGTGCTTTTTAGCATAGATTAGTGGATCCACTTAGTAGTTTAGTTTTTATACTCATGGCAAGGTATAGAACGGCCCTGGCAGGGTGAGGCAAAACGATGTATCATCACAATAACTCTTACGTGATATTTGTCGATTAGAGAAACTCCCACAAAAATAGTTGTATTTTTGTATACACATTTTATTATATTTTTACATACATTTCATTGTTATATGTATCTTTACATACACCCAGAGTTGACTTCATGTTTTAAATAGTTTTTTTTTTATATTACACTTGTTTTAAACTGCTTTATATTGAAATAAGTTTAGTTATGTTGAGTTCAGTTGAGCCAAGTACTTCAGATCCTTTTAAAGCCTACATTGTGTTTAGCATTCCAACTCGCTACTCATACATTTAATGTACTGATGTCAGTTGGCCTGCATCATTTTATGACGCAGACAGGTAATCAAGATCAGCGTGCAGCGTATCGTTGGTCCAGTGAGCACTCCAGAGTCCGTTGATGAACCTCCTTACATTTTGGAGGACTCATTTTTACCGCTTTCAGTTATTTTATTAGTTCATTAGGATGTCGTGGTATTTATTCTAACATCCATCTCAGTTGTTTTAGAGGTTTCCTCAGATGTTAGTTCTTTAGTCTTTTCATCGTCTTTATCTTATGTTAAGACTTGGGTTTGCCTTAATGGCCAAGTTTAATATTCTTTTATAACATTCCAGTTTATTTCATAGCTTTATATATTTTGATTTAAGTCTTTCTCTAAGTAAGTAAGTCAGGTCAAAGATTCGGTTGGCCCAACAATGATTCTCGAGTGTTAGTCACATCTGGAGTGTAGGCTCAGGGCATGACATGTTCCCCATCTTTTTGGCATTGTACAAGTGGAAGACATGTTTGTAACTGAGAAGTAGATACCGTTCGTCAAAATATTATCCTCAATCTATGTTCTGGACTTTTCTACGAGTAAGTTGTACGACCCATAGAAATTTGAAGTGCTGGAGATCAAATTCTACGACTTGGACTTATGGGTCGTAAAAGTTCTTACGACTCATCTCGTTGTCTAACACTTAGCTCAAAAAATCAGTATTGTAGGTTGACCAATAATCCTCCGAATACTTGTTGTTTACGAAAAACCTATTTTCGGGCAAAACAATAATAAAATCTATTAACAAATGCTTAACATACATGCAAAACTTCAATTTCAAAGTATGATAAATACCGTAAATCTGTGGTACATCAATATAGATTATATGCTTCAAGTAAATGATGTGTTCGTGCCTATTACACTTGTCTCTTCAAGACTGCGTGTCGAAGTCATGGTAATTAGTATAAGTTATAATTTAATAATATCTACTCTTATTCTGTATGAATTTTTTACCAAAATGAGATATTGTAAAAACCAATTCACCACACTAATATGCTTTTTAATTTTATTTTTTTTTATAAAAATAATATAAACGTACTTCATGATGGTAATATTTTAGGTTATTTTCATTTTAAATATTCAACAGACAAAAATGACAACATTAAATGAATAAACGTTACTCACAATGACGTTTATTGAAAATTCAATCACATCCATCCCTGCGAATTCAGAATCAAAATCCTGCAAATTTAAAACATTAGTCATAACATTTATTAGTGTTAATTTCCAGATTGCTAGTAGAGGAGAAATTATTAGTGTTGATTTCCAGGCTTCCCATTGTGTTTATTTCGTTTCAATCATTAGTGCATAAAGTTATCCACCGCATAACTTAGAACCTTATAGAAAAAACCTAACTTTACTTAGAAATGCTCAGATGGCTAATACTTCGTTTCCCGCTGCACAACTGTTTTAGCAAAAGGGTTGAAAGGGTTAAACAACAATGGAACATTGAATTTTCTTAAATTAAAAAAAGAGGATGTCGTTGGGTAATAGATGTGGGTAACGATTTACACTTAAAACGTTATTCACAGTAACGTTTATTCATTTAACGTTGTTAGCTCCTTTGACTTTTGTCTGTTGAATTTTTAAAATAAAAATAATCTAAAACGTTACTGTGAAGTACGTTTATACTACTTTTTGTAAAAAGTTTTTAAAACGTATTAGTATGGTGAATTGATTATTGATTTTTAAAATAGCTCATTCTAGTTAAAACTTCCTTATTCTAGATCCTCATACTCAGTAATTTAGTGACCATCTCTTATGTTATAATAGTGGTGTTGATAACAACTAAATGATGATTTTAGATGGGAAGATACTTGTCCCTTATGTACAAGATCGTGGTATGCTCATTCTATGTAAAGTTATAAAAGTGAAGGGATATCTAGGATCTACTATATTAAATAGTTACATAAAAAGTATTTGTGTGTCTGTTGATAGTAGTCTTTAAATACTTTTGTTTGTAAAGACATTAGGAAAGCTAATGATTGTTAGTTGGGTTGTTTAACATCAATGAAGTGGTTACAGTGATAGGCTTGAATATTATGTTGGTAACATTATGAATGTATCCATTATACACTAGTAGCTTCTTGATTTCAACTCGTGGCTAGTTGAATGGTGCGGTAAAAAATAATATTGTTGAAATATAGGATTAGAAAATTTCTCACCGTTGATTAACCCCTATTGTTTGTACAATTTAGTTTATACTAGGATATGTAGCAAAAATAGCCCAAGAAAATCTTAGTTTCCACTATTCACGTGTCTATTCTAGCTTTGATATTCATTCGAGGATGAATGATTCCAAGGGAGAGATACTGTAACGCTCCGTAATTTTTAAGAAAAGATTTGAACCATCCTTCATATGTGTATGGTACGAACTTGATGATTTATAATTTGTAAGTTATATGTTAAGGTCATTTACTAAGTGTAATAAGTGTATCAGATGTGTTTTAGAGTCCCACAAACACTAGGTCAAGTTCAAAGCATTTATATTGAGTAAGTTTTCACATGAGCTACATAATGGTCAACTTCAAACGATCATATAACATATAAAGTGTTAGGAGGACAAATTTGACTAGTTTCTAATAGGTTAAGGACATTTTTTATCCAATAGGTAGAAGGAGTGCATTATCAAATTCCAAAGGCAATTAATATTAATAGTATTCACTTGTGAAAAGAGTTTTTGGCCAAAAACATACTTAAACTATTCCCCAAACTTAAACAACATCCTTAAAGTATCATTTTTAGCAGAAAACGTTCTTTAACTATTCCCCAATCTTATACTACATCCTTAAAGTATCATTTTTAGCAGAAAACATCCTTTAAGTATTTGTAACTGAACATCTTTCATCCTTTTAATAAAAATATTGTCAAAAAACTAAAGGATCTTACGAAAACATGAGCAATTAACGTGACTATCAACAAAAATTATTATGCATAATTTCATTACTTTCTACCAGAAGTTCTTAAAAAATATAAAATATCTTAGACACTGTTGCTTATGGAAAATAAAAATGATTGGAAGGTGTGAGCATACAGGATTTGCCTTTTTCGTAACGGAAAGAAGTTGGAGACTAATTATTTTGAGTTTTTGGCCAAACTCATCCTTAAACTATACCTCAAACTCAAACTACATCTTTAAAGTATCATTCTTATCATAAACATTCTTCAAGTATTTCAAAGTAAACAATTTTCTACCTTCTACTTGAATTTATCAGAAAACTAATTGATATATCCCACAAAAAATAAGTCGTCCCTTCCTAATTATTATTCTTAGATATGCCAAGAATATTAGTGAACTTTTTCGTAATTGAGTTAAATTTTATGCAAAATCTTTTAATTTGAGCGTTTTTCATTCATTTTTCATAATTTTAATTAAAAATATTACTACTTTAAATATGTTTCTTCTCAATTGAATATGCTAGAGGCGACGACATTTGTTGGAGACTTCCCCTTCTAATAATGTAGAATGAAACTCAAATACGAGACATAATCAATATTTTGATCACTTTGATATTAGATTGACCCAAAAATCTATTAATTTAATTGGTTAAGAAAAAGATAAAAATAATTAATCTCTAACTTCTTTCCGTTGCGAAAATGTCAAATCATGTACGCCCACACTTTCCAATCATTTTTAGCTTCCATAAGCAACAATGTCTAAGTTTTTTTATACTTTTCAAGAACTTCTTGTAGAAAGTAATGAAATTATGCGTAATAACTTTTGTTGATAGTCACGTTAACTGCTCATGTTTTCATAAGATCCCTTAGTTTTTTAACAATATCTAACAAAAGGATGAAAGTTGTTCACTTACAAATACTTAAATGATGTTTTCTGCTAAAAATGATACTTTAAGGATGTAGTTTAAGTTTGGGATATAGTTAAAGGATATTTTTCTGCTAAAAGTGATACTTTAAGTATGTAGTTTAAGTTTGGGGTATAGTTGAAGAATGTTTTTGGCCAAAAACTCCTTGTGAAAATATAAAATGATTAGGAATACTTGAGGAGAACTATTGGGATGGGAGTTATGAATAACTTGCACTTAGTGTGTGTTTGATTTTAACTTTTTTTAATGTTTCGTTGGTTAATATGTTTGAAAAATATTTTCACAAAAAAAAAATTTCTTAAAAATAAGAAAAATGACTTTTCTAATGACTAATGAATTCAATTCCACCCTTTGACCATCCCATCCCCCGCCACCTCCGAAACCCTACTTCTCATCCCATCCCGCCTCCATAGTATTTTGTTAGATGATATAAATGTTTTTAAGATAATATTTTCTTACTTACCAAATACTAAAAAATAAGTAAAAAAACACATTATTTTAATAAAAAAATATTTTTCTGAAAAATCATGTTCCATGGGAAACAATTTTCTTTCGTATCAAACACAAATCTTAAATATTTCCATTTCTTTTGTCGCGTATATAAGTCCGTCTTTGACTTGTAATCACACACGTAGTCATGAATAAAGATGTGAATTATTCATTATAATTAATTGAATACATCACTAACAAACACTTTATTATTAAAATTTATACATGTATATTATTTTGAAGGTAACAAATCAAATAAATAATAAAAATAATTTCAGTATAATTAATTCATCATAATTTATTTTAACATAATTTATCTTATTATAACTAATCTCAACATAACTTGTATTCTATAGAGTATATTTTATTTGTTCCTATACTAAAAGTTAATTTTTTTTTACTTGTCCACGTTATAAATCAAAGACTGCTTGTTCTTATACTATCATTAGTATTAAATAACAAACATAAACTTATAGTAGTAATAGTCAAATGTGGAGTTTCAAATCATTTTTAATAAGGTTAGTTTTATAAAAAATACACCTCTAGTAAAAAAAAAGTTTTTTCAAAAAACTACATCAAATCAACATATTAGCCAATTAAAATAAATATTTTCTCTAATCCATAACATGTGCGTTATTAGGATATAACATATCCATAAAAAAGATATTTAAGAACATAAAATAAAGGTTCCTTTTCAAATGGTGGAACGTGATCTGTACGTATAATTAAGGGAAAAAGATTTGAAATATATTTAAATTTGAATAAAAATATTATTACGGTATCAAACTTTAGAAAGGATTTTTTATTTCTTTGTACTATTTAATAGTGTATTTTAAGGATATATATGTACACAAGTAGACATTATAAATATTATATCATTAAAAAAAATAATATCTCTATGTGGACACATATATACCTCTAAAATATATTATTAAAAAAATATAAAGGATAAAAAATTCTTTATAAAATTTGATATCTTAAGAACGTTAAAATATTTCTCAAGCTCTTTTCTCTATCATTAATTATTCCTAGGTTGTAGTGTATTTTATTGAAAATCCATTTATCATATTTATATATATATTACTTCTTTATTATGGGCACATATTAAATTATAAGATTAAAAATGTGAAACTTTTGTGCATGAAAAGTACCTTTACGTTAAAATAAACTTACTACATCTACAAGCAAGCACGTGGCTTGCTTTTCGTCTTTTGTACGCCCATTAATTGTGGAGAAAATTATTACATTTTGCCTACACAAAGTATGGCAATACTTTTTTGTTGTTATTATTATTATATCAAAGTACAAAAGAAAAATTAAAATATTTTAAATTTTTATTTTAATAAAGACGATAAGTAATCGGACGAAATAACTTAACTTGTTACATTAGTCTATAAGTTAGTTACGATTTTTAGTAATTATCAATTTATATTGCTATGAAATAGAGTTACCTACAAAATAATTACCTCTTTAACTGAATTCTTCAAAGCTAGGTAGGAGCAAGGTACTTAATGTGGTATAATGATTTCGATGAGATTATTTTATTTTTAATCAGGAATTTTAAAGTCAAATTCTAGATGAAAAAAATTCTTCAAAGAACGTGACCAAGGGCGGACTTAGAGTCAGCAAAAATTTGTTTGTATGTATAAGGGAGTTTTAAGAATTTTTATGTTTATATATTGATTTTGAACCTCCTGAATATAAGATTAGAGATTGACATAGTGATTGAAGGGTTCAAATCTCAAATCTTAAGCACTGCTCTTTTTTTTTTAACCCTTTAATGAAAATTCTGAATTCGCCACGAAATATAACTACCAAACAAGTCTTGCAAGTATGTTCCTAATTTAAACGAGACTTAAATGAAAATTACTATACCGAGCAACAAGAATTTTTTTTGAAAAGGTACGTAGTGAACCGTCCAAAGCTTGATTAATAATGTATCCTAGTAATTTAAAAGAAAAGAAATAATTTGGTAGCTATATATAGGGATTGTGTATTATTCAAGTAGTTTGATTAAAATTTTCCTAAGATCACCTCTTCACTCATTTCCAATAGTTTTTGACTATCACATGCTATGCTACTAATTGTCATTCCCAATAAATTGTTATTTTTATATTGAATAACAATTTAATTTTAAAATATTTATTTTATTTTTAATGTAATAATTTCTAATTATATAAATTTATTTTAAATTATAAGTTTGTGTCAAGTTAAATTATATCATATATTAATATCTATTATTTATTTTAAATTATAATTTCGTGTCACGTCAAATTAGGTATAGAAGTAGCTAGCAAGCTAGTGCCATCTCTTTTTCCATATTCATCGCTATATCAACTATATGTATTCTACAAAAAGCATAGTGAAGAAAGAATGTCTACTACAAGCTTAAGCTCTCCAATATTTTTACTAATATTTTTGCTTCTTCTCTTCCTTCTCTACTTCTCCACACTAAATTATAATAATTCCATCATCACATTTTCATCTCATCCCACAAACAATCAATTACAAGCACCCCTCACTCCTGTTACTCATCATGTTAATAAGGTATGTATGTATAGGCTTTACAGACATTTACAAAGTGTGTCAATTATTGTTAAAAGTATATATTTAGTGTTTGATGCTAAAGATTATTTTTTATGTAGTCTGTATGGTTTAAGTGGCGTAGAGATTTAGAGTTTGGGGGTTCTAAATTTCCTTTAGAACCATCAATTAATTTTGTTAGGGGTTCACAAATTAATATACATATATATATATATAACTAATTTTCTAGTACAAATACAAGGTTTACGAAAAAGCAACTGTGTTCGACCGAACTCATGAACCCCCATCTAGCTCTGCCTCTGCCAGTCAAACACCTTTTGTCGAAAAATTATACTATACTACTATATATGCAGATAGATCAGAAAATATTTTCTTATTAGTATATATTTTATTTTGAACGTCCCGTTTAACTAAATTTCTGGCTTTGCGACTGTATGGTTGACTATTTTATGATTTGCATGAAACAGAGAAAGAGTGGTGTAGAAAAAATTGAAGAAGATTTAGGGAGAGCAAGAGCAGCTATATGGAGAGCTATTCGATCAAGAAACTATACTTCTTATAAAGAAGATCAAAATTTTATTCCAAGTGGATCTATATATAGAAATTCATTTGCCTTTCACCAGTTAAGTATTATACTATTATGTATCTTTAATTTCTTTTATTTAATTTTCCCTCTCTATGTTTGGTAAGACACATCTTGATTAAAAGTAGCGCAATAATACAAGAATTTAATTACGGAGGGATATGATTGGATTAAACCTTTATTTATGTTATATAAAAATCAATATATTAAGGTTCCTCTCTTAAATTTCGCTTTAAACCTCCAATATTGTTGAGTCAGCCCTAAGTATGGCTAGTGTTTTGATGAAAATTTTGAGTAGTAATTAATATTGATAACAAGTATGCAATATATATGAAGTTCACGTAGGTACATATAAACCTTTAAAATACACTATTAAATAGTGTAGATAGGTAAAAAAGATCCTTTCTAAAGTTCAATATCAAAATAACAATTTCGGTCAAAATTTGAATATATTTTAGACTTTTTTCTCATGTGTAAATGTTGGTTAACATAATGATATCATGAAGTTATTAAGAGTGGAGATAGTTATAAAAGAATATTGTTGACTCTCATCCAAGAGTGATGGAATATTTGGGGAAATATATTCTGATAATCAAACACTAGAAGATGATTTGTTTTCTTAAGAAAATTGCCAAAGCAATATTAAATATTAATTTTTGGTCTATCGGATTTAGAATATTAAATTTGTATATGAGTTGATACATGATCTCAAGTTAATATAAAAAATAATTGTTTTCACATTTATAAATTTCTTACTCTATATACAAGGTTCATGCAAAAGTTATTCTATACCGTAAGCCATGTACTTTTAACACTATACTAAAAATGATCTTTAACAACAGTTAATTAATAACAATAGCCGTTAAATATGTTTTCAAAAGGAAATTACTAATGATAATTACATTTTAGGTTTTTTGTAAAGGTCACTTAAGTCGATAAAAACATCGAAGCTAATTAATGGCCCTTGGGTACGGAGTAACTTTGTTAGGGAGCGGTTTATCTTCAATGTATGACTTTCCAGCGCGTCTGAATTTAGTCGGGCTCTAATGTGGATACCGAACACCGGGTGAGAAACCAAAAAAAAAAACATCAAAGCTAATGATAATTAATTAGACTAATAGGAGTAAAGACTTCAATAGTACTCTTTGATAATGTACGTTGCTGCTAAAAATTGTTTTTTGTTGTAGTGACTCTGCGTCTACGACCATCCTTTTGTTTATAATATTCAAGCTTAGATGTTAAAATGCAGGAGTTATATAGAGATGATGAAGAGATTTAAGGTTTGGACATACAAAGAAGGGGATTTGCCTATGGTACATAATGGACCAATGAAAGAGGTATATGCAATAGAAGGTCACTTTATTAGTGAAATGGAGAGTCATAATAAAGGGGAAAAAAAACTACCTTTTTTGGCTTCCAATCCTGATGAAGCTCATGCATTTTTTTTACCAATAAGTGTAGCATATATTGTTCGATATCTTTTTGTTCCAGGCACAAATCATATTTTCAGAGCAAAATTACAAAGGGTTGTTGAGGATTACATTCATATAATCTCTAACAAGTATCCTTATTGGAATAGAAGCAATGGTGCTGATCATTTCCTTGTTTCTTGCCATGACTGGGTACGTGCGCGCTCACTCGCTCTAACAAAAGTGACACATTTTTTTTAATTTGAAATTAATATGTGCATCATTTTCTAGATGATATATCGTTGTGAATCGTAAAGATGAGGAGTATGTACGTAAGGAATATGCTCAAATATGTCATTGAACTTTGAGAAAAGGCTCATCAATATTGTCTATATCATTTCTATTTGAGAAAAAATTCATTCTTGTCATTATTTGTTGACGGAAAACATTTATAATTTTGCAAAACCATTTTTTACACGTGGTCAATTATGATTCGATCACATCTAATAAAATTTATCTTTTGAAAGAAAAAAGCTCAAATATGTCATCATACTTTGAGAAAAGACTTAAACACTATTTCAGGTCACAAATAATAGCATGGAGGAGACTTTTCTCAAATAGAAATGACATAAATGAGTCGAAGTTTTAACTGAATAAATGATTCTTCTCACAAAGTTCGATAACATATTTGAGTCTTTCCCCAGAATATGTATTCCCCCTTTTCGCTTTAAAATATATACATTTTTTAAGCACCATAAATGATATATCTGCTCTAATTCTTAAAGTTGAGGTGCATAACTATGTGGAAACTCAATTCAGGCACCAGAAATCTCTGATGGAAATCCAAAACTCTTCAAAAACTTCATCAGAGTGTTATGCAATGCCAATACCTCAGAAGGATTTGAACCAAAAAGAGACATTTCATTGCCTGAGGTCTATGGATTAGCCAACACTCTTAGTCTTGCACCACCAGACCTAGGATTACACCCGAAAAATCGCCCTTTTCTCGCCTTCTTTGCTGGTGGATCACATGGATACATTAGACAAAGATTACTTCAACATTGGAAAGGTAAAGATGACGATATTCGAGTATACGAGTACCTTCCAAAGGGTGAAAACTACACATATTTAATGGGACAGAGCAAGTTCTGTTTAGCTCCTAGTGGATATGAAGTTGCAAGTCCAAGAATTACTGAAGCAATCTATGCAGGATGTGTTCCTGTTATAATTTCGGACAATTATTCGTTGCCATTTAGTGATGTTCTTGATTGGAGTCAATTTTCGTTGAGTGTTCAAGTTAACAAAATCGAAGAATTGAAGACAATCTTACAAGGAGTTTCTCGAGGCAAGTACCTGAAAATGCAGAAAAGAGTAAGGAGATTGCAAAGGCATTTTAAGTTGCATAGGCCTTCTCAGCCCTTTGATGTAATCTATACACTACTTCACTCTGTGTGGTTAAAGAGACTTAATCTTAGATTGACTACTAATTGAACAAAAATTTGAACCGAAAGTATCTGATCATGTGTTTAAATGCTCAATTAGAATTTGTCATAATTTGAGTGTCTGAATGAAATTTCGTGACACGTTAAGCGGCTATGTATCCATGTATCATGACAAAATGTTATTGTAGTCTTTAGACATATGTAACTTGTATCTTATGAAATGTATGGATATAGAAAATTGATCATGTCATTCAATTGAATTGATTTGAGATTGAAGTTTAGTTATTAAGCTTTTGAGCTAAGATTTCTATTATCTATGGAGAATTTTTAATCTAATGTTTTGTTTTATAGTCTTTGGGACAAAGTAATAAAAAGTGGAGTAGGTCAACTATCTAAACATAACTCTAATACCAACGAGTCCTAATATGAATATTTTTCCACTCTGATGTTATATAGGCAATCAAACTTAAGTAGGCGTTTGGTCCTGTGATATCATATCACGATATGGTATCGTGAGATGGAAGCGTTTAGACATGCGATTTCACGCTAATTTCATCTCATGATATGGAATCATGAGATGTGATTCCATATTCTCCAAAAAAATGATATGGAATTACATGGTGATTCCATATCATGATTTGAGATATTTTAATACAAAAATTGATCCATGAGTTTATATTTTGTTAAAACAACCCCACATTTATATCTACT
Organism: Solanum pennellii; assembly: GCF_001406875.1. Classification (NCBI taxonomy): domain Eukaryota; kingdom Viridiplantae; phylum Streptophyta; class Magnoliopsida; order Solanales; family Solanaceae; genus Solanum; species Solanum pennellii. The sequence goes on from NC_028648.1 coordinate 10,320,221, forward strand.
AACCATTATTTATATGTAAATATAATTTATAATCACATCATTACTTTTTAAAATTTATTATTCTCACAAACATATAATCACTTTAACTCACACCAACCGATTGTTAAAGTGATAAAATATTTATGGTCTATAAACATGAAAATATAGTTGCGGATGATATTGACCAACAAATGACTCAAAGTAACAATGTTGGTTCGTCTTCTCAGTCAAATGATCGAGAAATGCAAGTTCAACTTGAGGAAATCGTTCGTATTATGTGGGAGAATTATATTAAAAACTAGTACACTACAATTTATGTTCATTTTTTTATTAAATTAAAGCCAGATGAAACAATTACTTAAGTGGAGAACAAATAGCTTTGTAATAATTTATTATGCGATTTTATAAATTTTTTTATTTGATAAGATTGAATAAACAATTGAGGCTATTTTAATAATTTTACAACTTATGAGATTTTTATATTTATGAGAAAATATACAACACCAAAAATTTCACATTGCATGTCCAAATAAAACTTCAATTTCATCTTATAATTCCATATCATATTACCGTATCATGATTCTATATCATGATACCATATCGCATGGTCAAACAAACCCTTAATGTGTTGAAACTAGGTTCATAGATCTTCAATTTGATAGATATAAGACCCTATAGTACCTTACATATATTGGGAGAGATATTCTTTATCAGGTTTGTGCTTATTGACAATTGAATGGCCATAAAGTTTGGTTCATTGTTTCAAGCTGGGAAATGCACAAGTACCTCTCCAAACTATGATTAAAATTTCAGAGACATATTTTAACTATTCTAAGGTCCTATAGGCCCCTCGAACTTATCTTTTTGTAATTTTGTGCATATTTTTGGCTTACATGACATTCAAATATCTTCTTCGCGCCTCAATTGTGTGGAGTCACGAAGTGTGCCACGTAAGACAAAGGTGTATAAAATTACCAAACAAAGAAGTTCAAAAAATAATAGGGCCTTAGTTTAGTTAAGATGTGTATCTAAGATTTTGTTCATAGTCTAAGGAACTACTTTTGCTTTTTCCTTTTCAAGTTTCAAATTCAACATTCTTATTTTGTGCTTAACATGTTACTTTTTCACTTTTTTTTTTTAATTTAATGTTTGATCCAAGTATATGTTGATGAAAATGGTAATGAAAGTAATTGGGTAGGAGTTGTAATGCTATAAACTCAAGTAATTTCGTTTCATGATTTCGACTTGCCAAACTGTCTTAATTATATTGATTCACTTTTTCTTTTAGTAAATCTAAAAGATATATTTTTATATTTAGTAGTATTTTAATTCAAAAGGTAAAGTTATAAATATGAAAGTTAAAAGAATTTGTTTTTATCTTTAGTTGTCTGGCCCACATAATTTACCAAAAAAAAAAGCATGGGAATTGTTAGTGTTAATACAAATTATTATTGGTTCAAATAAATAAATTAGCTAATTTATGTTTAATAGTTAAGTTTTGACGTCTTAAATTAATTTAGAATAGGTAAAGACATGAAAGGTAAAAAAATTGAAATATATAAAATATTTTAACTTCCTTATACCATCATCAATCTACCTTTATTTTAATCTTCATTCTCTAATTTCTACATTTGAAGAATAAAATAGAGAATGGGCACTCCAACTTATCTCCAAATATGAAGAACTACTATTTACTATCTTTATTTCACTTTTTTAATATTTTATTATTATTTATATTACTTTCTAATTAACATATTATTTTACATGTAATTCCATTAATTAGCTATTTGATATTCATAATTCTTTTTATATATAATATAATATTCTAAAAAATGTTTTTAATATATACTACTTTAATTTCAAATAAGTAGTATTAAATTTTTTTCTAATTTTCATCAATAATAAATTTTTATTTTATTATTAATTTTCATTAATACATAAAACTAAATGGAAAATAAATGTAATTTAAAAATATAATACATGATATGATCATTTAAATGCAAGATAATAATACAATACATAATATAATAATTTAATACAAGATAATCATACAATATAATGCATAACATAATAATTTAAATACAAGATTAAAACAATACATAACATAATAATTAATTGATCACAACAATAATTTAGTAATCCGGTAGGTCGTTTTCAAATCTAGTACTATTCAAAAAGAAATTAGGATATGATTCCGACAATTGTTGCGATTGTGATTGTGTTAGCGATGATTGCGGTTGTCATTGTTGATTTCTTTTTTCAAATATTCATTGTTGTTCTCGTTGCAGGTAATCACGAACATTTGGATCATTCATAGTTTCTAATAAAATTTAGTTTCGTCTCTAAAATTTCTTGGCTTTGATATATCTATTTAGTCTTTCGTCGTCCTGTTGTTTGGATGTAGAAGACTATGATAACATCTTCCCGAGTAGGATGAGATTCTCATAGTTATCTCAAAGTTACTTTTAGATAAATAAAATTACATGTAGATATTAATCGGGTAAAATCTATCCGCAGATAATGTATACACCAATCCAATATATGCATCTCATCTGTTTGAATTTATGATTCATCTTATGCAATTTTAATTAATTGAGGATGAACGTGATCTCAATGCACCAATTCAAGATGTCGTAGAGGCTCCAACTCCAACTATAGAAATGGTGGTAGAGGAAAATCTCCGATTTGAACAGTTTTTAGCTAGACATAAAAAAATTAAGGACAAAAATGCTCATTTTGAACTCCGTAATACATTAATAGAGCATTTGTGGGAACAACATAATGATTATGAAAATTGAGTGTTTATGTTTTGTTTGTCACTTTTATTTGAATTTGTCTCCTAATTTATGTATTATATTATATTTTATTGCAATTTATGTTATTTAAAAATTTAGAATAAAATATAATTTTACATCACATTAAAAATAATAATTATTTCGAAAAAGAGAAATAAAAGATTTATATTATGAAATAAGAAAATAAGAATGAAATAGAAATAATAACATGATATTGAGAAGAGAGAAAAAAATTCATTTTTAGAGAGTAAAATAGCGAATTAAGTTGGAGTTAGTTGTCTGAAAAAATAGAGAACTCTATATTTGAAGAGTAAAATAGAGGATTGGATTTGAGATGCCCTTAAATAAAGTAATTAGGAAAATAGAAGGAAAAATAAAAATAAATAAATAATATTCTAGGCTATAGAACTAAAGACAAAAGGATTACACATGTTATAAATTTAGTTTGAATATTTTTTATTTTCTTATTAAGAAAAAAATTATATTGTGTAAGAGTTATAAAGCTATAAACTTAAGTAATTACGTTTCATTATTTCGACTTGCCAAACTTATTATTCTTTGTGTCTTAATTAAAATGTCTCACTTTTTATATTAGTCAATCTGAAAAAGAATGATACACTTTTTATATTTAGTAACAATTTTAATTTAAAATGCATATTTTATCTTTAATGAAATGATTTATATGTTGGGTTCTGAAGGTGTGATTATAACGTCATGTGGAAGCTTATAATTTGCAAATCATATGATTGACAAATCAGATAACAAAAACTTACACCAAAATCGAAATATTATTATACCATAACTAATATGAAGAAAACATTGAAACTGTAGAAAGAATAAATCTCCGCATAAGTTAAAGTCTCTAAACGACAACATTGTGGATTTTATTGTTGTATGTTAGAAGAAACAAACATATATTTATAGAAAACTAAAACTTTTTCCTATTAAAAAGGGATTAGCTACTCCAAAACTTTTTCCTACTCCAAAACATTTTCCTAAAAGGAAAGAATAAACAAATATGAAGAGAATTATATTTTCCTTTCAGAAAAAAGTAAAAGCAATTATGGTAATTCTTTAATTTTCGTTCAAGATAAAAATAAAACTCAAATATAGTAAGAAAATCAGGGCAAAGCCCTAATAAATCTCCCCTTTTGGCTGGATTTTCTAGACAAACTTGATTCTTCTTTTTCAACTGCATGAATCATGATACTCTCTGTTGTTCACATAGTCTTCATCATTGCTTCTTGTCATGGTTAAAATAAAGTTTAAAATATATGGATTAAAAATGATTTAAAAATATTTTATTTTTATTTTCAAAGATGCAGCAACAGGAATGTTGAAAATATGCTTGAAACTTCTTCTCCACGTGTAGCTTGACAAAAACTTTCATTATCATCAAATTGATTACAAATTGATTTGAAACCATGTCTTCAACCTTCTTCAAGCATTAGATCATTGAACCATCGGATCTTTGAACCATGTGCTCTGATACCATTTGTTGGGTTCTGAAGGGATGATTATGACGTCATGCGAAAGTTTATAATTTGCAAATTATATGGTTGATAAATCAGAAAACAAAAACTTATACTAAAAATCAAAATATTATTATAGCAAAACTAATATGAAGAAAAACATTGAAACTGTAGAGAGAATACATCTCTCCATAAACTAAAGTCTCTAAGCGACTACATTGTGGATGTTATTGTTATATGTTAGAAGAAACAAACTTATATTTATAGAGTCTTAAAACATTTTCCAAAACATTTTTCTAAAAGAAAATAATAAACCAAATATGAAAAGAATTATATTTTCCTTTCAGAAAAAGTAAATGCAATTATGCTAATGCTCTAATTTACTTCAAGGTAATAATAAAACTCGATTATGGTAAGAAAATCAGGGCAAAATCCTAACATTATAGTCATACAAGCATCCATAATTTTTTTTAGATAACAAATTTCAAAAGTCTTTCTTTTTTTTTCTTCTTAAATTACATATCAAGTCATACTGCATCATATAAATTGAGACACATAAGAAGTAGAAGATATGTATTCGGCGATTCATCGCTTTAAGCATAAGAAATATGAAAAGAGTACAAGATTAGAAAATCTTGCATATTGTGTTATTATTGCTAAAGAGCTATGATTTTTCTCCTTGTCATTGAATTTTAATTTAATGGCTATTATACTTATTGAAGTGGTCATGTGGATTTTGTAGCTATTAAAAAAAGCTTCAATCTTCATTCTGGAGAAACCACAAAGTGTTATCTTACCATGGAATAGAGCGAACAAGGACCATCAAAATTTGAAAGAGTCCTTGATTTTTTTCCTTTTTTAGTATTTATTATCCTACATATTTTTAATGGTAAAAAACATAAATTGCCCCAGCTTGAAATTGTATTGAAAAGTCACTTACACGCTTTTACTATTTGGGTGACCTATTACACATCTTAAGTACTCAAAAGTATATTTATATACCCTTTTTGACCGACCCAGATATTATTTGTAGAGTGAGAGTCGATGACCTCCTAGTGAAGCCACATATTAAATGTCCCCCAACCGATTCATTCCCCCAAAACTCATTTAATTTCACTCATATCCAATTTATTTTACCCTAACACATTTTATTTCACCCACTCGTTTAATTTCTATAAGAACACTAAAACCTAATTAACAATTTCGACCGTAAATTGAAGAATGTGGTAAAGATTTCTTCAATTTTATACTATTTTTGAGTCATCCTTCCAGTGCTAATCGTTTAATAGAGGTTTCACTGTCATATTGGAGAAAGTTGGTATTATATGGAGGAGTTCATTGTTTGGTGGAAGAAAATCTGTCTTTACTAGGGTTTGGTGGAGCATCTATTGTATCGTCTCCATCTATAAAAGGCCAGCCACACATCTCATTATTTCTATTTTTTCATACAATTAGCCTAGGATTTATTCATATTTCATATTTTTTTCAAGTTTATAGTATGTCATCTATATGATTCCCCTTTGTTGTTGTATCTATTTTGTCGTGGTTATGGGTCAACTGTGATTGGAAAACATGACTTGTAAATACCGTTTTCAGGATTTTTCAAAAAAAAATTAAATTGATTATTTTGATGTTTTATGAGGTGGGTAGTATGAAGAAGGAAAAAAGGAAAACAAGGGGAAAAAAATCATATTATGATAGATAAATTACTGAGGTTTTAGGTATTGATATAAATATGTTGTCTTCTTTTGAATTGTGAGATTATGTGAAAAAGTTAGGGTATGAATCTGAACAATGTCTACTATACATGAAATTGCCTAGAATTATGTCACGCCCCGAGCCTACACCCTGGGCGTGGCCGGCACTCGAGAAGCATTGTTGGCCCCAAGTGAACCCTTGTCCTGACTCACTTTATCAACAGAAGACTTTAAGCATAAAGAAAAGGATTCAAAAGCTAAATAACTTAACTGTCTCAACTGAATTCATAATTCTTTTTTTTAACTAAATATTTAACTTAGCCAAAGTGGCAACTCAAATATGAAGATAAGCCAATAACAAGATAATGACGAATAAACTAACATTTGACTGACTATCTATGAAGCCTCTAAAATAACTGATATGGATGTTGGAACAAATCCTGCGACATCCTAATGAACTAATATAATAACTGAAAGAAATAAAAACGAGCCCTCCAGAATGCAAGGAGGCTCACCAACTGACTCTGGATTGCTCACTGGATCAACGATGCGCTGCTTTGATGATCCTGGTTACCTGCGTCTGTATCATAAGATAATGCGGGTCAACTAGAATCAGTACATTGAATGTATGAGTACGCGAGTTGGAGTGCTAAATACAACATAGGCTTGAAAAGAATCTGAAAGAAACTGAAGAACTTACCTGGCTCAACTCAATTTAACATAACTTAACTCATGCCAATATAAAACAGTTTAAAACAAGTGAACTATAAAGAAAAGCTTTAAAACATGGTTTTCAACTCTGTGTATTTAGAAATACAATAATTACTCTCTATGCATGCAAAGATACAATATAAACTCTGTTTGTATATAAAAATACAAATATATCAGATGTATATAAAAATACAAAGTACTGTTGTGGGAATTTCTCTAACCAACAATCATCACATAAGAGCTATAGCGATGATACAAAGATCTACCTCACACTGTTAGCGCATCCTATACCTGGCCAAAGATATAGCTTATGAACTACCTAATTAATCCGCTAGTCTATTGTGAAAAGGATTCATCTAAAAAGTATGACCCTTCTCTACCCATGGTGGCAACATGGTTTTATGGAGACGTGAGTTATGTGAACTCATGCTCGTCCCCAGTTCGGTGCTCAATACTACTCCCAAAATATACTGGATCTTAAGTCATTAAAATATACTTCTTCTGTGATTAGAGATTAATGCTCAAAAACTTAGCTCAAAGGCTATCTTGGAAATCTCAGTTTCCCTACTTGCTTCATTTAGAAAGTTATTACTTTTTTTTTTTGAAAACTAGCCGGAATGCTCTTTGGAAATTTCAGTTTTGCTGCTTGCTTCATTTAGAAAGTTATTACTTTTTATTGAAAACTAGTCCGGAGGCTCTTTGGAGATCTCAGTTTCCTCTTGCTTAGTTGTGAAAGCATCTACTCTTTAACTGAAAACAAGCTCAAAGGTTCTTTACTGAAAAACTAGTCCAAAGGCTTTTTATTGAAAAACTAGCTCAAAGGCTCTTTTGGAAATCAAAGTTTCTTTACTTGATTAAATGTGAAAACATTTTAAACTCTTTGGGAATACATAATTTCCATATACTTTTGAAGAACTGAACTTTAACTTTACTCTATACTGAATTCAAAATTCAAGTTTTAAAACAAAGTTAAAACGTTTGTAAAAGACTTTTGACAAACTTTAAGAAATTATCTTGACTTAACTTTTGACTTCTTCACATGACTTTTAACTTCTTGACTTGACTCTTACTTTTCTTGATAGAAAGAACAAGGTTCTTGAAAAATCTTGGATAAGAACTTGAATAGAAACCTTGAAACCCTAGCTTGAAGGTAAATGATCAAGTTAACTTTTTTTGAGATTCTTGAATTAGTTTATTGGAATCTATATGGCCAAGAATTTATGATTTTCATTTATAAAGATGAAAATCTGATTGTTTTGAACCTTTTATTAGTCAAGAAATTCTTTCAGAGATTTCTTGGAGGTACAAAAAACAAAAACAACCCTTTTTCATATTTTTCCGTCAGCTCATTTGTAACAACACTATATCAGTTACTAAAATAGTCACAACTTTTTACTCAAAAATCGGATTGATAGCAAAATTGGTGGCGTTGGAAAGTAGAGTCAATTACCTTTAACTGAATAATTTATGACTCACGTAACTCTTTATATTCTAAGAGATATGATTGTTTAAAGTTGACACAAGTAGAATAGTACATCAAAACTTAGAAACTTTAAGAACTCATCAAGAACTAAAATGCTTAAATCTAAAGAACGAAATTACATTGAATAAATAACGATTGGCGCGTGAGTGAATGAATTCAACACTATGAAAGGTCACATAAATTTTTAGGGATCACCCGACGAAATCCACAAGTTAACTTTGACGATCTTGACGAATCCTGAACGCCCTTCTCTTTTCTCCTCTTCTTTTCTCTTCTCTAATTACTCTAACTCTTTTGATCTAATTCAGATTATACCCCTAATTAATTACCAAAAATGAAATAAATTAATAGGGTAAGAGAAAGACCAAACTATCCCTTCAAAATCCGAATTGGACTTTCTTTATTCCAACAGCCCAACTTTCAAAGGGCATAATTCACTCATACAACTCGGAATCGCACAAACTCGGAGACGTTGGATAGATCATTCCAAGGGGTTTCCATTCAAATATGGAACTACATCTAAATCACTTGAGCTAGGAGTTATGAACGTTTGAAGTTAACCAAAAACCTCACTTTTAACTTACTTAAAATTTTCATATTTCCTTATACTTTCTAAAAATAAATATTTTCAGATTTTACACTTCCTTATAGTTCTTTCTAGGTGCGAGATGTTACAAATTAAGTACTGTTATATTAGAAATGGAATCTAACTAGGATACCAGTTTAATTGTTGAATGTATTAGTGATGGAGACATTTTGGAGGCATCTGTCTGTCACTTGATTGCAAATCAGATCCTATTCTAGTCTCATCTTCATTGAAATGTGGAGAAAATAAATTAATTCAAGGTAAGAGTGAACCTCAAAATTGTTGGCCTAATGCAACTTCTAACGCTAAATTAAAACAATCCATGAGGCCTAAGTAAATGTTTTTTTACTGCTCCAGATACTCCTCAAACTACTCATCAAACTCCTACCCCGATCTATCCTTCTATTGATCCAACTCTTGATCTTGTCCCTCCACTACACCATTTTAGGCCTACGACCACACTTATTCTGGACTACACTTGTAAAGTGTTGCCTAAAGTAGTTTTGGGAACGCTTTTAAAGCGTACCCAAAATTTTTAACTTTTAGCTACAATAATTTTGGCAACACTTCAAAAGTGTACTCTTTAATAATATAAGATACACTTTATAAGTGTTGTTAAAATATGATATAATTGGCAACACCTATTTACATATATGACCACACTTCTAAAATGTCCTATTTTTATAATTGAAAAAACAACACTTTATAAGTGTTGCCTTAAAATTTTTCACTCAAATATTATATTCCCTCCAATATTTTTAACACTCCCTCCCATTTTTATTGGCCAAAAAAAATAAACATTAATAAATGACCAAACATTAACTTTTTCACTTCACTTTACTCTTTCACTGCACTTTCTTCGTTCAGCTTTCCTCCTTCACATTTCCATCCAGATTTTCGATGAACCAAAGAGATGATGAACCAAGCTGAAGAGAGGTGAAGATAGCTGAAGAACCGATTCTCCTTTCTGATACACGCTGAAGAGTTGAGTTGAAGAGTTGCAGTCATCAAAGAACTCATATCTCAAGTCGTCTTCTCCAAATAACAATTTTTTGAAGAGCAAGTACGATTCTCTTTTCCTATACATATTTCGTCAAGTGTTAGTTCTAAAGCAGTCTTCTTGTTAGCTGAAGTGTTTGTTTTTTTGTTTTGTGTTCAAAAGGAATGAATATTTTTGGATTGTTGGCAAGATGATGAATTGAAGCTAATTAGTCTCTCTGTCACACTTTTCTCTCAAGTTTCTCACTGAAGAACACAATTTCAAACAGATTTTGTTGGAGTAGGTTTTATCAGGTAAGAAATTTCATTCTGAAAGTCTAAATTTTAGCTTTATTGTTTTGATATTCTTGTGTTTTTATACGATTTTTGGGAGTGTGACTTGTATTTTAGCTTCATAAGTTGATTTTTGGGAGTGTAGCTCGTATTTTAGCCTCCATATATAAACCTCTTTTTTCACTGTTAGGGATGGAAAAAAGTTGTGATTTATTTGAGCAAAAACATTTAGAGCAGCTAAAGAAAATAGTTAAAATATATATATAGAAACACATTCAAGGCAGGGAGAGTCAAGTGGCGATAAGAGTATCACAATTTCTAATTCGTTTCGCGTATCAGTTTTCCCAATCTTTGTTCGAGTTTGTGATTCTGCCCGGAATTCTCATTCGTTGTTAGTGTTCAAGTTTCTTGGTGAAGATCGTTTCCCTGCTCGTCCCGTTCCAGTTCACTGCCTGAAGAAAGGTAATGTTGTTTTCCTCATAGTTTCCGGTTCATGTTAACTCTATCCTTCACTTGTGTGATTACATTGTGTATTTGTTGTATCCCCAGACCTCACTCGAAGAGCTGAAGGACGGAAGCTGAAGAACT
>NC_028648.1:10332179-10441783 GCF_001406875.1 Solanum pennellii
TCACTTGTATGTATGTAAATATATTATATATATTTGTGCTACATGTAGGCTTATAAATGTTGAAGTTACACTTTGTAAGTGTTGCTCTAGGTAGATAAAAAGTTACACTTTGAAAGTGTTGCAATAGATGACCAATAAAAGGCAACACTTTTTAAGTGTGACCAATAAATCTGAAAAGGCAACGCTTTTAAGTGTAGTCTAACAAAAAATAGGTGTTGCTAATGCACGTCTTCAAAGCGTGCCCTTATACCTATTTGGCTACGCTTTATAAGTGTAGCCAAAGATGGCAACATTTAAAAAGTGTTGCCTAATGTCAAAGGTTACGCTTTTTTTGGGCAGCCCCTAAAAAGTGTTGCTGAATGTCCAAAAGTGTAGCCTTTTATCAAAGGCCATACTTTTTGCTAGTTTAGGCTACACTTACGTGGTGTTGCTGTAGGCCGAAAATGGTGTAGTGATCCTTTTACTTCTATTGATTCAACTCCTGATTCTGTCCCATCCTTCTAATGGGCAATATTTTGATATAGAATTATTAAAAGGAGAATTTTATTGTAGTGATGCAGATGAAGGATAAGAACTTTTAGGAAGGAAAAGAGTGAAAAAAAAGATAAGGGAAATGGGAGAAAGATCTCCATTGTCTGATCATGTAAAGTTAGGAATGGAAAAGGGCCAAATACTAGATATAAAGAATCTATTGGCGGTGACAGAATTAACTTAGAAGGCAAGCTAGTTGGTGATGAGCCTTACTATCCCTCATATGAAGCTGTCAATTTTGAAATAGATCCAGATGATTAGAGTGATTATACATGAGAGGTCCATGAACGGAGAGAGAGAGAGAGAGAGAGTTAAAGCAGGAAGGACAAAGAAGTTGAAAAGATTTGTATTTGAAACAACTTCTCAAAAGATAGTGTGAAAATTGGATCTTGTATTTGAAAATATTAATGAGTTTAAAAGTTGTTACTACCAAATATGTTGTTGATAAACCAAATATGTTGTTGATAGACATGTTTCAATTGAAATGCATATTAATGAACCAACAAGGGTAAGAGTAAAATGTACAATTGGTTGTGCGTGTATTTTATTTGCTAGCTTTAATTTTAGGACGAATAACTTTATTATAAAGACCTGCAATTCAGTTTACAAATTTGATCCTAATAATAGGAATAAGCTTTGTAAAAAAGTTCTTATCCATTTATTATAGTGAGAAAATAAATGAATGACCTAACATTAGGATTTTTTGAGTTTCAAGGTATTATTAAAAATAATTGAGTTTATATGTTGAAGGAATAGTGTGTAGGAGATCAAAAAACAAAGCATTACATGAGCTAATGAGTGACTATATTCTTATTTTGAGAGAATTTAGATTATAAAGATGAGTTGTTAAAACTAATCCAAGTGGTACATGTATAATCAAGCTTCATGAGGAAACATTTGAAAATGGTAGAAAAATGTTTCAAAGTTTTCACATATGTTTTGATGCAATGAGAAGTCTTATTTGATAGAAAAATGTTTCGAAGCTTCTACATATGTTTTGATGCAATGAGAAGTCATATTTGACTTATCGTAGGAAGTGCATTGATTTTGATGATTATTTTCTAAAGGAAAATCTTCAGCTGGAGATGGGACATGACAATCATAACACATATGCAATTGAGTATAATATTTATTGATTTCTTGATTTTTTTAGGTCTTGAATATTTATTTTTTGGTTTCTTGATTTCTTTCAAGTCTGTAATATTCCTTATTTATCTTGTATTTATTAACTTGATGTAAGGTCTTGAAAATGTTATAATTACTCATTTACCAAATGTTTAGCATTGGATGTGTTATAGACACGTCCTTGCAAAATGATCAAATACATGAAAAGGTGTTGACAGAGAAAAATGTTTTGGAGGTGTGCAAAATATACTTTTGAGGCTGAGTTAAGAACAACATTAATTATACGGAAAAAGGGCCTAAAATATCATTAAAGTATTGGAAATGGTGCAAAATTATCATTCATCCACCTATTGGCTCCAAAATACCCTTCCCACCCACCTATTGGGTCCAAAATACCCTTGTCATCCATCTTTTGGTTCAAAATTGACGACTTATTTAACGGTTTTATATTTAAACTATTTAAATATTATTTTAAAATACATGGCGCTCAACTATTTTTTCTAATTGAACTTATTGATATAATTTATAAATCAATCCAATACCCACCCATTACTAATTAAACCCCTCCAAATTAATAAACCGGTTACATTATTAATACAACAACAGAAAAACTACTGCAAATTGAGTGTTTTTAAAAAAATTAGGCGAAAAAAATCTATAGANTATCATACATTCAAGTGTCTAAATAAAAATTACCGATAAACTTAAAAGTTTGACTATGTTTATCTTAATTATTCTTACGTCTCAATTATGTGATGTTACTTCATAGGTAACTTCTTTTCAAAATAATATATTAAAGGTTTTAAAACAAATCATAAATATTTATAAAATTATATTTTTAAAAAGTTCATGAATTAATTCGGATGTAGTACTTCTTTACCTTTAATCATAAATTTCTAATTCAATCTTGAAAGAGAATCCTATTGAAAGTGTCATCCTAAATAAGCGGCTCAACCTAAATTTAATTGGGGCTTCGTTTCGGATTCGATTAATTTGGACGTCATTTTCATGAATCTATAATTTCATCGTGTTTCAGTTGGGGTCTTACTAAGACTTCTTCAGAAAAATATTTATCCACCCTATATCTATAGTATTATTTATATCTATATAGTATAGATATAGAAGATATAGAAAATAATTTAGATTATGGTGTTTATACATCAGCCCAACCAATGACTATTCATGATTCCATAATTGAATCAATTCCATACCGGTTCTTAGAGGAATGTTATGGTAAAACTTCGTTTGAAATGATGTGGTAGAAAGCAACGTGCGACTTGAAGGACACGATCCGTTGTGGATTTGTACATCCACCATTTTTTGTAGGAATGAAGGTGCTCTTAACTCGACATCATTGGTTCTGTTTCACTAGAACCCCTCGTTTTTTGTTGTCTTGGAATGTAAATAGTTGAACGCAAAGTATTTTAAAAAATATTTAAAATATTTAATTTTAAAATAATTAAAGGAGCGGTCAATTTTGAACCCAAAGGTGGATGACAAGGGTATTTTGGAGCCAATAGGTGGATGAAAATGGCATTTTGGAGCCAATAGGTGGATGAAGGGTAATTTTGTACCATTTTCAATCTTCAAGGATATTTTAGGCCATTTTCCGTTAATTATATGTAAAGGTTGGGGTATAAGATAGTTGATGACTTGTTATACTATAATCTAGAAAGATAGAAGAAGATTTACGTCAAAGTTTTTGATAACGATGACAGATAAACTTTAGAATAATTTTACTTGTCACCAACGCTGAAGTACCGAGCATTTTTTGAGACTAGACTGCTTCCACACTTTTTTTCCAAAAGACAAGAAAGATTAAGAAGATCATTAAGAAAAATAATGTAATATTTTATCATAAATATGACATAGTAGACAATAATATGGATTATATTTTAATGCATGTGTATTAGGATCAAGACACAAAACCATAATTGCAATGCTTGAAGAAATTAGGATGAAATGAATAGAAGAAAAGGATAGATGAGAGAGTTTTGCAATATTTGAATTTGTGATATTTTTTCCAATGGCAATGAAAGTTCTATAAGATGACACAGCTAAAGCCATGAAATACAGCATTGATTGGAATTCAAAAAAGGGTATGCGGTGCTTCATGGTGCATACTGACTTGTTGTAGATATTTAAAGTCATACATATAACTGCAGAGCATGGATGTTGAAAGGCATATCATGTCCTCATGTAATAGTTGTTCTTCATCATACAAAATTGGACCAATCAACTGCATTTCTCATTGATATAACAGAGGAACTTACATGAAGACATACAACTGCTTCATTCAACCAGTTCTCAATATGAAAATATGGTCAGAATCACAAAATATCTCTGTTATACCACCTCATGTTAAGAAGGTGCAAGAAGGCCTGACAAGGCTAAGGAAAAAAGAGCAAGGTGAAACCAACAAAATTAAAAAAATATATAAAAGATGGATTAATATATCTTACAAATTTTTCACAACAAGGGTCATAATAAAAGAATCTATCATCTTGGTGCTTTAATAAAAGAAAGTATCATCTTGGTGCTTCTGCTGGACCAAGTTCAACAAGAAGTGCACGATCAAAACCTATTGCACGATCAAGTTCAACACCAACTGTAGGCCCAAGATCAACATCTATTGCTAGGTAAAGATTAACACCAACTGTTGGCCCAAGATCAACACCAATTGTTGGCCCAAAATCAACACATACTACTACATCAAGTTAAACATCAACTATTGACACAACTAATGCTTCAACTAAAACGGGAAAAGTAGACCAAAAGATTCAATCGAAGATATGATATAGTTCCCTTTCGTTTCATTTATTTCATGTATAAGTTTTAAATCAATTGCTTACTTAATATTTTGTTGTTTTTTTTGGGATAGTGTTGCTAGCAGAACAAGGATGATTAGAATAAGTGTACTACACATAAAGTGGTACTACTATTATTAATGTAAGAAACCTACTTTTATACATAAATATCATTTATTGTCCTTTATTAACACAATTAAAATTATTTATATTCATTTGAACAACATGAAATGTCCAGTGAAAGATTTAGAAATGTGAAGTCTTCGAAATTTGTTACTGGAGATCTTGGGTATAAACCAACAAGTGGTATTAAATGAAAATTGGAGAAATGAGGGCAAGTAAACAAATTGAGACTAGATCTAAGGCTGCATATTCGAGTCAAGTAAGCTCTGATGCTCACAAGATCGATCTAATACAATCTAACTTGTTTTGGTGGATTGTTGGCAATACAATGTAAACATTATGTTTTGTTGATAGATTCTTGATAATGCAAGCAATTGTGATTATATTTAGGTCCCTCATATTTAAGAAATGAATTGACAGTTGTGATTGCATTTTAGTTTTTGGTGTTGAATGATTATGTAAAAGTTTTGATAACTATAACTTCTCTTTTTGTTAATGATATGCAACTATGATTGTCTCCTTATTTAGCAATACTCTTCTTTTAGTTGATGGTTAATGATTATGTGTTTATGAATGCTAAGTAGTGACTACTTTTGTAGTGATTACACAATCTAAATTTCCAGGTTATTTGTGATGTTTTAAATAGTTGAACAAGTAGTCGTAGACACTAAATGTATAGTTTATGCCTTACTTCAATACAATACCAAATACTCATCATGAAAAATGATTAATTAAGATAAAAACCTTGCAGCCAACATTTTTTCATCACACAAAGAAAAATATTCAATACAACATTGGAAATATATTTACCAGAAGAGATTATGAAATTACTTTTTTTGAAATATAAAATGTATACCTTAAATACAAACACACAAATTTGTTTGAAATATAAAACGTATACCAATTTGTTTTTTCATTTTGTTTCAATGCTTTCATATTCTTCAAATCATCATAAAAATGTTCATCTTCTACTCCATCTTGTTCATATCTATTTTGTTTTCCATGGAGTTGGTCGACTTAGTAGGCTCGTCGATTTTCTTATTTGAAGCTTCAACTTTTCTAGAAGATTCAACTTTGTATTCAAGCTCAACAATTCATCCTCACAACTTAGGAATCACAAATTTGTGTTAGGGTTTTGCCCTTATTTTCTTATCTTATTTGAAACTTATTTTTCCTTAAAGAAAAGTAAAAGTATTACCATAAATGGTTTAACTTTTCCTGAAAGGAAAAATATAATCCGCTTTCATATTTGATTTATTCTTTCCTCAGAGGAAAAGTTTGGAGATCTATGAATTGAAAATCTCTATTCCCAAAGTTGAACACGAGAACATCAACAATGTAGTCAATAAAGAGTTTTATTTATGGGGAGATTTTTCCTCAACAATTTTAATATTTTTCATTTTATTAGTTTTATAAGTAGGTCGATTGGATAAACCATATAATGACATTAAGTTTTTAGTATAAGCTGTTATCATCTGATGTATCAACCATGTGTTAGCAATTGTAAGATTTCGCATGACGCCCTAATCTCTTTCATAACTCTAACAAGTGGTATCAGAGGACATGGTCCAACGATCCAATGGTCCTATGGTTTAATGAGGTTGAAGAGAGGCTCAATATGATTTCAAATCGATCAAGTTGTAATCAATTTGATGATAAAGAAGTTTTTTGTCAGGCTACATTTGGAGAAGAAGTTTTTAAACCATATTTTCAATATTTCCGTTGCTGCAATTTTAAAAATAAAAAATAAAATATTTTTGACCCATATTTAATCAATATATTTTAAATTTTATTTTTAACCATGACAAGCAGCAGTGATGAAGACTATGTGAAGAACAATATTATCATGCATATGAAGAAGGTGAATCAAATTTTGCTAAGAAAATCCAGATAAAAGAGAATTTTTAGGGTTATGCCCTGATTTTCTTGCCTTATTTGAATTTTATTTTTTCCTTAAAGAAAAGTAAAGTATTTCCATAAATGCTTTAACTTTTTTAGAGTTCTCTTCCATATTTGATTTATTTTTTCTTAGAGGTAAAATTTAGAGAACTATAAATTGAAGATCCTTATTCTCAAAATTGAATACCAAATCATTCACAATGTAGTCAATAAAGAGTTTTGCTTATGGGGAGATTTTTTCTCAACAGTTCAAATATTTTTCTTTTTATTAGTTTTATCATATTTAGGCCGATTGGATAAACCATATAATAATATTATGTTGTTAGTATAAATTTTTTTCATTTGATTTATCAACCATATAATATGTAATTGTAAGCTTCCACATGACGCCCTAATCATTTTCGAACCCAACAATTTGGATCTTGGATCAATATACTCATCTTTCTAAAGTAAAAAATCGCATGATCTAGCATTCTTGAAGCATCAAAGCAAATTATTCTATGATTCTTGAAGATTAACTCTTACAGAATTATTTTACTTGTCACATAGTAAGAATAACACCAATGTCTTCTATCAAGGTTTTCTTGGGGTCCAAGTGGTCAGCGAAGAAAAAACAAATTCATGTGTATTGCACATCTTCCCAGGAGAGGCCCGCGTAGGTAGTTTCTGATGCTTGAGAACCCATTGACTCCGAATATTTTTTTGAATATATATATATATATATATATATATATATATATAAAAGGANTTTATACTATGTTAAGGTCCTATTACTTTCCTAAACTTATTTTATAAGTAATTTTCTACCCCTTTTCGGCCTACGTGACACTATTTTGAAAAAAAAAGTCAATCAGCATTGGACCCACAAGATAGTGTCACGTAGGCCGAAAAGGGATGGAAAATTATTAATAAAATAAGTTTAGGAGGTAATAAAACCTTAGTATAATATAGGTGTATCTCTGAAATATCGGGCATAGGTTGAGGGGTATTTGTGCATTATCTCTACTATATTTAATATTATGTTATGCGTTACTAATACATGAGAAATTATTGCAAAGAGATTTTAGTGCATGTATGAGCATATGGATAGACACAATTGTCCCTCAAAACCTTCTTCATATTCTTTCAACTATATTTTTACACTTTATTTGACTTTTAAAAAAAAATAATAATGCAATGTATGTTAAATAATTTCAATACAATTAATTAATACAAGCATAACTATATATATATATATATATATATATATATATATAATATGAAAACTACATTATTAAATATAAGCAAGCACCCATGAACAAAAGTATTTGAGGGCGTGTTGGTTTTCCTTTGAACCATGAGGTGTGTGAAGCTATCCGACGAGGGTTCGAATCCCATCAAAGCACAATTCTTTTTCAGCGAATTTGCACCTTTTTTAAAACTTTTTCCAGCGAATTTTGCACCCCTTTTTTTGCTTTTTTTTTAATTAAGGCTTCTTTTACTTATAATTTTGTACCTGTTTTGACTTTTCCTATTTTTAATTAGTTTAGGCTGACTAATTAATTTTTTCTTTTTTTTATGATTTTTAACTTTTCCAGCTTTCTATGCATTAAAACCTTTTCCACTGCCCGCTTTTGATATTTTTCTTTTAACAAAACGACAAGATCATTCTTTTTTTTCTTGTTTCAAAGAGAAAGCATTCAGCCCAACAACAAACTTCAAGCTTTTTTATTTTCAAAATCAGAATACAAATGTAAGGTAATATGATTTGATGTTTGATTAAAGTTAGATAATGAAATTTTTTTTAGAGAATTAGGTTTTGAGATTTTCATTGCTTATGGGCTATGGATAATACTCTTAAGTCTTAAAATAGATTTCACATACTTAGTGTTTTGTGATTAAGATAAAAAAATTTGAATACTTTTGAAATAAACTTTTTTCTTACCAACTTACTTGATTCAAAAACTAAATTTGAGGATGTTGTCGAGCACAATTATGACTTTAATACTAGAAGTCTCTTTTTGTCATGATAATATTACTAGTAAGTCATTGTGACTTATAATTAAAGTTTGTTTTTGATGATGATAATATTAATCGTTGTTTTATTTTTTTACTTTTTTTTTAATAAAGAGTTTGAGTTAGTATACATTTATTTGTTTTTATTAAAGAGTTTGAGTTAGTATACATTTACTTTTTTTTAATAAAGAGTTTGAGTTAGTATACATTTACACTATGTGATTGCTAACAATTTTATGTTGAAGGAAGTGAGCACCCACAACCTGTAAATCCTGGATCCGCCACTGCCTCTTCCGATTCATGATCTTCCTTTTGCATGCAAAGCCTAGTCAAGTTTATTGAGTTACTAAAGAACCTTAATAAAAAGGCTAAAGTATTCATTACCCTCCTGAACTTGAAGCTTTTTATTTGGTGTACACTTAAACTATATTATGTTTTAGTTACCCCCTCAAATTTGTTTATTCCACTATCACGTACACCTTTTTGTCTGTTGCTCCTAGTGTGATTACACACGCGCGTCAGCTGGCAAAAATAATGATGATGTGGATTTCCACCTGGATAAATAACAGCCACCTAGATAAATTAAAATGACAAAAAATAAATATCATATTCCAACTCCTTTCCCGGTCGCCGTCAATCTCCACCACCAACCACCGTATCTCCTCTTCTCATCTCTCTTTCCGATGCAAAATCAATTCTTCACTCTAACCTCCTTTCCGCTGCAAAACAACACGGTTTCTTCCAGCTCACATAACACTCCATCTCCTCTTACCTTGCTCAATCAGCTGAATCGGAATCCTTATCCATTTTCAACGATGAGAAACAACACTGATACCCGAAGAACTGGCCCTTGGGCTTCGATAATGATGACGACGACGACGGTGATGTCGTATGCGGCCGGTCATTATTTAAAAAAATAGAGATTTTACATTTTTTTTACTGTTGTAGCTTTATGACGTGGCAAAAAAATACTCCCTCACGCGCCTAGTAGAGTGTGATTTCAATTTCTATGCCAGATGGACAGAAAAGGTGCACGTGTTGGATGAATAAACAAGTTCCAGGGGGTAATTCAAACAAAATAAAATTTAAGTGTACACCGAATAAAAAGCTTCAAGTTCAGGGAGGTAATGAATACTTTTGCCTAATAAAAATTAATGTGTAATTAATCAAACACATCAAATAAAAGAAATATGAAAAAAAAAAAGATAAACAAATCTAAATGAAAAGGAGAAGGATGAATTAAAATGGAAAAGAGATGAATGAATAATAATGAAAAAAAAAGTTACATTTGATCCAAAAGAACTAAGTTTGAAATTCAATTCGGAGCTTCAGAAATTTGGGTGAAAATTTAGGGTTCTTCGTGAGAATTGGGGTTGGGTGGGTGGGTTTATAAGAAGGGGTAGGGCATTTTTTAATTAAAACAAAAATTGAGCCTATTAACGTGTTGACACGCTCAACTATGTGGAGTGAAACGCCAGAAGGGGTAAAGAAACACACTTTTGAGTACTTAAGTGTGTAATATATTGTACTGATAGTAGAAACATGTATGTGACTTTTTGATACAAGTTTCAAGAGAAAATTTATGCTTTTCCCCTATTTGATTGTTCTTGCCTTTTTTTTGGAGGGATATTGGTTTGAGTTAAATAATATTAAACATGTTAACAGAAAAATTTGTGGGGAATAAAAGATACATTTGATGCTCGAAATGAAGTTTAACGACTTACAAGAGGGTTGGTAAAAATATGTCCACAAATTAGTAAAAGTGTGAATTAAAAATGTAGAATAATTGTCCGACTATATCAACATCACCATCATCATATTATATCATATATTATTAAAAATAGGAAGTTTCATATTACAGACATTTGAAGATTATGAAAATGAAAGAAATGGAAGTTATAAAGATGAAATATGAGTTTGTTTGAGGAAAAACTAACTAATCACACATTCACCACAACTATCATATATACTATACTTACCTGTAGATTAAAATAATTACATATATTACTATTTTAATATTTGTATCATATATTTTAAAAGATTTAATAAGATACAGAAATTCCTTAGATATGGTATTAGATAATTATCTTAAATTTTAAATTCCTCAATTAATGGTCATTAAGAAGTTAAAATTTTCTATTCTAATCTATCGATGACCGTTCCCCGCCCCATGTACAACAACCCACAATCTTTCTTCTTCGTCTCACTCTTTAATTTATGCCTTCATTCTTAGTACATGTTTGCATGATCAAATCAATATTTTACAAATAGATTTGTTTTTACTATTTTATTATTTTCATGAAACTTGATTTTGTATCTGAGTTAGAATTCATATTGTTCTTAAGTTCAATTTTAAAAAGTTTTACAAATTAGGTTTTTTTTTTGTTTTGTTGTTTCTCAAACACTTTAATGACTGACCATTCTCAAAATCGGACCGTTCTTGTTAAACATACTGCACATAAATAATATTATACTAAATCAGATAACTTTTATTCATTTATTTTTACTCATGAATTTCTCATTGCAGGGAATGACTCTTCATCCATCAACATTCAAGCCGAGAATAAATCTAAGTATATGAATGACCTAATCAAGATGGAAGAATTATGTCAAGTTTTAATTAATAGAACAAATACACCATTAAATATGCAACAATGTTGGATACAAATCATGGGTCCATGTATCTAATTAAGAGTTCATGTATCTGACTTGAGATTATATGTATCTATGGAAAAAAATTCAGATGCTAAAAAGGGCAGAATTTTGAAAACGTTTGCTCTTTTTTTGGATTAATGATAAACAGATACTCTACACTCGTAATTTTTCCTAAATTGGTGTGTCTCAGTTACATTTCACATTTAGATACACATAGTTATATGCATATGTTTATTATGTACCCGAAGTACAATTTTATGAATATAATGTATGATACTAATACTTGATACATCAAATTAATACTAGATACATATAAAAGATACATGAACTTAAAATTAGATCATCTAAATAGATACGTGAAATTAATATTAGACAAATGTAAAAAATATGAATGTACATGTACGATGCTCATGTATCTAAGTGTTTAGTCAGTTGATTATATCATATATTGATAATAGATACATCAAATTAATGAATTTATTATTTTAAGAGTAAAAATAAAATTACTCAAATTACATGACTAATATGTACATGTTTTTTTTTATCTTTTATTAATGATATTTTTAAATTTATTTCAAAGAATAATAAAATGAAATTAACTTAATATACTTGATTTCCACCTTATACTAAGGGAATTTGATTAATTTAAATTTTCAAAAATAATTGTCCGTGTATCTTGATAATCCTCAATTACTTCCTTAATTAAGGAAATCAATTACAACCAATCAATTTAAACAAATAAAATATATATCTCTGTTTTAAAGTTCGGCAGATACATGTATCTCACGGATTCCAACTCATGTATTCTAAGCATGAAATATGATAAAGGATGTAATGTTTGAACTATTGGGAATCTTAATAATTAGGACCTAAACTAGTGAGATTTATATTGTTTGCCTTTTGTTTTATCTGTCTGGCCCACATAATTTACCAAAAAATAAGGGAAAATGTATAAAATAACAAATCACTTAAATGTTATAATCAAAGTTTGATTTAGTTATCCGTACCAAACAATTGTCATTTGCCTCTCTCCCTAGATTTCTCGCTTGCCGGTCTCTCCCTCGCCTGTCTCACTTTACACAAACACAAATGTATAAAATATGTTTGTGTTTGTATAAAGCGAGAGAAAACTGTACATATAAATACAAATACATATATTTTCATCTATACACTTATAATTATATACAAATACAGATCCTTTCTTGCCCAATTCTTTTTTGTCATTCTCTTTCTCGCTTTATACAAATATAGATTATACAAATTACAATGTATAATTTGTGTTGTATAAAGCAAGAGAGATTTTGATATATAAATATTTTATTTCGATTCAAGTGTATACATATCCAAATTTTATGCAGATATTCAAACACATAAATTGAATCAAGAGGTTGTCAGCGATTTATACAAACAAGAGACTGGCAACGATTTATACAAATGAGAGGTTGCCAACGATATATACAAATGAGAGGTTGCGAGCGACCTATACAAATCTGATGCTCCATAGCAAACATAAAATTTGTTATGGAGTTCAATACAAACTATAGTTATAGCATACAAATATGACTTTCATGTTTTCTAAACCTAACATTTACTAAAAAAAATGTTACACGAGAATTCTGAATATTAATACAAATTTTATTGGTTTAAATAAATTAAAATTAGCCAATTCATATTTAATAGTTAAGTCATCTTGTACCAACTTAATGTCATGACTCGAGGTTACCCCCTAGAAGTAACATGACGTACTAAGTATGGAAGCATGCATAAAATCCTTGACATATCATAAAAAGGGATATTTAGTTGAAATCATGACCTTTTCAAGTTTAAAATCGATCATGCTCATTTAGATAATACATAGTCAATCCATACCTTATGAAAAAAGACTTTCATGTTCATAAGTAACATTATTCATGGTAACAATTCATATAATGCATTCATGTATTCATATCACTTCATGTCATAAGAAAACCACATGACAACCCCTTCATAAGTCCACTTGTGCAATGTGCAAGTGAAGTCTTTTACCCCCACTAACACCAAACAAAGTTCATTAAAAAGTCATAGAGATAACTCATATCCATGTTCATGTTCATAGTCTATGTTCATGTTCATGTTTAACATTCATGTAAAGCATACATTGACTCATAAGCATCATGTTACTATAGCACCCACCACAATCACTCTCAAAACTTACTTGTGCAATGCATAACTGAAGTCTCATACCCTCACTCACAGTCTCACACTAAGTAAGACCCCTCAAGTAACCATATCACATAGCGCATGTTATTGTTCTTGTCATGGATCTTGTTCTTTTCATGGAGGGAGATATAGACTTAACTGACATAGACTATGGTGAGCTCCATGGAATCCGGTGTCATGAACCCACACCGGAATGAGGTGTCTTAGTTGTCTAAGGTATGACTAGCATGTTTAGCTTATAGGTGGATGCACTAGCTAAGTCTATGCAGACACATAGTTATGAAATAGAGAGATTGCTGCTAGAAACCCGAACTAACTGAGGTAAAAGGTTTCCATCTCTTGTTCACATCACTCGGTGCTAAGCTTCATTCCCTTTATTAAATCATGTCAAGTCTTTACATGTATTCATGTTCATGGAGAAAGGCATACGACTCAAACCTAGCATGGTAGCTCATAGATTCATTTGGTGAGAATGTTTTTTCAACCTTAGAATCATTAGTATATGAGTAAATCTTTCATGTTATGTTCATGGTGTTTCATGCGACATTATTATAATCATGAACCTCTCATGCATAGTCAAGTGTAAGGGTATAGTAAGAGAAATCTTGAAATCAACACTATCAATACACAATAGATATAGGATCATCACCATTTAAGTGAATTGTGAATTCATATACAACTTTCATCCATAAGTGAAAATCCTAGCAAATTTACCCCCTCATGGATCATGAATCATGTCTCACAATTAACCCTACAACTACTAAACTAGGCATGAATAAAACAAGTATCAAATTCTAAATTATCACAGACACAATTCATAGTAATCATCTTGCATCAATACACCTATCATAATTCATGAAATTGGGGTTATGGGGAGTACATAAGTTCATGGGGAGTTTGACCATAAATCACCATTAAACGATAAATCATCCATAATATAAGACAATTAGCTCATAGAAAATTGTTTTAGGAAGATTCCATGGCTAGAATGAAAAGCCTAGCTCCTTAAAGAATCTACAAATTCAAAATTGAAGAGTTGAAGGGCTCCATGGAGAAAGGTGTTCCATGGATCAAAGTACCATGACTTGATTGATGTTTTCCCCAAGAAATTAGTGAAGAAGGACTTTCTCATGAACTCCTAGCTTGAGCTTGTTGAAGGTCTTCAATGGAGTCTAGAGAGAGAAAATTTTGGGAGGGAAGTTGATTTGTTTAGAGTTTGTGAGTTCTGAGGGTTAAAGGGTTGTTTTAATAGTTAAAAGTATTTAAATATATTTAAAATATCTAAAAATAATTGTAAATAATTGTCCCTACCATTAACTAGTATAATAGGAATTCTCGAAAACACCCCTAGCTTGGTCGAATCCCAAACCAGCTTTTGCAGGTGGTGACCCACGGATCGTGGACGGGACCACGACCCGTCCTGCTTGGGCGTGGTTTGGGTCACAGAGGGTGATTATTGGGTAAAGCTTGGGGTAGACTAAGTCTCAACCCACACCTCACAACCGTGGAGTGTGGGTCCACCTACGGATCGCGGGTCCCCAAGTCGTGGGTCAAACTATTTATTAATTTTTTGCAGCTTTAGGACCTTCCCTTGGGCCCTCCTCAAGGACACTTGGGGGTCATGCCTTGAAGTTACCCTAGTATTATGTTAAGGAAATTATTTAGGACTTTTACCTTACGTTTTACTTCATTAGGCTATTAGACTACACGTTAGGCTCTAGCTTAGGTCATTGGGTTTTTGAGGTGTTACACTTAATTAATTTAGAATATCTGGTAAAAGACGTAAAAGTGGAAAAAACAAAATATTGAAAATGTTCCGTAAAATATTTTAACTTTTTAAATAATTAATATTTTAGGCTATAGAACTAAAGACAAAAGGATTACACATATAATAAATTTAATTTGGATTTTTTATTTTCTTATTAAGAAAAAATAAACCGATTATATGAGTTATTATTATATCATAAATATTACATGATTTTAACCCCACAACAATAAATATTCATAATTTTATATGTAAAAAATACATATCTATTTTGAACTTTCATCTACAAGGGTAAACATATAATATTCCTTATTTTCTACTACTTATATATGTGTGTGTAAAACTAAAATTAATATATTTGTACCACATAAAATGGGGCAAAGAAGTAATATGTATTATTTAATTTGAAAATTACATAAAAAGTATTGTAAATTTCAATAATTAATAATATATTGTAAGACCCCAAAATGAGTTAGGGTGTCTAGATACTAACATGTTTTTCTTAAGTTTATAAGGTCCTAAAATGACTTATAATATGGTTTAGAGGCAGTGTGTAAAGTTTGAAGTAATTTGGAAATCGAACGTCAAGGGACGATCAAAACGTTCGACGACTAGTCACCTATGTCTCATGTGTCCATGCATATTTATATATTGCATGTAATGAGATTATGAAGTATTAAAATGAGTTATAATGATGTTTAAAGATGGTATATGGAATTTCGAGAAGTTTGGAGGTCAAACGACCAAGAACGTCCAAGGCGTTTGAAAGATAGCCCTTAAGACGCTCAACGTGTGTCTTGATGGGCCTAGCCTGTTTGGACGAGTTTCAGGTGTTTGGTTTGTGTGAAACTTATGTGGAAGGTATAAAACTTATTAAGGTTCATATTTACGTTGGAAACGTCCGGGTACGACTTCTAAAGGGCCCCGCAAAAGGCCCCACAAGAAGGACCAAGTCTGGTCGAGACACTGCCTTGGCAGTGTTAATCGACGGACCAAACGATGGCCCATTGGTGGGGTCTCGTAGATGTACACTTAGCCTGGGAAAGTGTCAACCAAAGACCAGGCCAAGGACCAATTGACGGAAGCCACAGACGGCCCGTTGATTGACCTACGGTCCATCGATGGTGGCCTGCAACTGGTTACTTGCGCACTGTTTTATTAAAGGGGTAAATGGGAAATTCATCCCACGTCCTAACATGATTCTAATACGTTTAGTTATCTACTTTTGGGTGTATATAAGGGATTAAAAACGTGAAGAACCCATTCCAAATCCTCTCTCACTAAATTAAACCTTTTCCCTCCAAAATATTCTCCCTAGAAACCACCATTATTTGTGAAGCTCAAGAACATATTGGAGCTTGGATTTCCATGTATGAATCATCAAGTTTTAGAGGTTTTCAACTAGACTAATGTATGGTGATCCTTTATCTCTAGTTATCCTTCCATCTAGAGAGTTGATCTCAAAGTTTTCAAAGAAAGTTTATGATCAAAGTTCTTCTTCTTCAATCTAGCCATGAGTTCTTTCTTAAATTGACTTTAAAAGAATCATATGAATGTATTGATGATTATCTACTGATTTGGACGTGATTTTCAATCCTATTGCATGATGAACCCATGCTCTTTCATAAACTTGATTTTAGCCTATGTATGACTTTATGATCTTGATCTTATGCATATCGATTTGTGATTCAATTATGCTAATATGCTTATATCTACTGTCTAGTATGTATATTTATGGTGAATCGTTGATGAATTATCCGTGTGAATCAGTGTATGAAGAATTGAACATGACTAGCCTATGCCTCTATGATCACTATAACATTGATCTTTAAATGTATAAAAGTGGAATTTGATTATGTTAAGATGCTTGTAGCTATTGCCTTAGGTTAATACCATGGTTGAATTGTGGACATAAATTATGTGTGATCAAAGTAAAAAAAGGCTTGGTTTGAATTAATCTAGGTTCTTCTAGTCTATGAAGTAGTAACTTGTGATCTTGACGTTAGGTTAGTTGTTATATGAATTGATCATGGTTAATTGTCTATAGTTGATGCCTATAATATAATGAGAGTATGAATTATATGTAATGGATTTTATATGGATCAACTCATGATAGTTTGAATAGGATTAACTTATGTAAACTTACCTTCCATGAATTCTTAATATGAAGCATGCTTATAGTGAATTCGACTTATTGACAATTGTAGTAGTGTCTCATCTAGACTATAATTTCGTTATATACTGCTTAGTATGTACTTAATTGGTAAAATATGATTAATGGTTAATACTTTGGGAAAATTAGCAAGATGGTCTATTCTCTCTACTCTATATTGAATTGATAGTTTAATGCCTATGATAGTAGCTTGATCTTCAAGAGCTTTAAGCACGATTTCGATATGATTAAGTGTATAATTAGCTACTATCTTGGATTGATATTATTGATAAAATATGATCTATAATCAATGCAAGTGAAGTTGGTTGATGGTCTATGCCCTTATAGATTTTAGCATGTTAATGATATGTTGTACTAGTTGTAGCATGGCCTTGTAGTAGCTTATGCTTAACTTCATGTATGATTATGGTACCTTAAGCTACTGCCATATAGTTGATTTATTTATGAAAGAGTAGTAATGGTCAATAATGACCAAGGGCTAAAGGATTGGTAAGAATTCCTCTACTCTTCTACTTCTCTATTTCTTTATAGTAATGTTGATGAATCCTTGTATGGCATTGTGTGGTATGGTCCACTTATGGTGGCGGTGTTTACTTAATTGTCAATCTATATATGTGTTGACCATGGCCATGAAGGCAAATTTATGAATATATGAACATGTGCGTATGATGATACTATGTGAAACTTATGTCTACTTTCCTATTCTAGTTGTGATTTAGGTTGTATGGCTATTGTGTAAGCATTGTGTATATCCATGTTAGGGTAAATAATAGGTATCGCCATTGATGATTTAAGATGGTTACTAATCCCTTACCTATGTACCCCTATGTGAATGCATGAATAGAACAAGTTAGGGGTCTTAAGTGTAATATGAAGTTGGCTTGTCTCCTATGCTATTGTGTGTTGTGTGGTTTATGCTTGAAAGAGTATTATGGTCTAAGAGGGTGGCTGCCTCAATGTGTTGTTGATAGCCATTAGGTGATCATGTTGACCAATGTACACACACACTCACTTTACATGCATGTTACAAGTAGTATAGGTCATGGTGTCTAAATGAAAGGTAGTTCTCATATTCACTAGT
Organism: Solanum pennellii; assembly: GCF_001406875.1. Taxonomy (NCBI): domain Eukaryota; kingdom Viridiplantae; phylum Streptophyta; class Magnoliopsida; order Solanales; family Solanaceae; genus Solanum; species Solanum pennellii. The sequence goes on from NC_028648.1 coordinate 10,350,533, forward strand.
GTCTACTACTATGGATGTAAACTATATGTATGTGAAGTATGTTATGTATTCCTTAACTAGGATGACTTGATAGGTATACTAGTATGGGCAAGGGTATGGGACTTTTCATATGTATTGCACATGTGTACCTTGATAGGATAGTTCCTAGGTTTGGTTTCTATGTACATGAAGATGAATTAATGCACATGTCATGAATATGCCTTCTATGCTATGATGTTAAGTATATGATATGATGAAGTATGAATGTGCATAGTGTCTTAATGTGTTAATATGAATGCTCATATGGTCACACCTATAGACTTATGCATTGATATATGAACATGTGCGATTTAAGGTGTTATGTGAAAGGTTTGCTCACATATATGTATACACACACACATGAATGATGATCTAGTCAATAGGGGAGCCTTGAAAGGTGTGCTCAAGTGTATACTAAACTAGATAAGTGCTAATACATATGTTATGTCCATGTGAAAGGATTTTCTCACATGATATAGGTTGATGAAAGTACTTCTCATCTATAACTTATGAGCTAAGCATATGGGGAGTGAATCTCCTCAGCCTACATTTTATAAAGTAATGTTAATGAAGGTTTTCAATAAAGGGAACTAATCTTAGCACCGAGTGAACTTGAATATGAGTGTGTGTCCCTTTTCCAATGTGGAAGGGTAGGTCACCATAAATCTCATGAGGTGGATAACCACAATGCCTCAATAGGCATAAATAGGGTTTCCATAAGTGAATAACTACAATGTCAAATCTTGGTATAAGGAGGGTTTTCACATGTACCTCCAAGTTTCATAACTATGCTTGCCACATAGGATCGATATCACTTAGTATGCTAGCATGTGTTAATGTTCTACCTTGGCTAGGTAAGAACACCTTCCATTGGTGTAAGGCTCTACGACATCGAATTCCATGTTTAGCTCCCATGGTCTTAGTGTCGGTTAAGGCTATAGTTTCCCTAAAGTAAAATGGACAATGGAAGTAAATGAATGGGATCCTAACTAGGAGGACAAAAGGTAAGTTACTTAGGATACGTGGAAGTAATGAACCCATCTAGACATTGCACAATTAGCTCCTTAAGAAGTCCTAGTGACCTAATATGTATGATTATGTTTATGTCCATATGTATGACTTTGTAGTATTGGTCTACTTGTTATGAAGGTGTGCATGGTTTTCATACTTAGTGCATTCTTCTACTAATTTCATTCTTCTCTACTTTTTACACTAAGTGTAGGTTATGGATGCTTAAAGGATGTCTATGATTGAGGAGCTTGATATGTGATTCCCAAGCTCAAGGAAAGGGGTCCTTAAGTTCCAAGGACTCCCTACTCATGTCTTAATGTAAAGTTTTTTAAAAGTTATATAGTTATGTCTTATGTTTTAAGGGTCGTGTCCCTAATGTATTTTAAGGTTGTTGAGTCTAAGATGGCAAAGAGACTTAGGGTCTAAATATGTATTATGACTTATATTTTATATATATACGAAGTGATGTTTCTAGCATATGATGTGCTATGAAAAGTTTTAAATTTTCCGCTAAATCTACTATGTCGATGTGATGAATGATAACTATGGGCTTGTATAAGACCGCAGAGAGGTCAAGTACGCCAAGTTACTTCTAGGGGGTGCTCCCTGAATGTGACATATATTGACTCTTGAAATTTTTTTTTGTGCTACATATATTGGAACAAGGAAAGTAATATATACTATTTGAAAATTACGTAAAAATTATAAAATTAACAACTTAAAATATTTAAAAATCATACTAAAATTTAATTGACTCTCTAAATTTTATCTATACAAATAAAGTATGATAAAGAAATAACAGATATTGAATATGTGCTAGTATATGCACTTATATCTAGTATGCTATAAAATTGCATATCAATACGTTGCCTTATGTATCATATTTCTCTTTCTTTAATTTTTTCCACTTACCGCACTACAATAAGCAATATCATGGGTTAACGTTTTACCTTGTCTTTATTTTTATTTTTAAAATTATTATTGTTTATCTTCATTATTTACATCTTTCTATATATATCTTAATTTTCTTCTCTTTTTTTTATGATGTGTATTTCATTATTAGTGTTGGTTACGTGCGTCACACATATATTTGTATTAGTTAGTGTTAAAATTTTATATACAATTTAATTGGTACGTTAGATGATAAAAATAGATATTAAAGTATATCGAAAAATACAAGTTTCTAAGCATAATGTAAATTAATCTTATATTTTAATCTCCTTACACTTACATTCAAAAGGAATTTAATATTTGTAAAGTTAAAATATAAATTAAGATAGTTTTGATACTATTTATATAATAGTTACTTTATATTAAACATGCATACATGTTTCTCTATGATGTAAAAGAATACAATATTTCTTCAAAATAATTTTTTATAGAACATTCCACACAAATTTTATATTAGATTTGAGATATATTTGTCTACGTATAATAATTTACACGTTTGTCTACCTGAAAAAGATAATGCAAAAGAAAAAAAACCCTCCTAATTGTGTTTAAATGCGAACTAATTGAATTAGTATTATATGTTTTATTAAGACTTAAGAGGCTATATGGTCTTTTCTCTTAGATATTGCTAGTGGAATTTACTTCAAACATTTATGGTGTGGACATTTCTTTAAGTCATTAGTGCAACAAGTATTTATAAAAATGGTAAAATAAAATGTACAAGTATGATATTGTGATTGATTATAATGTAACTTTTCATATAAGGTCTTTCTAATGGTAATGTGATACACGTTTTACTATTTAATGATTAATTAAATAATTTATAATATTATACTTTAGTGTAGGGGCAAAACTGAAATCTAATTTTGCATTTTAGAACTTCCTATTTTGGGCACGTGCAACCTCCGTGACGATATATATGAATTACTAAAAATTACATAATTTCATTTAAAATTGTGTTGAGTTACAAAAAAAATATGAAAAGTAAAATGATAAATGTTTATAGTGTATAGTTAACTCATAAGAAGAAACTCTTTTGTATTTAGTCATCCCCTTATTATAATTTCCATATATACATTTTATATTTTTTTTAAAAGACAAAATAAAGTAGCAAAAACCAACATAGAGACACTTACCCATGTAATTAACTTCCTTAAAATGTCTCTCTTGTCTTATAGAATAGAATAAAAAATATTAAAATTCAATTAATAGTTATACATTTAAGGAAGATAAAATGTTTTAACATTAATTAGTAGAAAATGAAACTATTCTTCTCACTAAATGGAATGCAATTAAGTAATTCAAATTTATAACGAAGGAAACTCAATTATAAGGAAATAACCAAAGGATTAGAGTGCAACAAAGATGATAAATTATATTTGGTAGTGGCACATATTGATTTAGCTGCAACTCTTCATATTCTTTAATTTAAGATTAAAAAAAGGAAAAACCTTGATTCTGTTATAAATACATTGAATTAAGTGGATTGTCCATTAAGCTTATCATAAACTTATCCTTATTATGGATATGTATTCCCAAGGTGATGAATCTTTTTGGGATAGAAATGTATCTACTAATGTGACATTAAACATGGTGACCTTTTGGTTGATTTCTCTACCTATAAATAGAGATATCATTCACCATTGTAATATACACTTGAATAAGAAGAAAAGTACTCTTCTTCTATCTATTTCTCTTGTCTTCTTCTCTTTATGATTATAGTCTTATGAGCTTGATTTTATAACAGATTCATGTACTTATTAAAATATTAGAAATCCTAATTGATTCTTGTTCTTCCACATTTTCCTTTAATAATAACTTACGAGTCAAAAATAATCAAAAAAAAAATTAATTAATTAGAAGAAAATGGGAAAACCTTGATTCATATACTTATTTAAAATTCTAGAGATTTCAATTTGCTCTTGTTCTTCTACATTTCAAAAATAATTTACAATTCAAAAAATAATTAAAATAATATAATTTAATTCATTAGATATTTAGTTTAGTCTATGAGTAAAATGGTAATTCAACTTTTTATCTTTGGAAGCTTCCCACTTTTAGTAAGACTACATGTGCTTTGCGAGTGAATCCTGTGAAAGATATCAATTATTGTCAAAATCACATTTTAATCAGTATTGCAAGCTATTAAAAAAATACGATATAATTTAAAATAGATGAACAATCAATGTATTCAAATAACTTCTCATTATATGTCAAATGATTAGACATTTGTAAACCTCCAAAATTTAGTTTGGTAACTAAATTAGTGAGCTACATTCTTAAGATATTAAGTCCAACATATGATATATTAGTATGTGAAAAAATGACTAACAAAAAATGATTAATGCTTCTCATTTAAATGCACAGTTAAAAAATTTCTACATATACCTTAAATTGATATTTATACTTCGAATCCAACACTCATACAATTCCAAATGCTTCACGGAAGAAAAGTTCTATAATGGAGAAAAAAAGAAAGAACAAAAAGTTGAGGATATTGCAAAGAAAGTTTTCATGCTCTAAAAAGAAACTTTGTTATTGTTAGAGACAACATATCAACATAAAATTGTTCACTGTTTAATACTACACATGTATTAAATTTACTCTATTTTTTCCTGCTGCTATTTTTTCTTCGTGATTACCAATTTTCAAATAAATTTTGTTATTCTTACTTGCAACTTCTAACTCTCTTATCTTCTCAGGTTGCATTGTGCGATTTTCATAATTCGATTCCCTATTGTGAGCTTCCATCTTTGTAGTTGATTTTTAAATACTAAATAGCATTAAGAAATGACCCTTTAAATTCAAATTTTAATTCTAAAATTGAATTCTGCATTATGATTTTTTATATCATAACTTTTCAAATTCTTCTATTATGAGATTTATGATTACGATTGAAAGCAATATCAATGTACTCGTTTATCAAGAAAATGATAATTTAATTATTAAATGACTTAAGAACTTCAAATTCTACAATTATGTAATTAAAATATTTGTATTCAATCAAATTTTAATTTAGCAAAGGAGCAAAATGGTAATTCAACTTTTATTTTGGAGCTTCTCACATATGATAATACTAGATTTTGAAAACGTGTGTTGCACGTTTGTCCCTTGTAATTACTACAAAATGTATGCATACTTAAAAAATTGAATTTCAGAATAGAAAATATATTTGTATTGCAAGCTACTTAGTATAAATATTCGTAAATTTACTTTCTTTCAACCAAAAAATTGAATGTAACAAACAATGAACTAAGTAAAAATATGCAACATTGAAATGAAAAATAATACGTACCAAACAACAAATAAATGTTCATGACGCCTTTAACCTTCTTGAAGAATGCATCGAATGCACTGAAATGATTAAATTCTAATTCAAATATCTATATTCTCTAAGAATTTACTGTCAATAAATTAACGAAACAACATACATATTCTTTCTCACACAAGTAGATTTGTTTTGCCTCATTAATGTTGAGCAGACTTTTTGTCCAAATGAAAAGCTCTTTAGAATTATTTATCACATGTTGCGATAAAAACATAAATTTTCTATGAAAAGAATGAAACAAAACATGTAATATTAGTTCTATCTATATACATATATGTCTAAAATTTATTGATCAAAAGAAACATGAAAAATTTGAAGAAGAATTTTGTGAGGTAAATCAAATCACATGCTATTGTCACGAGAAGACATCAAAATAATGTATTTTGTTGGAAAAATCATGTATATAATTTTATCAATGGAACTCTTCAAATTCTTTAACTTCAAATTAAATAAGAGATGTTTTGAAATGTTTGGACTTCATTTGTTTGAATGACTATTTATCTTTCATTATATATTTATTACTTTAAAGTTTATTATCTAATTATTTGTTAAAAATACTTTTTACATTTTAAAAAGTTGAAAAAATATTTAATTGAAGAGTAAAATGATAATTCAACTTTGAGAATAGGAGCTTTCCACTTATAATAATATATGATATGATGATATGATATATGATTTAATGATGTCTATGATTCATATATGTTTCATGAAATATTTCGTGTATGAGTTAATATGTACAAAATAACTTTCTGTTTTGATAATAATAAGGAACAAACGTGCAAATATCCACAAATTGGTAAAGTTTCTTCTTTTTTTTTCTAGAAATATTATCATTCTCAAGATTAAATTGGACACCATTTAATATCAACCATCCATATTATGATCTTAAACATTAGGATGTGCAAAAATCGAACCGATCGATAAATCTAATAAAAAAAATGTTATTGGGCTGTTGTTACTGGGTTATTGGATTTTTAATGGGTTTATAAAAAAAATTATTGGGTTTTTGGTTCGATATTGGTTTTTACTATTGGGTTATTGAGTAAATCGATAACCCTATAAGACGTTAATAATTTATTATTTATTCTTCCTAATTATTCAATATTAGTTATTTAATATATAATTAGACACTATAACTTTATCAAATTATTAGTATTCTACCAACTTCTCATTAGGTCACTTTACTAGTTTTTATTGTTTACTCAAAACCTAAAGATTGAAGTAAGGGGTTCACAATTGTAGCTATTTGATTTTAATTTTAGTATTAGTCTTGTTGGACTATTTTATTTTAGTTTTAGTTTGTAATTGTAGGTTGTAGCATTTGCAAGTATGTAAAGCTTCATAATTTGATCAACATAAAAAATTTCATACTATGTTTTAGTTATAACATGTAATTATAGCCTTCGTACTATATTTTCTCTTATTGATGAAATTTCCCATTATCTTTCTTGTTTCACTATATCAAAACATGTAGAGAAGTGACAAGACATATAATATTTTACGGACATTTTGTTATTGAATAAACCAAAAACCAAACTGATAATGATCAAAAATCAATAAATCGAATATCAATAAAGAATATCTTATTAATTTGTTATTGAATTAACATATTTGAAATAAAAAATCAATAAACAGAATTGATAATACATAAAATCAAACAGAATGGACCGATACACCCCTATTAAACATTGCTTTTATATTTGTATTTTCTTGAAAGGATACCCCAAATATATCAACATAGTTAGGACCCACAATTATAGAGTGCTCCACTCCTTGTAAAAATATGGAAGCGTGTTAATGGCCCTTTGCTCTCTGTATATCTATGTCTTTTAGTGCATCTATATAATGTCAACATCAATGGCGGCCAACAATCAGCATCTTTCACTAACAAACTTTTTTATTTTACTCATTTTTCTTATCTTACTAGCAAAAACCAAGATGTCATAATAGTAGTAGTAAACATCTTTTCTTTTGTTTTGGTTGGTGTATTTTAATGGGGTGGATAATAGTGGAGTCTAACTTTCTAGAAAAGTAAAATAACTATACTTATTGCTTTGAGTAACTGTTACAAGATGCTTAAAAAACTACAATTATTATTACATGTGAATTGATATTATCTCACATGGGATGATGGTGTTTTTGTTTCAATGTTTTTGATCTTTTTTGGATTGGTTTTTCCAAGATTTGCATCATCTGGCTTTTAATGAGTAGAGAATCTATTGGTTGGTTTTGGGGTTTGTCACCATTATTGTCTCATTTTAGCTTCTGGGGTTCATCAAGAATGGGGTCTTGAGTTCTATTTTTGGGGGAGAACTTGTCTTTTTGGTGGTTTGGTTTGACTATTGATGTAGTTTGTTTGTTTTGTTTTGCGAAATCTTGATAAAGATTGTTTCTTTTGATGTTTTGGAGCTATTGTAAGAGCTGAAATTTTCATCATCCCACCAAATTCAAGGTTTGAATTTCTTGTTTTCTGAGCTCCAAGATTTCATCTTAGATTAGAGTTTCTGAGTTTTGGTTTGATATTTTGGACAGATTTTAATGGAGGTGGTATCATTGATTTTGGGTTTCCTTGGTAGTCAGAATCTAAAAAAAATTTGAGTTGATGATGATGAAAAGTTTAAAGCTTTGTAGTTCTTGAAAGTGGGAAAAGGGGTTTGGGAATTTCTTTGGATAAATTAGTGATATACAAAAGAGGGGATTGAATTTTGGGGTGGTGATGATGGAGAAACAGATTAGCTTTCATGGGGTTATTGAGAAACAGCAGAGTTTTCGAAATGGGACGATGGAGAAGCAGAGGAGCTTTAGAGGGTTGATGGAAAAGCAGAAAAGTTTTCGGATAGCGATGGAGAGGCAGCTGAGCTTTGGTGGTGAGAGGAAAAGGGGTAAGGAATCACCAGGGAAAAGAGGGGATTCACCACTTCACTTGGCAGTTAGAGCAGGGAACCTTGGTAAGGTAAAAGAAATCGTTCATAGCAAAAGCACCAACGATTTGTTATCTAAACAAAACCAGGAGGGTGAGACTGTTCTGTATGTTGCGGCAGAAAATGGCCATAGTTTGGTTGTTGCAGAGTTGTTAAAACATTTAGACCTTCAGACAGCTTCTATTCTGGCAAATAATGGTTTTGATGCATTCCATATTGCCGCAAAGCAGGGTCATCTTGGTGAGTCTTATGATGCATTCCTCTTGTACATATTGCATGCTTTATGGAGATAATGTGTGTGTCTATTTTACTTCACATGTTATAATTGCTGCTGACCCACATTAGGAGCAATTTTCATCATTGATTTTGGCTTCTAAACCTTTACCCTAAGCTGCTGTAGTGCAGATTACTTATGGCTTCAGTAGAAGACTAGATAATTACAAATATGTTTCCACAAGCCTAGATGCTGAGACCCTACATATTATCACTTGAAGACTTGTGATATAGAGCATCTTCTTCTTTGTAAAGGACAAGACTAAGTTCGGAGAGGGTAATTTCACATCTGCACAAATCATAAATTACCTTGTGTGAGCATTGGAGATTATAAGGACCTATCCAATAGTGTGTGTGATAGCATTGAAGGTGGTGATAGAAGTTGAAAGGGTTTGAGTTGCGTTTTACTTTTATTCTTAGCCTAAGGAGTCAAAATGGCTTGAACGAAGAAAGATGCATCCTGAAAAGACTCTCCAGATCATTATATCAAGTTGTACATTTACATGTCATCAACTACGTAAGATTTTGTGATGATACAATCATTCCTGAAACCTTTTTTCAGTACTAATTTTGAAAGGAAAAATAGTAAGAATAATAACTGAGTTAAAGTGATACATGTTCATCCCATAAAATGATTTAAATTACCTTTCAGACTAACATGTTAAGAGAAAATAGTCAGAAGCCGACGAACTAAGTGTTGTATTTACGTGGGATAGGGGAGGGCACATTACCCCTGAGTTTTGAAGGCTGCGGGTTGGCCCTAAGGGTTGACACAGACAAATATCTTGGTCATCAAAACATAAAAAAAAGGTCAAAAGTCTTAAACAATAATTGAATGTTTAAATAAATCTATTTGTTTGATAGGAACCATCAGAAAGCGGTTTAGTTTATTTTTTGAGGGAATTATGTTCAAAGATGAATCTTATGGAATGGACGTAATGTATTCCTCTGAAACTGATGTTTTTACAAGCCCGTGAAGTACAAGATTTTGTCATTCTTTGGGGGCTCTGTAAATCCTTTTTTATCTAAACGTATGCAACTATTTTTCCACTCACCAACAGGTTCCTAAATTTTGTCAGCATTAATGCTTCTTTCGCTGCTTCCTGATCCTCAAGGTAACTCCCTATTAGACACATCGTTCATGGGTGTTACTGCTTTTCTAGAACCAAATGATGCCAGAGTTTCCTGGCATCATCACTACATCTTTACCAATTAATATGTCAACCAACATTGGGTGCTATGACTAATGACGTCCTTTAGATTCTCTTATTTACTTAGAAATGGTAATGCTAATTCTTCATTTTTTGTCTGCTGAACTTGAGGAAATCCTTTTTCTTCATCCTCATTCTTAAGTTCTCTATCTGTTTAACTATCTTGATAAGTGTGACCTTGATATATGATTTCGTGAAACCAGACCAGGCTGATCTTGAGCAGTCTGTCTCTAGATTAGCTCCCCAGTTGTTTTTACTGCTGCATTTTCTGTATCACCTTAGTTTATGAAATGTTTTTGTACTTTAAGATTTTTTATCTGAGGGTGTGGTTCACAGTTAATGATGTTGGAATGGACTGTGGGGGATCAGGGTTCAAATCCTACCAAGGGCAAAAAAAGGTTAGGTGATTTCTTTCATCCTTTTAAGCCTTGGTCGATAGTGTCACAACACTTGTTCTAGTGGGAGGTAGCAGATAGCAGGTACAGATGGATTAGTCAAGATATGTAGAAGTTGGAGGGGGCAACATAAAGCCAATGAAGAATGAACTTTTAAGATCCCTTGGGCTTGAAGAGGAAGCTTATTTACTATTGATCTGGAAAAAGGGAACATTAAGCTTATTTACTTTATCAGAAAAAGATTGATTAAGTTTTACACTACTCACGGTTTGGATCTGCCATCACATGTATGATTTAGTTTGTGCTTTCTGTGGCTTGAGTATATTAAAGCTTAGAAACTTGTGATGACAATTGAAGCAAACTTAAATGCTTGTTCTGTGTCGTTTGTCATTTTCTGAAACTTGTTCTTAGTGACAATTGTTAAGATGGAATTAGAATGTTTCTTTCTTATATCCACTCTCTAAAAACAATTTCTGGATTACATTGTAGAGGTACTGAAAGAGCTGTTGCATTCATTTCCAAACCTGGTCATGACAACGGATTCAGCCAACTCTACAGCCTTGCATACGGCAGCTGCTCAGGGACACCTTGATGTAGTAAATCTCCTTCTGGAGATCGATTCAAACCTTGCTAAGATAGCTCGTAACAATGGCAAGACCATTCTCCATACAGCTGCAAGAATGGGGCACTTGGAAATAGTTAGATCTCTTCTAAGCAAGGATCCTGAGATTGGCTTTAGAACAGATAAAAAAGGCCAAAGTGCCTTGCACATGGCTGTAAAGGGACAAAATTTTGATATTGTTCTTGAATTAATCAAACCAAATCCTGCTGTATTGGCTTTGGAAGATAACAAAGGAAACAGAGCACTTCATGTTGCAACTATAAAGGGGCGGCCACAGGTTGGTCTTTGTTTATCATCTATTATTTCTTGTATACTATCAACTCCCAGAAAGTTGAGTGTTTAAATGTGTTTCAGGCGAATTGGTGATACGTGTTTTACATATTGAAGTCTAATTCTTATCCTCAAAAAAAAATTGAAGTCTAATACTTCTAAATTGGCGCAAAACTGTTCATTTTGTGAACCACATTGAAAAGGTGGGTTGAGTTTACAGGATGAAGTCTCTTGTTATGTATCATGGAGATGGCTGCATATTTAGGAAACATCAAAGAGGGAAAGGGAAGTTGAGGCGACAAATGAACACTATACCCTAAAATCCTAAATTTAGATTTTCTTTTTCTCTATGAAGACGTGTTGAAAATACTGCAGTCGACTGCTTATTCGTCTCTTCAACTCCCTTTTTCCCTCTCAGGTGCTTCTTGCAACTCAGTCTTCTCTTCCCAGATAAGCCTGATATCTACAAAATAAGCTAATTTAAAAAACTGGTGACTTCGATGCCGTCTGTAAACAAGAAAGCTGACACTAGATACCACTTACCGTAACAGCAAAGGATTTCTTGCTACGTTCTTAAGGGACAATTTTTGGGCTTCTGTGTCTTTACCTATTGATCTTCTAGATTACTTGGTTAAACATAACATGATGGTGCAGAAGTAATGCTATTACTTAAGGTAATGTAGCGCAAGTGAATTTGCATAGGCAAGCTTGTTTTGCGAAGATGCTTTGAGCATGTTTGGCTTGGATTATCTAAATTGTTTCTGATTACTTCTAAAAGATAGTGATTATTCGATGAAGATAATCAATTTGATCATATTCAGTGCACTTTGTTTTACCATTTAACTTGAAACTAAACTAACGTAATTGCAGATGGTACAATGTCTAATATCAATTGAGGGCATCGATCTCAATGCTGTCAATAAGGCTGGAGACACAGCTCTTGATATTGCAGAAAAGTCTGGCTCTCCGCAGCTCATTTCCATTTTGAAGGAGGCAGGAGCTACCCGTTCTAAAGATGATGGGAGACCTCCAACAGCTGCAAAGCAGCTCAAACAGACTGTCAGTGACATACGACATGATGTGGAGTCCCAACTCCAACACAGTCGTCAAACTGGTTTCAGAGTACGGAAAATTGCAAAGAATGTGAAAAAGCTCCACATTAGTGGTCTTAACAATGCAATCAACAATGCGACAGTTGTTGCTGTCCTTATTGCTACTGTAGCTTTTGCTGCCATCTTCACTGTACCTGGCCAATATATTGAGGAGAAAGCAGATGGGGTTTCGCTCGGTGAAGCGCACATAGCCAGGAAAGCATCTTTCATAATATTTTTCTTGTTTGACAGTATGGCCTTGTTTATTTCCATTGCTGTTGTGGTGGTACAAACTTCTGTGGTTGTGATTGAACAGAAGGCAAAGAAGCAACTCATGTTTTGGATAAACAAGCTCATGTGGGCAGCTTGCCTCTCCATTTCAATTTCCTTTATTTCACTTACTTATGTGGTGGTTGGAGAGAAGGAAAGAGCGCTTGCCATCTATGCAACTGTCATTGGTAGCACCATAATGCTCACTACTATTGGCTCCATGTGCTATTGTGTAGTTCGACATAGGCTAGAAGAGTCAAGGATGAGGAGTATAAGGAGGGCTGAGACTCATTCACATTCATACTCAATGTCTGTGGCATCAGATACAGAGCTTTACAGTGAAAACTACAAGAGGATGTATGCTGTATAGGAAGTAAATAAAAGTCAGATAAATTTCTGTCCAAGGCACCAAGCTTGGTACTTTGTAGATAGAACTATAAGTGAACATATGTTGGTTCTAAACCCTCTAGTCTGATGAACTTCTATCAATGACATCAGATACCAAATTGTTCGAGGAACAAAAGGATCTACGAGTTAGGAACAGATGAGGAGATAGTTCAACTAGACTGCAATAATGTCGTGGTGATGCATATCTGCACAATTCCCCTACATGGATTTCCTGCAGCCACTGAATTTCTGCACAAATGAGGTGATATATTGCTTAGAAGTTCAAGATGAAGGCTTTAGCAAATCCTTCTGTATTCTTCGCATGAATTTTAATAGTTTGAATGCAAGCTCTCATGGAGTTCACTATCAACCTAGAGTTACTAGTACCAGATTGATAGTGAATAAGAGGAAGGTGGAGATTGCTGATATTGAATTGCTTTTGCGTATACATAATAAACTTTGTAGAGTAATGTACTAAATATTATTATGTATGATATAATTCATTATATCTATTTCTCCTGGTTATGAAGTTCTGTCCTTAACCAGCTTCTTTTATTTGGTAGAAATTTTCTGTCAGCTTGGGGAAAAGCTCCAATGGTGAGCTAGTTCCATAGTTCCCTTCTTCCTGATCTTAATTAACCTACTTTTGGATACAAGCTGTTGATTGCAGAGAAAATAAGGCATTAGAAGAGCACTTCGTGACTCGGAACTTAACCAAATACAAATTTATAGTACAGAATTAGCAACTATATATACTTTTCTCAAGTTGTTTCTGCTCAATAGCGAAAACAAATTCTCCTCTTGGTGAAAGCACAAATAGACTTCCAGTGATCACTATGCAAAATTGGTCATAAATCTTCAGTCCAAAAGAGTATTAATGTAAACAGTATTTAGGACCTGATTCTCACAAAAAATGGGTGAGCAAATCTCACAGCTTTTTCCAATATTTTGTGAGCTGGAATTCGAGCTTTTGTACTACTTGTATATGATTATTATTTACATCGAGATCCTATCAAGTATCGGCGGCTGAGAAAATCCAACTGGTTGGAACCCCGTGGTACTGCAGTTGTACTTGTAGATTCTTAGGTTTTCATGTAGCTATCAAGGAACGCGAATGTTTTGATGGTCTTTCTGCTTATTCGAGGTACTCCCAGAATGTTTGAGTGTGGACCTATGATGGGAGCTTCCTTCATTACTCCTCCCACTGTTTTTTGAATTAACGCGAAGTGCATCAGCTGAGAAGCTGTGGCGCACATGTACTTGATATGTTCTTGCCTCAGTTGACTGACTGGCTTTAATAAAGATCATCAAAGTCACCTCCTTGTTCATTGTATCCTCAGAGCACCGACTTTGTGGAGGGCCATCAACAGAATCTTCTAATGACTGGCTATCCTCATGTTGAACTAAGATCTCAGCAGCTTGATCAGGTTTGATGATGCCAGCAGCAGGTGTGACCTGAATCAGAAAATCAGTAGATGGAATTGCTTGCAGTAAAGGCTCATTTTCAGTTCCAAAAAAGTACATGTTAAAGCTAAGGGACTAACACAGCAATAAATAAGGCATCAACTAAGAGAAAAAGCAGTTGTTTGGCTGGTCAGGTTTAACTAATGCTTATTCCTTCTTTTCTTTCTTACTATGTGCATATCAGTATGAAGGGACAGCCTATAATCTAAGTTCACCATTTTAGGCTCTTCAAGTAACCTTTGAACTTCCTAGCCTACTATGTGGGACTCGAAAAGAGGTAAAACTGTTCCACCAAGAGAAAAGGGACTTGTTTTCCTTGTTGCCGTATGATGAAAAAGCATCTAGGAAATGAAGAATCACCTCAAGCCATCTGGGAAAACCAAGGGAACCTCTGGGACGATACTCTGATCCTTGCCTATCCTCTTTGGTGGTGGACTGACCACTACAGGTGATCTGGAAGAGAACCATGTCTTCTCTGCTTTTGTTGGAAATCTGTAAGCTGAATGTGTCTTTATTCTGTAGAACAATTTGGCTGGTGCTAATATTTGTCTCTGGAACATAACGTAGTTCGTTCAGTACAGACCTGATTCTATCATTGTTCTGGAAAACCTTTCCAAACTCTTGTCTCCTCACTGATCTATCAATATGAGCAAGTTCAATATTAAACTTGCACCTTACAGGCTTATGATCACTTTCTGTTACTTCCATGCAACCCTCATACCTATCATGTAACAGAGAAGTTTCAAGATGAAGCAAGAAAAGTAAATATGAAGAATACCCCCACCTCCCACCCCTTCTCCCTGCAAAAAGACTTACTGGATAATAGAGGCAACGACAGGACACCCTAAACTGCATTCCACTGTAGGGCTTGTCCGGCTGTCTCTATACAATACTCGATCACACCAAGCTGGAATTCGTTTCTTCTCTCCAGAATCATATCCTAAAGTGGAAAATGGAAAGTATGGTCAATGCTTATGGTTACGTCCATGCATTATGAGGAGTCTTAAATTAGTTCTTGAAACAAACCCTTGCCATTCTAAACAAAATGAAAGGAAACTAAGATGTTCAGTCACATTCTATATCATTACAAATATGCCTTACCTCCTAATCCTGGTTTCCCCCTTTCAAACTTGTACGTTGGAGGAAATTTGATGATTGCTTCGCGCATTCCTTGGAAAACTTTACCAGTTTTCATTTCTGCTCTCAATTGATCTCTCTCTCGAAGCCAATCAAAGCTTCTTTGTGAGACAAAGTCCCTTGCTTCATCATAAGATATCCCAAAAAGACGATAATTGAAATCACCAAAGAAAATCACCATGTCAGCTTCAGCAAGATCAGGCTTTCCCTCATCAGGATTAATTGCTGCAGCCTGTTGTAGATGAGAAGGTGTTACTTGAACAACATTAGAATGTAAAATCACTTGACAAAAAACTATAGGAAATGAAGATCATACATTTGTACCACGAAGCACTTGAGCAGCAGATGAGACGCCAACTGCAATAGAAGGAGGATCAATGGCAAGCCAGAAGAGTAAAGCAGCCATAGTCAATACGTGGAGAAGACAACAGTGCAATAGAAAAGCAGGTATAGCAGCATACCAGAAGCATTGTTAAGAAGGTTAGAAGACCTAGTGAAGGACATTGTTCGATATATATGGTCAAAATCAGCATTGCGACGGGTGATTGCTTCCAAATGGGCAGCCAAGTGACAGTTCACAAAGCACATTATTCGATCAAATACTCTTAACCTCAGACCAACTCCACCCTGCATTGTAAATGTGTAACATGACAGAGTTATACAAGCCATTTCATTGTTCCTTTTATAAAGGCAAGAACCAACAATTAAGCAGAACAAGCAGCTCTATTTCTTGAGCATTTGTGGTATGAATCCTAATGTAAACAAACAAACATTTGATTAAAAAAAATACAAGTTAAACATCAGAAAGAAAGTTACCTTGTTACCAATTGCACGTCCTAAACCACATGCAACTGCTCCAACATCAAGGTCTCCAACATGATTTCTTAGACTTTTCCTCACCCTGATTAAATGTCATCGATGAAGTAAATGAGTAAAAATAAGTAGGAATTGGAGTTCAAGGTAGAATTATATCACCCAAATTCAGCTACAAATTTGACGCTTTATGAAGAATGTAGTTCTTAGGAGGTATAGTTTGGTGACTTCAGCTTACAAAGAGAAAACAGATCATTAAAGTAATCTCCGCAAGCTCTTACCAGATAGCAATAAGCAATGCAGCTAGTTGCCTTGATCCTACACGTTCGAAAGTTGATCCTTCATCCAATGCCTTACCTATGGCATCCTGCCACCATTGCCCCATAGCACTTCCTTCCAGTCCTACCTACAGATGACATGAGTGATAATGCTGTGTACATGACACAAGACTAGGGAAGTATAAGGTTACACTATCCACATGTGCGCCAAATTATTCATCTATAGTAGAGCATCTTAGTGCTAACTTTTGTCTTCCCTCCAATCTCTTGGCCATGTTTCAAGGATTAGCTGAGCAAGTAGAGACGCAGGGTCAAGGGGACAGATCAATGAAATAGGGAAGAACTACTTGAAGATTGCGACATGTTATCATTCTCTTATGACAAAACCTGTTAACTCTTTCAGCTAATAGGATTCTTGACTTCTTTTTTTCTAAATAACAAACTGATCAAGTTTCCAATACCTCTATTTCAATTTATATGTCTTACTACAGTTTACACCTTAAGTTTAAGACAACAAGATTCAAAAGTCTCCCTAATTTTCTTAAACTTCATGCCTAGTCAAACTAAGACACATAAAAATAGAAAAGGATGGAGTACTTTTTTTTCCTGGATTCATGTTCAAACAGCACAACTACCAGTCGCATATGGTTTTAAAATCTCTTATACAGCTGGACTTCCTATAACATATAGAAGGTGAATGGCTTACACTTTCTTTTGCAGCAGACATTGCAAGAAAACCTGCTCCCATTTCCACTTCTTGCAACCCAACCACTACTATTCCAACATCTGAAACTGTGGAACCAAGCCAAGCTTCTAGTGCTTCCTGTGAAACTCTTCCCTGACCGACATTCCAGGTGCCAACTAAAATCCTGAAATCTTCTTTTCTAGTGTACAAATGTTCTTTCTCAGCTAACTCTGGCCGTATTATGTTATCAATAGGTCCTGGAGAGGCAAGACTCCATCCACGTATACCACCGTGAGTAGCCAAGCTGAAAAGATAGTTATCCCCAACTACCATTTTTACTACAGGCCCATTGTGAGCAACCCAGCCAACCAGCAAGTTTCCTTCAAGATCCAGCATCTGTACCATCCCACTTATGTAGCCAACCCATATCCGAGAACCATGAGCACATAAGCTTAAAACAGCACATGGATGGTGATGAAAATCTTGCAAACGGTTGCCATTTCCATCCCAATGCACAAGTAAACCATTTGAACATCCACTCCAAATCATTCCATCGGCTGCAAGCACAAGGACTTCTGTTTTTTTACTATCTTCTGCAAATGCTCCTGCCCCCTTTGAAGCAACTCGACGGACAGCTTCTGCAGCTCCCATTATAGCATTACGTGACCTTTGCAAAAAGCTACTTCCTTGTGACTTTTCCTTTTTAGGTTTGGATGAAACCTTGGCATTCATCTCATCCTCTGTTGCTTGTTCTTGCACTGATGACATGTCACCCCGGTTTTCAATTTGACCTTCTGTATTGTAAACTTTAAGGAGTTCCCTTGTCCGTGCATCCCTGCAGTTTCCCAACTATCAGAGTAATTAGGAGTGACAATTTATTATGCACACATAATCATTCAGATGGAAAAATATAGAGGAACCTACCATAATGAGAAGGATGCTGATCCAGCTGCCCACACTTTTGCTCTTACATGATCAGATAACAAACACTTCACATCAGAAGATGAGATGTTACAAACACCATTAACTGTAACTTGGCTCTTAAGATCAACAATTGACCGTTCCACAAGTAAAGCAGCCATATGTCTTTCTTCAGGTGATAAAGAGAGAGATTTATGAATAGATTCCCATGGCCAAACCCTGATGTTACCACCCTCGGACCCTGACCATATATCACCTGGATATGCAAGTAAACTGTCATGATACTTGTCCATCGAAAAATTTGAAACAACACATTTCATCATAAATGTGATGACAAAGCTAACAACTGAGGTTCTCAACTACCAGTACGACAAAATAACATATATGAATCAATGACCTTGAGGAAACTTAGGAATATAAGCTCAGTAGTAACCTGGAAAATTGAATTTCAAAATAAGCATTCCACAAGTGTTCTTGATAATTATTGCAAGACTTGAGAAAAACACTTACAGCTATAGTAAAACTATGGAGCAGAATGACAAAGAGACCTTGCGTGCAATCACCAAAAAGGGAAAATCGAAGGTTAATTATCGGTCCAGATAACTGGCTGATTGGTTGTCTAAATAAGCTCAGTTTTCTTCTCCTGCACCTAATTTCAAAGGGTTGCTAACTAGAACTCCAAATGATACATCCCAACCGTAGCTACCAAAACCAAGAGGAGCTTACATATTTTCAGTTCAAAGATGCACAAACAATAATTTTAATAGGCTGATTAATCATAAACATTGATGGGGGACCATATACTTCTTTTCACAAAAGAATTACAAATGTGCCCAACGATAAGTTGATATATTACCATAAGAAGACATGACCATGGAAAGAACAGAACCACGATGAGCCTGCCAGGAGAGGCCTTCCTTAAAAGAAGATTCATGAAAATTTGATTGGTCCATCTTCCAAGACCTAATTTTGCCATCTTTGTGTCCACTCCAGATCAACCTACTCCCACTATCAACCATCAAGCATAATGTAGGTGATGTACTTGTTGACTCGTGAAATGGTGCAGCATCCTCATCTCCTCTCCTTGCCCTTTCACCAATTCCCATTCCTGACTTGTACTGATCTGAAAAATTCCACACTCTTATACCACATTCAAGTCCAGCCCATAATTGTGTCTCTGTACAGGCAATGGTCCTCAAAAATTTTCCAACCTGTATAATTGGCGAAAAGAAAGAAAAACATTTTCAACAAAAACATAAAATGAAGAATGTTAAACAATAAACACAAACACCCTTTCTGTTCCTGATTCATTTCTTAATTAACTACATCAAAGTTGTGAAAGTTTTTCTGAACAGTACATAGTTGTTAAGAAACAAATGAATCCTACAATCCGTCACTACTCTTCTCTTCCACATCCTAAGTCATTTCCACAGAAACAAGTAAAGGATCTACTAAGACTTTAAATGTATTACATTGTTGTTTTAAAGTAGAAACAATTAGAACTTGCATCATTTCAGATTATAGTTTTTGAATTTAAACTAACAATAGACCTTTTAACTTATGTTCCATTTAGTTCTAATATCAAGCAAATTCATAAACCAAAAGAAAAGATAGAACTTGATCAGAAGGAACTTTTAAGACTACATTAGCATTTTGGCACCTAGCATAGGAACATTGACTCGAGACATTTTCTTTTTCGCCGAAAAAGTAAGGACACCTTATGTTCTTCAACTCATAATTTACCATCTTTCAACTAATATAGCTATCCTCCTCCCCCATATTGGGGACGAACAAGGGATAGTACATGAATATTCACCCATTGTCCATAGTCCTGATCTACACAAATTGTTTGTGGTACTCAAGCTTAGAATTTATATCATTTTACACCAACTAAATTGGGATTGATTGATATATATAATGTATTAACTACAATTACTCACTTGAGTTTCCCTAAGGGGATGAGGCCTGAGCTCATGACAAGACGGACGTGAAGGATGTACTGAGGCGCGAGTTGGTACTTTAAAGATCCCAACTCCACCACCACCTCCAACAAACTCGGGCAACGCCTGCTGTTGATTATTACCTTCATCCTCCAACACAGCTGGCCCGAAATTTCCTGCATCAAACACATGCCCTGCACCTGTAGTAGTAGTACTATAAGTAGAATAAGGATAAAAATCTTCGTCATCAGAAGAATCGTCGTCGTTATAGATTAACCCATGATGATCATGATTATTATTGTTATCTATAAAATTAGTGGGAATATCAAAGCTGTGATGACGAAACTGATGGTAACGTTTATGGTGAGTTCCTGTATTGGTTCTAAGCTGATGGCTGTATGAATGTACTTTTTTACGCGGCGTAATTGGCGCATTGCTAAGACCTTCCAATGCTTTTTTTTCATCTTCTTCGAATTTTTTATCGTTCATTATCAAATGGAATTAGTAGTATTATATATAAAAGAAATCAAAGATTTGAAATCTGTTTTTAACAATGATAGAAGAAAGATAACACAATAGAGGAAAAGATCCAAAATGGGGATATGACTGAAATGTGTGAAAGAAGAAAGGGAGAGCATGTGGGGGGTGGGGTGGGGGTGGGGGTATAGGGACATGCATGAGAAGAAAAGAGGAGAGAGCGGAAGGTTGAGGACAAGGAATTGTACGGACAGGAAACTTATTTTCATTTTCTTTTCTACTAGTTTTCGAGAACGTGCGTTGCACATTTCTTATCAAACAATTCTAATGATGGGTCATTTCAATAACTTTTTGATTTTCTTCGTTCTTTAACCTCTACATGAAATTAGCTAACTAGAAAAATGTAGAAATAAAGGTAGAATGTTTAAGAGGAGTCAATCATTAGCTGCTTCCAACATTACAATACATTAGTATAGAAACCTAAATGCACTAAGAAAATGTGATATCACCATAGTTATTATTTTGACAGTGTTTGCTAAGATTAGAGCCATTAGAACTTGAAACAGAATAGCCTCGTAAAAAGAGCTCAAACTATAAAAACAAAAAACTATTTTAAAACTTAATTTAGCTAAGAATCATCAAAAGAAGTAAATATTTCGGGACGACATCCACATTTTCTTATAAATGAGTTTTGTGCCTGAAACAATTCCATCAAGTTGTCTTGCTTTCTCAACAACTAACACCCAAGTAGTTTGTCATGATTCGTGATACGAAACATCATAGCCAATGAGATTTGCTTAAGATCATTTTTCATATTCCTTATGTTAGCAATGGATTGCACATTGAATATAATAACAATCTCTAACGAATCTTGTATCTGATAATTAATGTGGCACCAAAGATGCCGAGTAGTATTCTATAGGAAGATCTTGTGGACCAACGAGTGAAGCCTTGTACGATTTCGTCAACATATTTGAGTAAAAGTTGAATTTGCAAATTCAATTGCTCTTTGGGCGACTTAAATAAGGAACCTTAGGTAAGGAAAGATGAAAAAATCAATTTATTAAAGATATTTTAGCCAAAAATTAAAAAGACCCATCAATTTACAACTTAATTGTTTGACCTTTGATCTTCATCAGTTTGCTCACAATCAAAAGATGAAGAAGTATTGTGCCTCGAGAAAAGGAAGATTCTATTGACTTAAATAATTATGAGTATTTTTAAGGTATATTATTAATGTAGATGAAAATCAAAGGTCAAACCATTGAATTCGAAATTAATGGGTCTTCTTAAGTTTTGGCTAATTTTTTTTAACAATTTTATTCTTTTTATAATTATGAGTATTTTTACTGCAATATTATTAATGTAGAACTGGTAATTGCTTTATATATATAAACGTTTAAACGATAATTCAACTTTTGACTTGAGTTCTTTGCACTTATAATATAATACTAGTTCTCGGAACGTGCATCGCACATTTGTTCCCTAATCGATATTAGAAAATTTTAATTTATATAGCTTACAAAAACGTATCCCCATTCCTAGATCACCACCACCATTCCCTCAGAGATTGGTGAAGAAGACTGAGGATGGTAAATACCGGCGTTTTATGACTATGTTGAAACAGTTTTCCATCAATGTCTCTTTGATAGAAGCTTTAGAGGATATGCCCGATTATGACAAGTTCATGAAGGGTATGGTTACAAACAAGAGATCGATAAGTTTTGAGGATGATGACCTAATGCATCATTGTAGTGCTATTTCTACAAGGTATCTTGCGCAGAAGAAGAAAGATTTGGGCGCTTTCAGTTCAAATCTAAGTCCTTTCATATGTAAGTTTAACATAAGAATACAACTATGAATAAAAAATATAACATGAAAATCTTATGTTAGATGTTGGAGGTTTGATATATTAAATACTTCATGGAAAATAAACATTTTATTTTATCAGAGGAATTAATATATTTTAATTACTAAACATAAGTTTTAATCATCAAAAAAGAAATTGTCTATAAAAAAGATACGTATAAAGAAAAATATTACAAAATGTTTGGGCGGTATACCATCAAATTTATAGAAAAAATTACAATTTCAAACGAAAAAAGAAGAAGTAAATAAAGACATGACATCCATAATAAAAGACATCACATTAAAATATATAGACAAAAATATATATTTTCATACTAATTAAATTACACTTTGTTAAAAGTAGACTTACTCTAGACAAAACATGACTTACTCTAGACGAAACATATCATATGTATAAAAAACTATAATCATATAACAATAATAAATAAGACAAACAGAAAAGAAGGCATGAATATGTTATATTTCTTGAAATATATATATATAATATATATATATATATATATATATATAAATAAATATATATATAAATTCTAAAACAATATTATTCAATGTATTATTTAGTCATTTTTTTACTATACATTATTTTTTATTTTATTTTTACTTTTGCACTTATTTTGTACCTCTCTATAACAGTTAAGTACATGAATTTTTTAAACATTTGAGATTACATATAAAAAGGAAAAAGTACAAATATGTTGGTTTAAAAAGATAAATGGTTATCAAACAATGAAAAAGACATCATTATTATTCTATAGGATTTAACATGTTTACCCTCAAAATAATTAATGATAAATACAAAATGTGATTAGCTTTACTATATATATCCTAAAAATAGAAGAAAGGTTGAATACAAAAATACAGTAATCAACTACGAAGTTATATTTAAAAACTTAAAACGATGGAGATATGAAAAATAAATATTTACTTACAACTTCATATTGGAATATATTGATCTTGTAACTATCATAATTTACATATTTCTCAACAAAAATAAGATGAATATGCATGAAATTTTAAAGAATACAAATAAATAAAATAGTAAGAATTCTTATAATTACAAACTGGTAATGAAAATTTTACAAGGGATGTAGACTAACCTACTATAGAATGCAAGATGATTACAAACTTGAATAACACAAGAAATATAAATAATGTGGTGTGAGTGTGTTTGATAGACTCTTCATTACCCCCACTTATCTTACAAATTAAAATTGAAAGGTTATTAGACTCTTCATTATCTACATTTAATGAGTACATGAATATATGATGCATTAAGATCTTATTTGATGAATGAATTTAAATATAACTTTTACTTAATATTTAATTAATTAAATAGATATTAATATTAATTTATTTTAGAGGTAAAATAAAGGTAAAACGGTAATTCAACTTTGAGGTTAGGAGCTTCCCACTTATAATAATATATGATGATTAAGTATGTCACTGTTGTGTATTTGTTGTAAGATAAATTTTTATACATATAAATATGTTTTTAACTTGATCTTAACTACTTCTTTCATTTTAAATTAATTGAAATTTTGAGGTATATCGTACCCTTTAAGAAAGAAATTAAGACATAAATTAGGTATAACTTTCCATTTTTACCTAAAATTTATAATTAAAATAAGTAAATATTAATTAATCACTAATTTTAGTACTAACTAATGAAGGGTAAAATTGAAAGAATACTCTAAAAGTAGTTTTGAAAATTGAACAATTAAGTTAATTTGAAAAATGAGAAATGTCTCAACAATTCAATTAATATCAAATGGAGGGAGTAGCATTTATGTCCTTTAATTTTGGATGATCAAAAGTAGACACTTAAACTTGTATAAAACTGAATAAATAAGACGCATTCATCCTTCATGAAAACTTGGCGATCTAAGTAACATTCTATGTGTATTATGTCACGTATGATACATGTGTCTACTTGTTCAATTTTATACAAGTTTAATTGTATTTGTACACACTCAAAGTTGAAGGGTGTATATGTAAGTTGAAGTCAGGTTAAAAGGTATATTTATGTATTATGTTAATTATATACATATATATACACGCCACGTCGCCGCCACCATAAATCAGAATTCTCTTTTAATTTATTTATTTTCGAAACTAGCCTTCTCTTTTCATAAAAAGTTGTGACATTTATGAAAAAATGTTTTTTTTATGAAAAATTGCGAGTTTACTGAAGAGTTGCGACTTTTATGAAAAGATGTGACTTTTATGAAAAATTGTGATTTTTATAAAAAGTTGTGAATTTAATGAAGAATTGCGACTTTTATGAAAAGTTGTAACTTTAATGAAAGATTGTGAACTTTCTGAAAGGTTGCAACTTTTCCAAATAGTTGTAACCTTTCTGATAAGTCACAATAAACATTAGTTCACACTATCTTTTGTTGTCTATAATTGTGAGATTTCCTCTTATTTTAAAACAAAGAAAATCCTGAACCTCCTTTTCTTCTTCTTCTACATAATTAAATATTTAATGTACTTTGCTCCGGTTGAGTGGCTCGCTGGCACTATTGCTTATGTTACAAATCTTGGTATGGATTTTGCAGTCATTAATTTATGCTTGCGTTATTAAGGATAAATGATAAGATCGGTGTAATAACTCTCATTTTTGTCTACATTATTAATGTGTAACATCTTGCAATTCGAAGTTGCTAAAAAGAAGCTAAGAACTGAAAATAGTCATTTTTGGAGAGAATGAAAAATCTAGAAAATTGTGTAAGTTAGGAAAAATTAGTTTTTGGTCAACTTCAAATGACCACAACTCCTATCTCAGGATGACTTAGGTGTAATTCCATATATGGTTGGAAAGCTCTTGGAATGATCTTTCTAACGCTGCTAAGTTTGCGCGATTCCAGTTCATATTAGTAAGTTATGCTCTTGGAAGTTGGGTTGTTGGATTAAGGAAAGTCTAAAACCAGAAATTTAAAGGGTAATTTAGTCTTTTCCTTACCTAATTATACTAATTCGTTTTTAGGAGTTTAATAGGGATAAAGTCAGATTTTAGTCAATTTTAGAAAAGTTAATTTCATGCTAGGGCTTGGAGAAACGAGAACAAAGAAGAGAAAGCAAGAACGTTCAAGATTCATTCAAGATTCGTCGAGATTAATTTGTGGATTTCGTCGGGGGTAATTCCTACAAGGTATGTGAGATCACATAACGTTGGGTTATTTCACCCACGCATCAATCATGATTTATTTCAGCGAATTTAAGTTCTTGAAAAAGCTTCGAAATTGAGTTCTTGATAGGTTTGATGAAGCTATTTTAATTTCTTGATTTATTGAAATAGTTGAGAAATTGTTTGAATCGAATCCATGAAATTAGGTTGATTTTGAGTAGAATTTGATGTACTTTAACATTTTATCGATTCAAAGTGTTTGGGGAAAGAACCCATGGAGTTTAGAGGGTTTAGATCTAAAAAACGAAGAAGAAATTTCGTCAGACGATATTTGACATCAGTGGCGCATCGTCTCCCACCTCCTAGATTTGAAAATTTTTGCTTCGCATTGCGGAGCTGACATGAGGTGTTTTGCCTCAAAAGTCATTCTCGAAACCAAATTTTATAGGCTTCTTCGCGTCCCGGACCCATGCTAAAATAATGATTTTCAGTCATTTCTCATGTTTAGCATCTAAAATCATTTCTAAATATTATGAGATCTTTCCATTCATAAATCACAATCCTTGAACCCATAAGTTCATTCAAGGATCAGTTAAGATCAAAGTCAAGAGAAATCAAGAGTCAAGTTAAGAGAAGTTCATAAAGATTTCTAAAAATCTTTTTCAAACGTTCTAACTTTGTTTTAAGACTTAAGTTTTGAGTTCAAAAAGTTGAAGTTCATTTCTTCAAAAGTATATGGGGACTAAGTATTCCCAAAGAGATTTAAACTGTTTTCACATTTAAGTAAGAACGAAAACTGAGATTTCCAAAGAGTCTTCGGGCTAGTTTTTCAAAAAAGAGTAATTGCTTTCTAAATGATGCAAGAGGGGAAAATTTGATTTCCAAGATAGCCTTTTAGATAAGTTTTTAAGAAATAACCTCAAATCACGGAAGAAGTATGTTTTTGAACATAAAGAGCTAATATAATATAATATTTTTTGAAGTAATATTGAGCACCGATATGGGAAAGAGTTCGGACAACTATCAACCCCAATAAATCATGTACCGTCATGGGTAGAAAAGGATCATACTTTTTAGATGAATTCTTTTCACATAGACTAGTGGATCCACTTAGTAATTCGGGTCATAAGCAGGGTGTAGGATGCCTTGGCAACATGAGGGGGATCGTTGTATCATCACAATAGCTCTTATGTGATGGTTGTCGATTAGAGAAATCTCCACAACAGTACTTTGTATTTTTATATACATCACTTTATTTGTATTTTTCGTATACAAACATAGTTAATATTGTGTCTTTGCATACATAAAGATTTATTTATTGTATTTCTAAATACCATAGTTGAAAACCATGTTTTTAAGCTTTTTTTTTATATTACACTTGTTTTAAACTACTTTATATTGAAAAGAGTTCAATCATGCTGAATTCAGTTGAGTCAGGTAAGTTCTTAAGTTCATTTCAGATTCTTTTCAAGTCTATGTTGTATTTAGCATTCCAACTTGCACATTCGTACATTCAACGTACTGATGTCGGTTGTCCTGCATCGATTATGATGCAGACGCAGATAACTAGGATTGGCACCGTTGATCCAATGAGTAGTTCAGAGTTAATTGGTGAGCCTCCTTACTTTCCGGTGGATCCATTTTCATTGCTTTCTAGTTCTAGTTTATTAGGATGTTGTGGGGTTTGTCCAAATATCCATATAAGTTGTTTTAAAGGCTTCATAGATAGTCAGTCGGTTAGTTATGAGTCTTTTAGCTTTGTATTAAGATGTTTTGCTATGAGACTTGAATAGCCATTTTGGCTAAGATATTATTTCTTTAAGTTATTACATGAACTTATTTTTTTTGAGTTTAAGTCTTCCACTGAGTAAGTAAGTCAGGCCAAGGGTTCGTTTGGAGCCAGCAATGGTCTTTGCATGTCGGTCCTGCCAAGGGTATAGGCTCAGGGCATGACAAACTTTGTATTAGAGCACAAAATTCAAGAATCCTAGGGAGTCTATGAAGTCGTTTCTACGGTGTGAAGCGCACCACATCTATAATTAGGAGGCTGAAATATTTAAGAATTTCTTCACTTCTTTTATATTCCTTTCGTGCGTTAAAGTTTGATCTTAAAAAGTTTCCCTATAATTCGTGCTTATGCATGTTTTCAGACAATCATGCCTCCGCAAAGAGCAGTTAGAGGTTGTCCTACTAGGAGTAGTGTCGTGGAACAATGTGTACCTAATATACTAGAAGTGCAACCCCAATGAGAGGTGACCCATGCTGAATTTCGTGAAGTTATCTAGATGTTAAGTCAAGTTGCAACCTATCAAGTTAGACAAAAAATATAATCAATCGGAAGTGGTTCATACTTCAAGAATGCGTGAGCTTTTAAGAATGAACCCACCAAGATTCACAGGTTCAAGTGTCACTAAAGATCCGGTGAACTTCATTGAGGAACTGAAAAGTTTATTTGATGTGATGCATATTGTTGATGCATAGAGGGTAGAACTAGTTGCATACCAAATGAAGGGTGTCGCTAGAATCTGGTTCGATCAATGGAAAAAGAATAGGGTTGAGGATACGCCAATAGTGAGTAGGGTTATGTTTGAGAGTTCTCTCATGGGGCGTTTCTTTCTCCGTGAGTTGCGAGAGGCAAAGATAAGAGAGTTTCTCACCCTTAGTATGAAGTCTATGAGTGTTCATGAGTACAGTCTCAAGTTCACACAACTTTCCCCCTATGCTCCGAAGATGGTTGCTGACATGAGGAGCAGGATGAGTTTGTTTGTTGCTGGGTTGTCTCGTCAGTCAAGCAAGGAAGGCAAGACAACTATGCTGATAGAGGATATGTACCCAACAAGGCTTATGATCCATGTACAACAAGTTGAGAAGAATAAGAAGGATAAAAAAGAGTTGTAAGAATAAGAGGGCTAAGACATTAGGAAACGAGTTCAGGCAGCAAAAGAGTAATGTCAACCGGTCATCCCTCACAAAAACAGAAGAGACCTGCTCTATCATCTGCAAGTACACCTGCACCTAAGAACAAAAATGAGTATAATAGTTAGAAGTTCAGAGTTAAGTCTGCCTACTCCTACGGTAGTATGGAGCAAAGGGGTAGTAAGGCTCCTGCATCTGCTAGGTGTGGTAGAGACCACGAGGGTAAGTGTCATGATAGATAGACATATTGCTTCAAGTGCGGGAAAGAGGGTCATTTTATGAGAGAGTGTCCTGAGAACATACAAGGAAATGGTAATGGGGGAAATAATAATGGCCCAACTTTCTTCAGTTGCTTCACTAGACAGAGTTGCACCTATAGTAGCTACTTCAGGTGTTGGCGGAGGAACAAACCGCGTGTATACTATCAATAATCGCCAAGAGAAAGAGGATTCGCCAAATATTATCACTGGTATGATCCAAGTCTTTGACTTTACTGTTAATGTTTTATTAGACCCAGGGGCGTATTTTTTTTACTCCTTATGTTGCTATGAGTTCTAATGCTATCCTTGAGAAACTTAGTGAACTATTAAGTGTTTCAACACTTGTTGGTGAGTCTATTCTAGCAGAGAGAGTCTATTGTGATTGTCCTATTTTTGTCAATCACAAGAGTACCATGGATGATTTAATTGAGTTAGACATGGTATATTTTGATTGTCATTCTTGGTATGGACTAGATTCATGCATGTTATACCTAGTTAATTGTAGGACTCGACTATTTAAGTTTCAATTCCAAATGATCCAGTCTTAGAGCGAAAAAGCAGTTTAGCAGTGCGTAAGGGTCATTTTATTTCGTACCTTAAGGCAAGTAAGTTAGTT
Source organism: Solanum pennellii (assembly GCF_001406875.1). Classification (NCBI taxonomy): domain Eukaryota; kingdom Viridiplantae; phylum Streptophyta; class Magnoliopsida; order Solanales; family Solanaceae; genus Solanum; species Solanum pennellii. Next base: position 10,379,784 of record NC_028648.1, read on the forward strand.
TCTAAAGGGTGTGTATATCACTTAGTCCGAGTCAATGACTCTAGTGTTGAGATACCTCATATTAAGTTAGCTTCAGTAGTATGAGAGTTTCCACAACTGAGAGAGAAATATACTTCAGTATAGACCTTATTCTAGATACTCAGTCCTATATCTATTCTATCATATAGAATGGCACCAACAGAGTTGAAAGAGCTTAAGTAACACTTGAAAGATCTTTTAGAGAAAGACTTTAGTCGATCAAGTGTCTCACCTTGGGGCGCTCCGGTCTTGTTTGAGAGAAAGAAAAATTGTTCCCTCAAGATGTGTACAGATTACCGTCAATTGAACAAGGCTAGCATTAGAAACAAGTAATCTCTTCTTAGTATTAATAATTTGTTCGATCAACTTCAGCGTTCCACATGTTTTTCGAAAATAGACCTCAAGTCTGGCTACCATCAGTTAAGAATGAGGGATTGTGATATCCTAGAGACAGCTTTTAGAATCCGATATGGTTATTATGAGCTTTGGTCATGTACTTTGGTTTGACAAATGCACCAGCAACGTTCATGGATCTTATGAACAAAGTCTTCAAACGTTATTTAGATATGTTTGTTATCGTCTTCATTGATGACATACTAATCTATTCATGGAATGAAGAAGATCATGCTAGTCATCTCAGAATATTTCTCCAGACTTTGAAAGATAAAGAGTTGTATGCCTAGTCTCTAAGTGTGGGTTTTGGCTCGAGTCTGTGGCATTCTTGGTCCACATAGTGTCTGGAAAGGGAATCGAAGTTGATACTTAGAAAATTGAGGCAGTGCAGAATTGGTCTAGACCCACATCCCCAACTGACATTAAGAGTTTCTTGGGTTTGGCTGGGTATTATACAAGGTTCATAGAGAGGTTTCTCATCTATTTCATCCTCTTTAACCAAGTTTCAATGGTCTAAAATTAATTTCCAATGGTCTAAATCTTGTGAGAAAAGCTTTCAGGAATTGAAAAAAAGGTTGAATACTGCCCAGTTTTGACTTTACCAGGAGGTACTCAAGGTTTTTCGGTGTATTGTGATGCATCTAGAGTCGACTTGGGTTGTGTATTAAATGCAGAATGGCAAAGTCATAGCTTATGCCTCCAGTCAGTTGAAAATTCATGAAAAGAATTAGCCAACCCATGACTTATAGTTGGTTGTTGTAGTTTTCGCTTTGAAAATATGGCACCATTATCTTTATGGTGTGCATTTGGATGTGTTCATCGATCACAAGAGCCTAGAATATGTGTTCACTCAATAAAAAAGCTTAATCTCAGACAAAGGGGGTGGTTAGAATTGTTCAAGGATTATGAAATGAGTATTATTTACCACCCAGGTAAGACTAATGTTATTGCAGATGCCTTGAGCAGGTTGTTTATGGGTATTATTGTCCATGTTCAGGAAGAAAAGAAAGAGTTAACAAAATATGTGCATACACTTGAACGATTGTGAGTTTGAATAATGGATTCCGTAGAAGGAGGAGTAGTGACGAGAAATGGGGTTGAGTTTTCATTAGTGTCAGAAGTAAGAGGCAAGCAAGACCAAGATCCCATTTTGCTTAAATTGAAGGCAAGTGTTCATAAGCAAAAGTATTACCTTTTGAAAAAGGGGGAGATGTTGTGTTGAGACATCAAGGTAGGTGGTGTGTACTAATGGTAGATGGAACCCAAAAGAGGATCATGGATGAAGCTCATAGCTCTAGATATTTCATTCATATGGGTTCTGCCAAGATGTATCATGACTTGAGAGAAGTCTATTGGTGGAATACCATGAAGAAGAGATATCCACATCTTTTTCAATCCAGAGAAATTCCAGATTTAGGTACTAATCCTTTCGTAGTATTTATTTACAAGTTGGCATGTTTGATTGCATTTGCTCGTGGGGTGTTTGAACTTGATGTTACACCCTTAGCCTAGTAAGAGTAATCTCATTCGAGGACGAATGTTCTAAAGGGGATGTAACATCTCACAATCCGAAATAGCTAAGAAGAATCTATGAATTGAAAATAATCATTTTTTGAGAGAATGAAAAATCTAAAAAATTGTATAAGTTAGGAAAAATGTGTTTTTGGTCAACTTCAAATGGAAATAACTCCTAGCTCAGAATGAGTTATGTGTATTTCTATATGGTTGGAAATCTCTTGGAATGATCTTTCCAACGCTGCTAAGTTTGCGTGATTCCAAGTTCGTATGAGTAAGTTATGCTTTTGAAAGTTGACTATTTGTATAAAGGGAAGTCTAAATTCGAAAATTTAAAGGGTAATTTAGTCTTTTCCTGACCTAATTATTCTAATAAATTTTCAGGAGTTTAATTGGGGTAAAGTCAGATTTTAGTCAAATTTAGAAAAGTTAACTTCACGCTAGGGTTGGGGAAAAGAGAAAGGAGAAGATGGAGCAAGAACGTTCAAGATTCGTCGAGATTAACTTGTGGATTTCGTCAAGGGTGATCCCACAAGGTATGTGAGATCACATAACGTTGGATTATTTCACCTACGCATCAATCATGATTTATTTCAGCGAATTTAAGTTCTTGAAAGCTTAGAAATTGAGTTCTTGATGGGTCTGTTATATTAATTCCTTGATTTGTTGAAATTGTTGAGGTGTTGTTTGAATCGAATCCATCAAATTAAGTTGATTTTGAGTAGAATGTGATTTACTTTTAACATTTAATTGTTTCTAAGTGTTTGGGATAATAACCCACGGAGTTTAGATTTGAAAAACGAAGAAGAAATTTCTTTGGACGATATTTGACATCAGTGGCGCGTCACGCTCCCACCTACTAGATTTGAAAATTTTTAATTCGAAACGCAGAGATGACGCGAGGTATTCTGCCTCAAAAGACATTCTCGAAACCAAATTTAAAAAACTTCTCCGCGTCATGGATCCACCATCAAATATTGATTTTTGTTGTTTTGTCATATTTAACTATCTAAATCCATTTCTAAACATCATGAGATCTTTCTAATCACAAATCACGATCCTTGAACTCATAATTTTACTCAAGGATCAGTTAAGATCAAAGTCAAGAGATCAAGAGTCAAGTTAAAAGAAGTTCATAAAGCTTTCCAAAAGTCTATTGCAAACGTTTTAACTTTGTTTTAACACTTGAGTTTTAAGTTCTGTAAAGTGTAAAGTTGAAGTTCATTTCTTCAAAAGTATATGGAGACTAAGTATTCCCAAAGAGATTTAAATTGTTTTCACATTTAATTACAAACAAAAACTGAGATTTCCAAAGAGCCTTCGGGCTTGTTTTCAGAAAAGAGTAATTGCTTTTTAAATGAAGAAAGTGGGGAAATTTTGATTTCCAAGATAGCCTTTGAGATACGTTTTTGAGCACTAATCTCAAATCACAGAAGAAGTATGTTTTTAAACATAAAGAGCTAATATAATATAATATTTTCGGGAGTAGTGTTGAGCACCGATATGGGAAATAGTTCAGGAAACTATCAGCCTCCATAAATCATGTAGCCATCATGGGTAAAAAAGGGTCATGCCTTTTAGATGAATCCTTTTCGCATAGACTAGTGAATCCAATTAGTAATTCAGGTTCTATACGTTTGGCAGGGTATAGGATGCGCTGGCAGCGTGAGGGAGATCGTTGTATCGTCACAATAGCTCTTTATGTGATGGTTGTCAGTTAGAGAAACTCCCACAACAATACTTTGTATTTTATAATACATCAATTTATTTATATTTTTCATATACTAATAGAGTTCAGATCGTGTCTTTGCATACATACAGAGTTATTATTGTATTTCTAAATACCATAGTTGAAACCATGTTTTTAATCTTTTCTTTATATTGCACTTGTTTTAAATTGCTCTATATTTAAATAAGTTCAGTCATGTTGAGTTCAGTTGAGCCAGGTAAGTTCTTCATATTCTTTTCAAGCCTATGTTTTATTTATCATTCCAACTCGCACACTCGTATATTCAATGTACTGATGCCAGTTGGTCTGCATCGTATATGATGCAGACGTAGGTAAGTAGGATCGATATTGCAACGCACCGTTGATCTAATGAGCAGTTCAGAGTCAGTTGGTGAGCTTCCTTGCTTTCCGGAGGATCCATTTTCATTGCTTTCTAGTTCTAGTTCATTTTATGGGATTTGTCTCAACATCCATCTCATTTGTTTTAAAGGATTCATAGATAGTCAGTCAGTTAGCTATGAGTCTTTTAGTTTTGTATTTGAGATGTTTTGCTATGAGGCTTAAGTAGCCATTTTGGCTAAGATATTATTTCTTTAAGTTATTACATGAACTTATTTTTGTTGATTTTAAATAGTCCACTGAGTAAATAAGTCAGACCAAGGGTTCACTTGGGGCTAGCATTGGTCTTCGAGTGCTAGTCCCGTCCAGGGTGTAGGCTCGAGGCATGACATAATGTTTGTTACTACGTAATTTTGTATATAAGACAATATAGTGTTTTGATTTTAATGACTACAAATTTTAAGTATTGTATTATAAAATTTGTGATATTAAATTTTCGTGCGAAGCACGAATAATTTATTAGTTTATATATAATAATAGAAGCTAAATTAGAAAATGTTATTTTCAGTGAGAAGATAAAATTTTTTTTGATAAAAGTTATGTAGACTTATATGTAAATACTATTATTTGCACTAAATTTGTATTTAATTTATATATGAGCAATAAATATTATTAAAGAAACAATAATAGTAAAACAAGATGAAAGAATGAAAAATCAAGTAAAACTGAATCTACAATGTGTCGTTAAGAAAGCAATTTCCTTTAAGTATCAAAGATTATGAAATATATCATATTAGTATAGAACAATTTACTTTAATGAAGTAGAAGCATTTGAAATTTCATTGAACTTCAAATCATTTGCGGACACTTAAAGTTGTCTGTGTAGTTCATTTAGACACCTCAACTTATCTCTATGCCAATTGAACACTTTATTTGTTCAAAACTATTTATATTAGACATAAAATGCTGACATGACAAAAAACGTATGGTTCACTTTCTTTGAGCCCTTTAAGTTATTAAAAATAATATTTATCTGTTATCCTTAACTTATACACCTAAATTAATTTAAAAAGAAAAAAGTTAATCAACAAAAAAAAATGAAATAGTGGTCTTCTTCCCAATCCCTGCAGCTATTCTTTCATCATTTTTTTACACAGGCACGCTCACCACAGCACACCACACCCCTTCCACTTCTCTTTTTCTCTCACTCGTCATTCTTCTTCTGCTTTTCCTTTTTTTATGTTGATTTACGTCTCAAATATCTCGATGAAACTCCATTTATTACGATGAAAAGAATATGAACTGATTTTTTGGGCAAAATTTTGTTATTATCTTTTTCCAATTTTAATAAATAGTTACTATTGGATAGAAGATTTTGATGTTATCAAAATGAAAGATAATGAGTATTTAGCTTAGTGGACAACAATGATATATTATTATATTGTCGACGCTAATGGAAGTGAATAAAGGGGTGGAGCGATGATTTTTATTGGCTTCGCCGATATCAGTTATGGTGGAAGGGGAAATCAAAAATGGATATCTCTCTCAAAGAAGAAGGGAAAGGTGGTGGGGTGTGTTAATTAAAGCAACTTTTTAATATCTTAAAATACTTTTTCAATTATTTAAATAGAAATTTCTAAAAAAATCAAATATAACCACATGTCATTATTTTATTGGTAGATCTATTATGTATTCAGTTTGAGATACACACATTATTATTTTTTAATTAATTGCCGATTTATGTCAAATAGGTATAAATTTCTTAAGATTAAAATTTTCAACGGGTACAAGTCTAAATTAAGATGTCTAAAATAAATATATAGAAAACTTTGCGTATACACTAATTTAGAAGTAGTGGGGCGTGTATGGTTCACTCATGGTAAGTGTGGTCTGCACATGAATAGTACTTCAAAATCAGAAAGTTGGAAACTTCATTGGTTGGGTTATGCAGTTCATGTGTGGTAAGCACATGTTCGAGCGCGGTCCACATTTCATACACTCAAATAAATGCACTACATGTGTCTCTTTAGTGTGTAATCCACAATTCATCATTTAACAGCCGCACAAGATGAAACATTTTGAGTTGGAATTTTTGGATTAAATAATTAAGGTAAAATTAATTTTTCTCCTAAATGATTATCTCTCAATCAATTATTTACCAAAGTCAAAGACGAAGCGAGCGACGACGGTGCAAATCAAGCTTGTCTTCTTTTTAACCCTTTAACAACACGAAAACATGCTTTTATATTTAAGCCTTCAGCCACGCCCCAAGCATTAGTTTTAATCTAGGCAGTGCGACACTATAAAATCATTATTGGTCCCATGCAAACTTTTGACCTGGCTTACTACAGATCGGAAGACCAAACACTTATGCGAAAAGTTTAAAAGTAATAAATATTCACCCCTCTGAACATGCTTCATGAAAAGTCTTAAATATAAGTATTAATCATAATAATAATGTCTAAAACATGTGAAGATCAAGACTCAACTAACTCGCTAACTTGTTTATGAAGATTATACTACACTAAGATAGGTGTTGGGACAAAGCCTACAACTATCTAAGTAATAAACTAGAATATCTATTAAATAATGAAATAAATAATTGAATTGGAGCCCTCTAAAAGCATAGTTGTATCACAAAAAGCTTATGGAGAGAATCTCAACAAAGTGTTTAATGTCGATCTTGAGTATTTATATTTGCATCGTTAAATGATGCAACACTGAATCACGTCAGTACATGAAATGTACGATATGTAAAATAGTTGAATGAAACACTGGTTAAAATGAACATACATAACTGAGGAACAACTTGTAGAACGATTAAGTAAAGCATGTCAATGTATTGAAAATAATAACGCTTTATAACTTAGTTACATGCAATAATATCATTTCTTTTTCTTAGGAAATTTCTCTAATCGACGACAACCACCACCATAAGCCTCGTAATGATACAACATCCTGCCCACTTTTTTCGAGTCATCTAATTCTTCTGAGTAAAGGAAAAACTAAACTAATGGATCCAATGTCTAAAGCCCTTACCAGGGTTTGAATTAACTACATGATTCTATCCTAAGATGCGTGTGTAGTTATAGGGTTTGAATTATCTAAATCCTTATTCAACTTAGTGCTCAATACTACTCCCAAATGTAATACAATAACTGTATAAGGTTCCATTTTAAGAAAAAATGGTGTCACTTTAAAGAAAACTAATAATCTTTGTCCTGAATTACTACTTAAAATACCTCTTGATGAATATACTAAACTTACTATAAAATTAGGTTGAAAACTTTTCTCTAAAATTGATTATACTTTTTATAAACTAGTATCGTTATTTTATGAAGATAATGCATAATAACTCATATATCAAGACTTTCGTAAGATTCGTAATTAAATAGGGTTCATGGAATGAAATAAGCATGATCAATGATTTAGAATCATTCAATATATGATGTACTAAAATATCCACAACAAAATCAATAATTCATGATAAGAGAGTACATAGAACTTTCGGATGTAGTAAACCTTACGACTAAAAAATTAGTTGAAGCTTGCTATATCTGTATGAGGAAGACTCATCTACTCACTATGATGACTTTACACACCCGAAAGAACAATAACTCTTGAAGAAAGCTTAGTGGAGATGCTTGAAATCCTAGGTTATTCTTCTTGATTCTTGCTCGAAGTCTTAGGCAGAGTTCTGAGGATAATTCTAAGGTTAGAACGCTGATAAATATCGTTACAGGTTTTCAAATCGTTGAGGTTTAAAAAGGAATGAACAAAGATTGAAATATCATCAATTTAAAGTTTGTCGGATGTATTTCATGAGGTCTAACTACGATTTATAGTTGAATCCACTACTTGGAAAGTCCAAGTCAAAATCGGGATGTCAGAAGTTCATTCTACGATCCTTAAGTACGACTTGTAATTTCATTTACACACCATAATTAAATTTGTGAAAATCAGACTTAAAAATAAATTTCAGAACTTCATTCTAAGAGCCAAATTTATGGCCATAGATAGATTTACGACCCGTTATATGGTCTGTATGAATAAGACAAATAATTTGCTCTCAAAAGTTTGCTTCCACGAACCCATTCAAGATTTGTAGTTCAACATTTGACCCGTTAGTATATAGTCAACGTATACTTTCTCCAATAATTTTTTTAATGTAAATAAAAATATGACTATATTTGTTATAAATTAATTACTTTACTCTCTCTCTCTCTCTCTCTATATATATATATATATAATAATATATATATATATATATATACATATACATACATATATATATATATATATATAAAATCCCTATTTTGAGTAAATTTTAGATTTAGCAAACATAAAAATCATATATGTATATAGCTATAGTTTGTATAATTGCTCTCTATAACAAACATTATGTTTGTTGTTACTATTAATCTGTATATTTCGGTATAAATAAGCATAAAAATCTGTACTTTTATATTTCGTTATACAAAATGAAATATATTAATTGTATATAAATAAAATTACTACATATATACAACACATATGTATACCGAATGAGTCTATTTGTATATTTAGGTATACAAATGGGTCTTGCAATTAATTTTTATACAACACATGTATGCCGAATGAGTCTATTTGCATATTTAGGTCTACAAATGGGTCCTGCAAGTAATTTTTATACAACACATATATATACGGAATGAGTTATTTGTATATGCGGTATACAAATAGGTCCTTCTTAATTTTTATAGGGAAACTTTCACATATATCAAACATAAAATTCATATTTGTATGCTATAGCAAAGTTTGCATAATTGCGCTCCATACCAAACATATATATGTATAATTTGCTATACATATACATTGAAGCAAATTGTAGTGATGATTTGCCTAATGCTGAAGAATCAGGAGATAATGTTCCATTTGAGGCATCATCTAGTGATGATGGTTTTTTGACTCTCAATTGATCGTCAAGACCAACGTCCATGAGTCCGTTACGTAATCATGAAATTCCTTATCTTGATTTTCTCCCGGTGGTCCAGATACCTTTGGTGATACATATGATGAGTATACATCACAACGTACGTGGCACGAACCAGAAGATTTCATGAATGGTGCTATTTATATTGAAAAAGGCATGTTATTCAATACAAAGAAGCAGTTGCAAAGAGCAGTTAAACTTCTACATTTGAAGATAGCAAAGGAGTACTTTGTTATTAAATCGACAAAGAAATCATGACGACTTGTTTGCAGGTGTGTAGAACAAGGATGTCGATTTAGGTTGACTTCTTTTATTGATAAACATACTAACATGTGGAAAGTTGAAAGATACATTGAAGAACATACATGTGATATGGGTACGTGCCGCGAAGGACATTTCAACTTGGATGTTGAGATGAGTTAACGTCCTCCGTGTTGATATAGAAAGAACGCCATGGTACTATTTTATCCTTAGATGATTTTTATTTAATAAGAAAATATTCATTTTTATTTGATAATTAATATTATTATTACTTTTTAGGGTTCCCATCAAAGACTTTCATTTTTATTTGATAATTAATATTATTATTACTTTTCAGGTTTCCCATCAAAGACTGTCAAACATTCATTCTTAAAGCATATGGCATTTCGATAAGTAGAAGAAAAGCCTATGTTGATCACAAACAGGCCTTTGAAAAAGTCTATGGTACTTGGGAGGGTACTTTTGCTGAGTTACCGAGGTTCATGAAAACTTTGAAATACTTCAATCTTGGAACAATAGTAGAATAGAAAACAGAGCAGCGTGTCGATGTCATTGAAGATGTATTCAATTATGTGTTTTGGGCTTTTAAACCATGCATTTATGGATTAGTGTATTGTCGTCCTGTTATATCGATCAATGGAACACATGTCTATGGAATATATTAAATCAAGTTGTTCATTGCGATTACAACAGATGGTAACGACTCAATATTACCTTTGGCATTTGCAATAGTTGCAAATGAGAGCATAGATACATGGACTTTATTTTTGGATCATTTGCACTTGCATGTTGTCAAGGGTCGTAGAGGGGTCACATTGATATCAGATAGGCATCACAGGATACTCTCATCTGTGTATAATTCTCTGAATTGGCAGGCTCTATTTGGGTTTCATCATTTTTGTTTAAGATATTTGAAGGCCAATGTTCAAAAAAAATTCAAAAATGTCACTTTGAACAACCTTTTATGGGCAGCTAGCTACAAATCACTGTCAGGAGAAAAAAGTTTTTGGAAAAAATGAAAATGATCAAGGAGATTAATGCGAAAGTGTATGTGTGGCTAATGAAGAACGATCTTGACAAATGGACATTGCACAAGGATGGAGGTAAGGGATGGGGCATGCTGACAACAAGCAGTTCTGAATCATTCAATGGTCTTCTCAAGTCAGCAAGGATTCTGCCAGTTCCTGCAATGGTAAGACTCACTTACAATCAAATTGTGAATCGATTTGTGACAAGATCAAAATTTTTTTTAATCAGCTAGTAAACAGGAAAAGCAACAATGGATGCTTAAACCATTCAAGATTTTTGAGAATAATCGAAAAAAGTCACAACGTCACACACTGATCAACTATCACCAACAAAGGAAAAACATATTTGAGGTGCAGACACATATGCATCATGGTCGTGGTGGTAATAATCACATTGTAAATGCATCACAAGGAAAATGTCAATGTGGTAAATGGCAATCATACCACATTCCGTGTTCTCATGCAATAAAGGGATTTGATCAAATTGGGTATCAAGCATGGGAACATTTGGCACCAGAATTCAGTGTGCGTAGCTACAAAAAAGTCTACTTTGGACAATTCAATCCACCGACGGTGAAAAGTATTGGCCTGATAGTCCCTTTCTTATGATAGCAAATAAAAATTATTTACAAAAAGGAGGCGTAATAAAATCACCTGTATACAAAATGAAATGGATGTTCCTGCAAGTACACTCACTCGCAAGTGCTCAACGTGCAAACAAATAGGCCATGATAGGCGCAACTGTCCTTCACGAACTCGAAACGCCTCATATGGTGGTAGTAGCTAAAGAAAGATGTTTAACTGTGTTAATTTATTCTTGTATCAATTTTTATGCAACTTTTTATTCGAACTTTTGATCATCCTCAAGTCATATTTATATTTTCAAATTTTTTCGTTCACTTTTTTTAAAAAAATACATACACAAAATAATAATAATATATATAATTAAAACAATAATACTATACACCCACAAAAAAAGATACATACACCAAAATAATAACTATATATGATTAGAATAATTTACTATATACCCTCAAAAAAATATTCATACACAAATATAATAATATTATGTTCCACAACCCTTTCTTGAAATCCGTAAAACATCTCGCGGTCTAAGTCGCGTATATCTATCCTCATCTTCATTGTTCATCTTCCTCTTTTTGGCCGGAAGATCCTTTATGTTCACATTCTTTACAATTCTTTTAACAAGTTTTTTTCTTCCGGGTGTTTGAGACATATCATCCACTGACATAATGAAAGTAACATCTGGAGACGATAGTGGTGACAAGGTGGTCTGCGAATACAAAGTTAGATAGTAGAAATTAAAAAATAAAAGTATAAATGATAGGAATATGCAATGTGATGCAAAATAAAAGTCTACAAAATAACTAATATAAATATTTCAAAAAAAAATAAATAACATAAACATGTGTCACATCGGGATCCTCATTAACTGTCAGAACGACATCCTCTATAATCATCGTGGGGCTCTCTTCCATGGTAGATGAAGGGCCCGTAGTATGAATCTAAAAATAATTAAAAGTTAACTTAATATAAAATCAAAGTTTTAATAACTAATATAAATATATAAAAAAATAACATAAACTTGTGTAACATTAGGATCCTCATTAACTGTCGGAACAACATCCTCTATAATTGTCGTGGGGCTCTCCTCCACGGTGGATGAAGGCCCCGTAGTATGAATCTAAAAAATAATTAAAACTTAATTTAATATAAAATCAAAGTTTTAATAACTAATATAAATATTTCAAAAATAAATAAATAACATAAACCTATGACACATCGGGATTCTCATTAACTGTCGAAGCAACATCCTCTATGATAATCGTGGGGCTCTCCTCCACGGTGGATGAAGGCAAGGCCCCGTAGTATGAATCTAAAAAATAATTAAAACTTAATTTAATGAAAAATTAAAGCTTTAATAATGAATATAAATATTTTAAAATAAATGACAAAAAGTAATAAAATTTCTTGTATCATTAGTAAAGCAAAAATGAAAAAAAATGTTAAAATCTCCTGAAAAAAATGATAAAATTTTTTTAATGTAGTAAAGCAAACCTCTCTGTATGGTTTGATATTGTTTTGTTATAGATTGGAATTTATTTGAATATTATAAAGGAATTAGGGGTGACTTTAGTGAAGTTTTGGAAAATGATGTCTTTGGAGAGATCATTTGAAGCATGGAAAGAGGTGCAAAGATCATTTGAAAAAGGATTTAGCTGAAATCACGTGAAAAAACACAAATAATATCAGAAATAAAGGCATGTGAGGAGTTGCTTATATATAGTGTAAGGCAGAAATTTTATATAGTGTAAGGTAGAACAAATTTGGATCAAGAACATCAACAAGATACAAACTTTAACAATCCAATTCAGAAAAATAGAAAAACTAAAGACACCTCTTTCAGTAACTAAAGGAAAAAACCGTTAAATAAACAAATAATACGAATCTGCGACTCAATCGGATCATCAAGCATTCCTTCAATAAAATCTTGAGTGTTATAAAGAGAAGTATCTTCAGTGTCACAACAGACAGTACCTGATGTGCCCTACAAAAATATATAAATAGTTTTATTTATTTATTTTGAAATATTTATATAAGTTAGTAATGTTTTAAGTTTATGATTAATTGTTAATGCTTACCGCCATATCAGGTATATAATCTCTAACATTTATTGCTGATTCATAGCCCATACGTTCGATTCCTTCCACATCTCGAGTCGTCTGAATAAGGATCAAATGACATATGTAATAAATTCATGATGTCTGACATGCCAAGTTGATGAACATGCAAATCATCAGTCTCTACTCTCACCTCTGCCTCTATGTCTGGAGGAATAGGCATACCACCAGCGCCACGTCCTCGAGCTCTACCTCTATGCCCCCCCCCCCGTGCACGTTCTCGTCCATCTACACGTCCACGTCTGGGTCCTGTTGCACGTACATGTTCAACTAAAGGATCTTTTTAAAAAAATGGCTCTCTAAATTGTATTTCGACCTCAAGCAATGTATCCCTAACAATCTGAGATACCTCTTCACCATGTGAAGCTAAGGTTGTGTTTCTCCGCCACTGTAATGCAAGACTATACAACTTAAGTAGTCCTCTGGACATTGCAATATTAGTACCAGCGGAATGAACAAAGCCTGACGATACATCAACCTCTAATGCAGGCCTATATATAAGCAATCTTCCATACCGTATGTACCATAATCTATACCCTGCCCCGCTATTACCATCATTTACCTCAACCGCTAAACTCTGATGTCGATTACCCCAATCACGAAAATATTTATCCATCATTTCAAGAACCTCTGATCCAAGCCTCCTACGATGATCATGCACGTGGTGGTTGGTTCCCAACCAAGGAATCACAGGTACATGTTGGGAATGACCAAACCGACGCATTACTCTATTAGGCGTGTGCACCTCAACAATCTCTAGGCAAAACATAGGGACACATGCCATCCATAGAGGCTCATTGACCACACAACAATGAGGCAATGTATGCAAAATCTCATTATATAGTTTTCATCGAAACTATTTTTAAAATATAACAATTAGATAAAATCAACATTAACTGATTAGTATACAAATAAAATTATTATTTATTTACTTTTATATGTAATTTATATTTTTAATTTTTTTAGTAGAGTTGCAAAAACAAATTATTTGATGTACCTGATCCTCCGTCATGCGGTCTAGCTGGTCTCTAATCGGGATAAGAACATGATGTGACTCAGTATCCCTATCAATTCCACGCGTCCAACGCCTAGCATATTGAAGTAATGTGTCACCATCATGCTGCGGAGGAGTTGATGGTTATACAGGCAAGATCCTCTCCCAACACCAAACCTTGATGTGATAAACAAAATAATTAAATTATCATCAGTAACTAAAAAATAGATAATTACATATATATATATATATATATATATAGCTGTAGAAAAATGTAAGTGAATCTTTTTTAAAACTATGTAGGTTTTCTAATAATTATTCATAGTAATTATGAAGTGAGTTTCAACCTTTGGTGGGACCTCTTTTTTAAAACTATGTAGGTTTTCTAATAGAATAACATTGTGTGCTTTATCAATGCAGGTTTCAGCCGAAAGAAGCAGACAAATAAAATGAACTATTTGTATGTAATTTAAATATTTTAAAAAATTGATTATAGAAAAATTATTCTTGTACGGTGTAAAGTTAAAGTTTTTTACATTTGAATGTATTTTAACATTTAACTAAAGTTACATGAAGGAGAGGAATAAATCCACAAGTGTCAACCACATTACCGATAGATGGCCGACAAAGTGCACGGTACAAGTAGGCTAGCACTGCACTGCCCCAACTATACTTACCTACATCATAGATAGGATCTAGGAACGCCAAGTATTGTAAACTAATAAGGTTCCCCGAAGTGTTCGTAAATAAGATGCCCCCCAATATAACAAGCATGTAAAGTCTAGCAATCTTCTCAACCCATTCCACTGGAGTAGAATCTCTTATCGAATCTACTTGTAACTGATCTCGCAAGTAGCCGGTAATGCTATGTATCCTCACTCGACTCGCACCATCCATATCAGTAGGTGTTATGGCGCATCCTGTGAGTGTTTCTAATAGAGTACGCCATGAACGAATCCTCCGTGTAGTATTCTGAACGTACACAACATCACCATTGATGCACAAACCAAACAAGACCTGTACATCCTGCAATCTAATCGTGACCTCACCAAAAGGTAAGTGGAAGCAATGAGTCTCTGGACTCCAAAGCTCAACCATAGCTGTAACAAGGGCACGATCATACTGCATCCTGCCCACGCAAACTACATCATACAGTCCGGACCTACGTAAGATCTCTTCAACACTTTCATGAGGTCGGTGCAAACGAAATAAATTTCAGGCATCATTCATGCGCACCGTCCTCATAAAGCTACTAAATGGTATCTCACCTTTCCATAACAATTTTGATTTATGCTTATGCTGAGAGAGAAGAAGCGTATGATCAATCGGTCCAGGATTCACAGCACGCTCCATTATATACTGTAAGAAAAATTATATTAATTCATATAATATAATTATATTTTGACATATTAATGCCTAGACAGTTCTGCTTTTTATTTGAATCTATAGCTTTGTTGGACCTCTGCGGTAAAAGAGAAATTCTATATTGTACCTCTTGTTTGTCGAGGTTCCTCAGCGAAGTTTTAGCTTTTGAATTGTGAAGAGGAGTACAAGAAAAAAAAGAATACTAATTGAGTAAGTAGTGAGATCATATATGATGATCAAGAATATTTTAACTAAATAATGTTTAAAATTCTTAGTTCTTAACTATGACACAATCATGAAGAATGCTTCCTACTATTAATCTGAATCTAACAAAGAATAACGACATAACTCTCTCGACTTTCAGTTCAAGTTGGTGAAATAACTTGAGTCTGCTAATTCCAAAAGAAAATACTAAAACAAAATCACAAAAATAGTAATCAATCACCCGAACAGTGTTGACGAAGTAGCATTTGAACAAGTAAACAATCACTGGAAAGAAAGGCCATTGGGATCTTTCCTCGGGAATATGCTGATAATTATATTTTGTGAAAGAAATTGCTTATAACACACAAAAAGGAATCTACACTAAATTAGCTGCTAGACTCCCTACATACTTAGGATGTGATATAGTTTTTTTTACTTTGCCAGATTGTACAGAGCTCCCAACACATTCTTAGTGTTGTTTTAAATACAATCGTTACCATTTTCCAAAAAACAAAATCTATACTCAATTAGTGCAAATAGCCGCAGTGACGTCAACTTTTAAGACATCATTAGTGCAACTTGAATCGACACTGGAAGAGTAATAAAGAAAGTTGTGAGAACAATATTCGAAGGAGCGACACCCAAATTTCAATATCATGAAGAAAAAGATAGGTGACAATATTTGGATGGTTAGCAACACATGAAGTATGTTTAACATAAGATTAGCTTCAGTGGAGAGGATTTACTCTGTGAATTAGATGTTCTCTATATGAACAATCCCCTGGATTAGTCAATCTAGTATTAAAAAACATGAGATGAAAAGGTCTAATTCAGTCAAAATATTATTTTTGCAGTACCAATTCAATAGTGTAATTCCTTTTGTTTCTTTCGAATTAAAGATTTTTTTTCTAACTCAATATAGTAATTGAATGCACATATAATTAAATACTTCTTTTTCAACTTTTTTCCTAACAGATTGATTATATATATACTGAAAAAGAGTAAAATTGAATGAGAAAAACGAAAATATATAGTGTAATTTCTTTTGAGTAGTTGAAAGTGATCGAAAGAGAACTTCATAACATTTCAGAAATACACAACAGACTTAACTGGCCCATCGAAATCACTAGGCAAAATGATATCACACTAGACACAAGATGAGATAAATGAAACACATTCAAAGTAAAGAAAATATGAGATGTTAAAGAAATACCTAATTTATATAATTTGTAGGGATGAATTGTTATGTTGTCGGGTTGTGCTACTCCGAAATTTGATTTATTTAGTGTGGGGCCGCTTCAGTTGTCGGATTGGGACCATCAACATTAATCTTCAAAGTGAAAAAAAGCTTAGGAAGCCATGAAAGTGAAAGAGAGAAGGAGAAGGTGAAAATGTAAAGTAATTTTTTTAAATAAAATGTAAGATTTTCTTCCACTTTATAAAGCGTAAGATTTTTTTCCACTTTTTAAAGTGAAAGAAAACGTTCCACTTTATAAAGTGTAATTTTTACTTACACTTTATAAAGTGTAAGAAAAAAATTTCGTTATATATTAAAGATACACGTTATGACAATAACAAAAAATGTTTAGAAAATTGAATAAAGTGAAATTATGTCTTCCACTAAGTTTATATTTTAGTTACTAACTAAAATAGTGACTTATTTTAATCATTTTTGGGAAAAGGGTCTGATATACCCCTCAACTTTGTCATTTGGAGCTGATATACCCCTCGTTATAAAAGTGGCACATATATGCCTTTACGGTTATACAAACGGCTCACATATACCCCTGCCGTTACAAAATGGCTCACATATACCCTTCATTTAATGGAAGTTAAAAAATTAGTTTTAAATTTATATTTATTACTTCTATTTTTTTTTTAAAAATTATTTAGGGGTATATATGATTCTTCTATCAAATTTCAAGGTATATTTTAATTTTTTTCGTACATAAATTATTTTTTGACTTCTTTTATTATAATTATTTGAATTTCTTATTCTTATTTTGTTTTTTTCTTTTATTTCTTAGTTTAAAGAATAAAAAATTAAACTATTTTTTTTGTGTGTATTGTAATTTAATTTCGTATTCGAAGAAAAAATTTGGTGATCTATAATAAGTTTTACAAGAATATTAGTGAAACATAAATAAATTTGATTATCAAAATAATAATTATAAATTATTCATTGAAACAAAAAAAAGTCAAAAAAAATATATGTTTGTAGAGGATTAAATTTACTTCATATGAGATTATATTTTTTAGAAAAAAATAATAAAAATTTAGATTAAAATTTTTATTTTTTTCATTTCCGTTAGAAGAAAAGGGTATATGTGAGCCATTTGTTTACAAGTAAGGGTATATATGAGCCACTTTTATAACAAGGCGTATATCAGCTCTAAATGACAAAGTTGAGGGGTATATCAAACCCTTTTTCCATCATTTTTTATATTTTTGTGGCTTATTTTATTTTCGGACTCCCATTTGGTATTTTTCACAAATTTTTACAGATCCCTACGGAATAAATTGCTCGGCGGGAGGATAATGGCATGAAACTGCTGTGCCCAGTAGCGCCTGGGTGTGAAGTGTCTACAATGGCTGTGTGCACTTCCTCTTTCTTATCTTCTTCTTCTTCTTCATGCCATTCATTGTGCTTTCGTTTCAATCCCCTTCTCTTCTCCTCCGCAAGTCGTCGTCGTCGTTCTACTCTACCTCTCTCCCGTTCTCGTCTTAGAGGTTATCGCTTTTTCGCCAGTAAGTCTCCTTTTGCTACATCTTTTCAGTTATAGTACCGAAATTGGAGTTGAATTGGGTTTAGGGTTCTGCTACCTAATTATGTTTTTATGAATGCAGTTTCTGCGGAAGCAGAAGGCAGTGGTATCTTTAGTTCACCCGAAGTTGCAAAGTCATTTGATTTCAGTAATGAAGAACGCATATATAAATGGTAATATAAAATTTCCATGAGTTCATTTCTGTTATCTTGTTGAATTCTTTGTTTATGTGTTTTATTTCCGGAGTGCCTGATAAGCTAATGTAAGTGGTGGAACCAGGATTTTCATCAAGTAGTTCAAAAATAAGAAGAGGGTTCAACGTCTACTATTTTTTATGATGACAGGGGAAACCCATAGCCACTACCCTTTGGGTGCGTGCACACATGGTAAAATCCCCGCACAATAGCTCACAAACCACATACACATGGTAAAATCCCCGCACAATAGCTCATAAGCCACATAGGAGAGTACGAGCTCGATCTAGGAGACAAACCTTTTGCTTTCGTTGGTAAGGGGTTATATACATAAAAGAAATAAGTTTAATTATGTATAAACAGGGTAATTTTCCATCCAAGGGGTCGGATGACCCTTGAGCCCTTACTAGCTCCATCCCTGAATATCGGTTATAGAGAAAATCTGTTCAGTAGAAAAAGCATATTGTTTCTACCTTGAACTAAAACACCTATGAGCTTTTCAACTTTAAAGTCTTACAGTGTTTGGTATACTTAGCTATTCAATATTAACTTCAATTTACTACCCTTGGAGTGACTCATGTGATTTGACGTCACATTTCTGCATCTATAGAATGATGATTGAATGATCACCTTCCAGTTGTTCACTATCTGCAAAATACTAATAAGTGACATTGTTGATATTTAGGTGGGAGTCTCAAGGATATTTCAAACCAAACATTGTCAAAGGGAGTGATCCTTTTGTCATTCCGATGCCACCACCTAATGTTACCGGCTCGCTGCACATGGGCCACGCTATGTTTGTGACACTTGAGGTTGCATTAAGTATTAAATGACTGAGATTCTATTGTATGCTCTTATTATAGTTCTTTTTGTTCTTCTCCAACTTATTCTTTTGAATGTCTTTCTTGAGTTATACGAGTTCATCATTCAATATATGAAGTAAGTAATAGTATTGCTCTCACTTGCTACTCTATTCTCCTCTTATTGGGCACAAAGCTAAAAGTAAAGTTGAATTACACGATAGCTTACACTAAAGATGCAGTGTCTTATCTTTGCATTATTAAAAATCATTTCTGGAAAATGACTAAGCCAGGAGTAATGGGGCTGTAAAGTGGAGCAGCTAGCATTTAGCTATTTAGGATTGGGTCTGGGTGCTAAAAAGAATGACTAGAAGATGTGGGAGGTGTCCTGGACAAGTGCAACAGTAAATTGGTTCCATGGAAAAGACAACATTTGTCTTTTGGGGAAAGACTTACATTTGTTAATAGTGGTTTAGATGGTATTCCAGCCTATCTAATTTCTCTCCTCAGAATGCTAACAAAAATGAGAAGAAACTAAATTCTCTGAGGAATAACTCTTTCTGGGAAGGAAATGATGATAAGGGGAAGTTTCATGTGGCCAAATGGCAGGAAGTGATGAAGGAAAAGTAAAATGAGGGCCTGGGAATGAGGAAGCTGAAACTGCATAATAAATTTGGAGGTACAATCATGGCAATTAAAGCTTATGGAAACAGGTTATAGATGCAAATTATGGTAAGAGAGATAGTTAGGTTCCTTCTTTAATCCAATCTTCTTATTAAGACAGAGTTTGGAGTATTATCAGTATCTACAGGGTGATTATAAGCAGTATGTTAAACTGAAATTGGGAATGGTACTAAAATCTTGTTTCGTTCTGATATATGTTTGGGGTTTGAAAGTTTAAAGAGAAGTTTCCAGTTTTATATAGCTGCTCCACAAACAAAAATGGGAAGGACACTGATTTTTACTCTAGTAATGTCTGGAGGTGGATTTTCAAAAGAGGCCTAAATGATTTGGAGGTAGGCGAATTTGTCCAATTAATGTAACTGTTGGAATCTTTGTGCATATTGTAGCATAGATTAAGATAGAGTAGGTAGCTTATTTTACTCCTATTGTAATTAGGTATCGATTTGTACTGACCTCCTTTCCTTGTTAGGACATTGTAAACATGGCTCTTTTAAACTCCAAAAGCTTAAGGGAGTAATCAAGCAGAGTTTTCTGTCAAACTCATTCTTTTTCACAGGGTATCACACCTTTTTTTTTGTGAGGAAGCAACAAAACCACTACTATTCCGCGATTCCGCGACTCTCCTGGGGGTACTGTGCATATACCAGTGGCACCCATTACAATTGAAATCCTTGCGCGAAGCTACCTTGAAATTCCACTGCTATAGGGTTACTCAATGCCCTCACATACCACGCTTAGATCCAGATAATTGGTGTCAGGCGCTCCACGTGCCGACGTGTGCGGTGTTTTCCCACATATTCTTTCCAGTAGGGTCGCCCCACCATTCTCACTCACCATATAGAGGTTCGGCCCAATTCGGACCTTTGCTCCCGGTGAAGTGGTTTGACTCACATTCACATACATGGTGGTTGACTCTTTCTAAGTCAGATACTTGAAATCCCCATAAGGAAGCTTGCTTGCTTGTATGTCTTCTCTCATTGAGTGTCCTGACCTACAGGCGTGCCCAGCCTTTTCTTGGCCTCAGCTTTGCATAGGGCTTACTCTTGGATATTGCTTTACCCCGTGATGGTAGGCACATAACACTCGTGCCAACAGCCCCACTAGCCTGGCGCCCTGGCCTCACCAAACTTATTCCCACATGGTATTTAGTGTCTTTCTTTCTTTCTTTCTGTTCATCTCAGCTCTTAACATGAATAGGTATTTCTCACTATGCTCCTTGACAAGATTCGTGCCTGCCCTAGTTCCAAGTTAATACTACATGGTTCGCAGCTCACCATAACATTGTTGCTTGACCTAGAAAGATCGCCTTCTCTGACCACTTGGCTTACCGACATGTCCCAGTTCTCAGTTGAATTTCAGATTGTTCAGAAAGATAATTGTGTTACCAATTTTACCTCATTAAGTTGGCCAACAACTTTGCGTCAATGCATAACATGAACGAAACATCTTGAACTGATTTTCTGATGCAACTGAATTAATGAACCTTCTTTGCTCGAGTTATGCAAGTAGCTGGCACTACATCCCCAATCTCCACCAGGCAATTTAGCGAAGTTCATGTCTTGCTGAACAAAGCTATCAGTCCACTGCTGACAGAATGTGACATGTTGAATTATAATCACATTGAAACAACAGGTGCTATAGCTACTCATCTGCCTAATCTTATAGTATCATACCAATAGCTCAGCATATGGCGCTACAACTAACCAAACGTGCTTCAATCAATTCCTTCTAAAAATGCATCCTCTGTTTAGAAGACATCCCTAAGGATAGGTCAATCAAAAGAGGATGCCCAAAAATCAACTGGTAAAATATAGACAAAGACATAAATAACTATTGTGAAGTGACATGATTTTGAAAGTTGTAGTCCATAGATAAAAAGAGAAGTCTTTTTGGATTATCACATCACACAATTTAACGGGGAGGAATCACACAATGTACTCTTGATTACTGTTGGTCTATTACTTTGTCATATTTCAGCTTACAAAGTGATCATCATATATCCAGGTTTTCTAAATTACTTCATTTCTGTCGTCTCCTTTGTCAGGATATTATGATACGATATAACCGTATGAAGGGAAGACCTACCCTTTGGCTTCCTGGAACAGATCATGCTGGTATTGCAACTCAGGTTCCCTCTACGTCCAAAACTTTACTACTTTTCTCAACTACATCGTATTTTAGAGTTGATCTTATATTGCTTGCCATCCATCCATTATACGTTTTGGTTTCATCCAATTTTGATGAAAAATCTTACTTTCATGAACCATTTTGAGTATCCAAGAACTTTCACTGCGAGCTAGTTGAGTTTGAGCTGTTTTCCAGTGTTATCTTTGTGCAAATGCTCATAGAATGAAAGTTATTTTTGCTTGTTTTGGTGCACGGAACTGTGTTCACCAATGTGAGAAATCTTGATACTTCAGATGCTGATATTAGTTACGGAGTGTTGATGTGTATCTTAGGTGTTCCATCATTTACTTCCTCAAATATGTCTACAGTTTCTTTCTCTGCTGCAGGTTATTTGGTAGTCCTTTTTCTTTTTCAAACTTGTGGGAGTACTTTATCAGTTTAACTTGTTGTGTAATTTGCTCTGCGTGTCATTTGTCCTTTTTATTTTTAAGAATGATCTAAACTATCAAAGTTGTTATTTTGCTTGGGTTTGCCAAACTGAATACCTCTTCTTTCAATTTTCTATGTTTTCCAGTTGGTTGTGGAGAGAATGCTAGCTACGGAAGGAGTAAAAAGGGCTGATTTGGGTAGAGACGAGTTCACAAAACGAGTATGGGAATGGAAACAGAAGTATATCTACTTCTTATTTAAGCTATATATTGATTAAATTCTGCTGTGCTACATAATTTATGGTCATAAAGGTTTTTCTTGGATATGCTAACTGATCAAAAAAGACATTCTTTTCCACCTACATGTCAATTTCTTACGGATCTCTCAAGCTACTTATGAAACTTTATCTATTCATTTTTTTTAAAACATCCAGAAAATGCAGAAAGTTCTGATACCTAGTCATTTAAATGATTAAACATATTTTGTTGAATGATTACCATTCTGGCTATCAGCAAACCTCACAAGTAAGTAAAAATAACGAACACCATGAAAAGGTAAAGTACCAAGATCTTTTTTTTCTTTGATTATTAAGTACCACAATTTCCTTGTTGGATAGAGTAATCTAGTTAGCATTTATTTCTTCAATGTCCCTGTACTAACAACCTCTTCTCCACTAACATGAATATTTTAATTTCTAATTAAAAAGAAAATGAAATGAAAAAAGTAAATAATATTTTCCACAAGTTCTGAAACCATTGAGCAGTAACTAGTTACGGGAAAATTTTGCATGAGAATTTTTAACATAGAATTTTCCTTATTATTCTCTGTTCTGTTAATATATCAATGCGTTGAGCTTTGATGCTCTAAATTGTGTTGAAGACCTAGAAAAATAGAAATATATAAGACACCTTCTATCTATAAAATAAAAAGTAGAAACATGACACTAATTTAGTTCTTGGATGAAAGAGCTTCTTTCTTATGCTTCGTCAGTTTAATTTTATGTGACACTTTTTCTTTTTTTATTTGTTCCAATAAGAATGACATCTTTCTGTATTTTGAAGTAATTTTACTTTAAATTTTTGATTTTCCTAATGATATGCTTTTATAACCGTATGAAAGAGACTTTAATGATATAATGTCCTTTCTACTGCTCCTATTTCTAATTTATTTGATCTTTTTTATCATTCTAATGATATATTGTCATTGTTAATCTTTCCCATTGCTTTTTCAACATTTCCTTCCAATCTAAGAAGAAAGGTTTATTTTATTCTCTTTTATTACTTAGGTATGGTGGAACAATTACTAACCAGATAAAGAGACTCGGTGCTTCCTGTGATTGGACAAGAGAACATTTTACCCTTGATGAACAGCTGAGTAGTAAGACAACCTTCCATTCAGTAAAAGTCCCATCAACTCTGTGGTGCGAACTTGTCTACAGGATATGAATATCAACTCTCTAGGATAGAAAGCTATGATTTCTCTAAGTGGCTTATCAGTTCATTTGTCTTTTACTTTGTCATCCTACATACTGTTTTTTGATAATAGTTTATTGCATCCAAATGTACCCGGTTCTGCATCCAGATATAGATGAGCTAATACTTGTCCAGTGATGAAATGTGCATTATTTCTTGTTTATCACATGTATACATATATCATCCATTTGTATAATAGGAGTCTAATTTTGAAAATTCAATTGTTGCAGGAGCTGTAGTTGAAGCATTTGTAAGGCTTCATGAAAAAGGGTTAATATATCAGGGTAAACACTACTCCCTTTCCAAAAGTTTGTATGTTTTTTAGTAAGTAAAAGATAGAGACTGTTTCTTGATTAAATGAGCTATTCTGGCGAACTCTATTGCCTTGAAGAAAGTAGACTTACCTCAAGAACTTCTAGATTTTCATTTTCCAAGAGTAGTACTGCCCCTTTTTATACTATGGCTTTTGGTTTTTCTATTTTTCTTTTGGTTGAGGGTTGTGGGTGGGGGAGAGAATATGGTAGCTCCTCCGGGACAGAGTACGCTTTTCCTTTTATTTCCTTTTTGGATCGTCTTTTGAATAGATCTTGTGTTTTTTTATGACAACCAGAAGTTAATCATATCAAAGATGAAGTTACTTTACGAACAGATAAAAAATTCTCTTGGCTACAGGAAAGATAAAGGAAGGTTGGGAGCTAACATCTGGGGTATATGGATGAAAATGAGCATAAAATTTCTGCTCGACTGTTTCAATAAGAATTGTTTAATCCTTTACACTAGGTTTACCTGATATTGTTGCTAAAGGATAGCTGTGGGTGGAGACAGCTTCAACATTCTGCAGCATACATAATTGTTAAGCATTTCTTTCTTTGTTGAATGTTGACAACTTAATTTATTCCTGTTCCTGTAATTTTATTTGATCTTAGAAGAGAAAATGCTACACTGTAGAACTCAAATGTGAAATACTTCTGCATATAGTTAAAAGTATTTGGAGCTTCTTCAGAGTGAAATGGCATTTGAGCTGCACCAATTTAATCAAATACTGGACATAAACTACCGATAGTGTTTCTGCAATATGCGTGCTAGTAAACCTAAGCATTATTCTGGATGTCAATTTTCACCTAAATTCATTAGCTTTCTCATTGGAAATTTGCAGGTTCTTATATGGTTAATTGGTCTCCTAATTTGCAGACTGCAGTTTCAGACTTGGTTTGCAATTTATGCAGTTGGAAATATGCTTCTCTTGTTAATTAGTGTTCAATCTCATTGGTTAAAATTGATTGCTTTTCCACCTCAGGAAGTAGAGTATTCTGAAGAACCTGGTTCACTTTATTACATCAAGTATCGTGTTGCTGGAGGTTCAAAGTAAAGACATTGCACTTGCAGCTAATTACTTGTATTTTGTTCTTTACTTTAATTTAGTGTTTTAAACTACTCCCTCCTTTCTAATTTATGTGACATAGTTTGAATAGGCACGAGACTTAAGAAAGCAATGAAGGCTTTTGAAACTTGTGGTCTCTACTATAAAATTGTGAAACTTGTGCCCTTGAGCATATCAAAACATTTGTGTGGCTATACAAACATTTCATTGACGGTAAAATGAGAAATATATAGTTAATTGTTTTCAAATATAGAAATGTGTCGTTCTTTTTGAAATTAACTTATAAGGAAATCACAAAAACTGAAATGGAGTGACTATTCATTTAAGGGATCGTTGAAATGGTAGTATGGAAATGGTACTTCTACCATTCAAGTAGCTTCAATTATCTTTATACTTTTGGTCTTGCTGCTGCTAAAAAGGGTTTTCTTTTACAATAAGTTGCTTCAATCCATGTCCTAGATTTGCTTGTTTGTTGGAGCCACAATCAAATCTAGCTAGTTCACTTAAAAGGAATTGGCATGATCAAGCCTCTTTTGGTTTTGGCGCAATATATATTAAGAAAATTTTTGTATTTCAAAAAATTATTATCTAGTGTTTGGTTGACTAAAACTAAGGAAAATATTTTCCTCAAGGAAATATTTTACAGCAAATGCGGAAACAATTTACTCCTTTTTTGGGTGCATCTCCATGCTATTCTTACTTCATGTCATTTGCTTCTATCAACATGGGAACATCATTACCAGTGTTAGGTGTTAGCAACTTATTTTTTTGAGATAAGAGTAACTTTGCATTCACTAAGAATTCATCATCCAAGGGAGGATGAATTGGAAACATACATCCCACAGGGTGGTGGGCACACCCTCTGGAAGACATACAATATTACAAGTTTCCTATAAAATCGACCATTTCTATGCTTTCCCCTACCAACTCTTGCTTACACCTCCAGTGTTAGCTACTTATTATCCTCATTCAGACAACAAGTACATGCACAACCAATTAAACTTGGTAGAAGGTTTTATGAAATGGCTCTCTTTTGTATAACATTTTCCAGTTAACTTTTCAGAGTCTTATGGTGTAAATGGCTCTCTTCTGTATAACATTCCAGTAAAGATTTAGGAGCTTTATGTTGTAAATAGGTATTAACTCTGACACAAGTGAAAAAGCTGTGTTGCTTGATGTATCATTTGCTCACCAGATATAACAAAAGTCGACACACTTTTAGGTCACTGATAGCGTGCTTTTCAATTTATAACTGCTTGCTGTGAGCCTTGATTGTAGTTGAAATTTAAAATTTCTTATCAGCCAAGCTCTGTGCTTATTTTCTTTTCTCTTTGGCTTCGGCTATTTGCAATTCGCTGTAGCTTATAGAAGGCTTATCCTGTTAGTTGCCTTACTACCAATGTAATTTTTTTTGTCAATGTTCTAATTTGGTTATTTAATTATTTTTTCTTAAATTTTGTCGGGGCAGGAGTGACTTTTTGACAATTGCCACCACACGCCCAGAGACTTTATTTGGTGATACTGCCATTGCTGTTAATCCTCAGGTATATCTCCCTAGACTTTATCTATTCAAAATAGGTTATTTCAAAAGAGAGAATTTTTTTATATGACAATATTTGACTGAATATAGGGTTTAACAAGTTAATTTGATTTATATGTTAGAAGAAAATATTTATCAAGAAAAATATATATTAGAAGAAAATATTAAAGGCTTACATGTTTAAAATTTGGCAATATCGATTATCAAATTAATAGAACATCCAAAATTTTAGATTGATTTGATTTGTATGTAATTTTCACAACTTCCAAGATCTCAGTTATCAAAAATACAGTTTAATGAATTTTGATTTCTTGGAAGTTGTGAAAGTTATATACAAATCAAATGGTGTCTATAATTTTGGATGTTCTAAAATGGATAGTGTTGTATAAATTAAGATGGAAGGTGTATTAGTTTTGGTCAACCCCGTTTTGCCTAAATGACATTCATATTCCTGATTTGGTAAGTAGCGTATTCAGTATGAATGAGATTATTACATTGGTGATATAATAGATATTTTGGGTTATAAGGTGGAGTAGTTACCTACCACTTATCTATACCTACCACTAGGGGACAAAAAGAATGATCATAAGTCGTGGCAAAGAGTCTTGGATAGCTGTAGCAGTAAATTAGTTCCACGGAAAAGACAATACCTGTCATTTGGAGGAAGACTCACAATGGTGTAACAGTGTGTTGAATGGTATTCCTACGTGTTTAGTCCGTCTTCAAAATGCCAGTAGCCGTGGCAAAAGTTTGAAGTCGACGAGGAATTAATTCTTATGGGAAGGTAATGCTGAAACTAGGAAATTCCATTTTTGGTTAAATGGATGATGAAAGGAGAAAAAGAAGGGGGTTTGGGTGTCAGGAACTTGAGGTCGCATAAGAAGAGTTTACTGTTTAAATAGTTTTTGTGAGAAATATAGGAGAAAAATATTGTTGAGTTGTGTATCTACATTATTACAGTGAGACCCCTATTTATAGACACTACATTAGACTCTTTTTCCTACTAGGACACTATATTAGTGTCACGCCCCGAGGCTACCCCCTTGATGTAACACGGGACCTAGGATCACGAGTGACCCCAATTTAACCCTGAGTCTGGCATATCATAAGCATACTGAAAATAACTAAGTAAAGCATGAACTTTGCGGAAGCTGAATCAATGAATATCTAGTGTGGGGACAACACCCAAATAGTCTGAATATATAAAACATACTAAGAGTTTAGTGATAACTGAAACGACCACTTGATAACTCAAGCCTATGCTGAATTGAGTTGCTGGGACATGCCCCCAACTAACTCTAGCAAAATTGAAAACTAGAAATAAAGAAATGAAATGAAAAGCATGTTTATTGTCCTCGAAGTATGAGGACTCACCACTAAAGCTGGTGAAGTCGGAACGAGAATCAATCTAAGAGTGATGTGGATGCTGAGTGTCTAAACCTACACAAAGTATGTTTACTGATGTAGCACAAAGTATGTTTACTGAGCAATGTGGATGAAATGATGTAGCACAAAGTATGTGGATGAAATGATGTAGCACAAAGTATGTTTACTGACCATGCATGATATAAATACTAAGCTGAATAAAAGACATAAAAACTGAACAATACATAACTGAGCAATGATGTAATATGAGCAAAGATGTAGATACTGAAATATAACTGAAAAACTAAACTGAATGCAATAACCAAATACTAATTATGAAGATAACATGCTGAATTGATTATTGAAGTAAATGATGAAAAACCTGGTCAATGCACCAAGAGTCTACCGTGGGAGCTACTATAATCGACATAAACCACGTGAACTAAACGTGGAGTTCGATGCATACACCCCATCGAGAGGACCCAATATACCTTGCCAGGGGCATAAAAGCATGATTGTGGGTGATCACTAATACTGATGCTTAGTAGAGGAGACTTATAATCCTATGTTGGCACGTAGTTGTGGGACTATGAGGGTACGCCTGAACGTTGGCACGTAGTTGTGGGACTATGAGGGTACGCTGAACCCTAGTCCAACTCGGTGCTAAGTCTACTCCCAACTGAACACATATGAAGCCAAAATGCACTAAGTACTGGCTAGCTCAAAATACTGACATGCTAACATAGAATGCAATATTTATATACGGAGAATGTGACATTCAAAATCTGGAACATGATTTTCTATTTAACTGACCTAGTAAATATAATTCATGAACTAAGAAGCGGCTGGGGTTTTCCCTTGTCATAAAAAATAATCATAATTCATGAACTAAGAGAATTTATAAAGACTAGGGTTCTAAGTTTTATACAAGGAATTAAGCAACGTTTCCAAGAAAACATGTCATTTAGATTATGAATACTATAGCAGCTGAAATGACCACAATTCCCAAGATACAAACCCTAAGTCTAAACAAGTTATATGGAATCAAGGAACTGACTGAACTCTAGGGACCTAGTGGATGAAAGGAACCCACTAGTGAAATGACGATATCTACGGAGATATACTTTGGATTTCGGGGCTGAACTTTGAAGAATGCTTCTACTTGATCTTGGAAGAGAAGGTCGCCTCTTTCTCTTCTTTTCGTTCTAACTTGGATGATTTTTAGAGAAATGAGGGTTTTGGGTATGTCTGACTAGATTATTAGGCTTAGACTAAGTAAACGACGTAGATTAGACATCAAATGATGTAGTTTAAGTGCCTAATGCATAGGGGAAAAGACCAAAATGACCCTTACTAAAAAGCTGACGAAGGTGGTCTACGGTGGGACTGACGGGCTGCCGTTTGAACCACTGCCTGTCTGGTCATGGTTCAAGGTCTGCCAGACAGAGCTCCACTAAAACGAGCATAACTTTTTACTTAAAGCTTGGATATTAGCAAACTCGGTTGGCATTGGAAAGATGATTCAATTATCTTTAATTTGAATAGGTCATGAGCCACCTAATTCATTTTGTGCTAAAAGATGACCGTTTGAAGTTGACCCAAAAACCATTTTTCCTCTAAGTAGCTACTAACCCTCACCGATGGCAAG
Organism: Solanum pennellii; assembly: GCF_001406875.1. Classification (NCBI taxonomy): domain Eukaryota; kingdom Viridiplantae; phylum Streptophyta; class Magnoliopsida; order Solanales; family Solanaceae; genus Solanum; species Solanum pennellii. The sequence goes on from NC_028648.1 coordinate 10,409,709, forward strand.
ACCTACAGTCCGCAGGTCCAACCATTGACCGTACTGGTCGACCGTGGGTGGGATTAGAGACCAATGTATCTTGGACCCCAACGACGGAACACCACCCACGGACCGTGGACCACGACCATAGGTATCTTTCGATCTTAAAATTCCTCGTGCATGAAATGACGAACCGTCGCTAAGTACTGGAACCTTGACTCTTATGAGAACTTGAACTGGCCAACCACGGCCCCACCTACGGTCCATGGGTGGTTCTTGGTACTCGCACTAGTTTTCTGAAAGACTAGGATTTTCTCCCTTGTGAGATCTGAGGTGTTACAATTACAATCCTTTTCTAAGTAAGATTCTATATACTATTCCTGTTCCTATTATAAGTGGGATTGTATATATTATTCTTGTACCTATTACCATTCTAAACACTCCCCTTAAGTTGGTGCATACAAGTCATATCTACCTAGCTTGTTACACATGTAATTATTATGAAACCGGTGAGGGACTTGGTGAAATGTCTGCAAGTTGATCATTCAACTTCACAAATTTTGTTATAATATCTCCCGAGAGTATCTTTACTCTGACAAAGTGACAGTCAATCTCAAGGTGCGTAGTCCTCTCATGAAACTTGAATTTAATGCAGAATATCGATAAAACACCGAATGATGAGCTCCACTACGAGTCATGCAAAACTCCTGAATTACTGTGCTGAACTTTCCAATCCAAGCTTGAGAAAACTATATCACACTATAGAGTGACTTGCACAATCGACATACAAGGCCACTGGACTCCCTCCGAGCAACCAAACTTAGGTGATTTCTCCATATAGATTTTTTCCTCGATATCATCGTGGTGAAAACATTCTTAATGTGCAACTAATTAGAAGGCCAATGACGAACATCAACCATAGATAGAAAAAGGCGGAAAAGGCTATTTTAGCCACGAGAGAGAAAGTATTACTGTAATCTAGCCCAAATATCTGAATATACCCCTTTTTGGCAAAAGTAAATCTGAAACAGAGAAACTGTCAGAAAACTCAAATTTGCGAAAAACAATGCAGTGGTCGCTGGGAAGTGCTGAAAATCTTGTATAAAATATATGAATCATATCAAAGTCAAGAAACTAGTCAATTTTGAACAAGTTAGTTCTTGAAAAATTAGCCAGACAGGCTCACACGCCAATGAGGTCAGTGGTCACTAAAACCATAGATCTAGCAGCGTCTGAGATCTGTGATCGGTGATGCTGGTTGGGTTTTGGTTGCTGGGGTTTGCTGAACCTTGAGATGGTGTTGGAGTTTGCACAACATTGACGAAAATTAAAACTATTTAAATCACATCGGAGCAGTCACTAGAAAATGCATGGTATTACACAATGAAAAAATAGTCACCGGAAAGATGCAGAGTCTACGTAATGAAAAAGTAGTTATTGGAAAGATGCATGCTACACCAATGAAATATGAGAAAGTAGTTCTTGGAAGATGCATGGTGCTACGCAAATCGAATATGAGAAAGTAGTCATTGGAAAGATGGCATGGGGCTACACAAATCGAATATGAGAAAGTAGTCACCGAAAAGATGACATGATGCTACACAAATTAGATATGAGAAAGTAGTCACCGGAAAGATGGCACGGTGTGATGCAAAGCGAATATGAGAAAGTAGTCACCGGAAAGATGGCACGGTGTGATGCAAAGCGAATATGAGAAAGTAGTCACAAGAAAGATGACATTGTGCTACACAAATTGGATATGAGAATGTAGTCACTTGAAAGAGGCACGGTGCTACTTTCTTTGTCCCGGATGCTTTTGTCACGCACCGAGCCTATACCCTAGGTGTGGCCGGTACCCAGAACCATTACTGGTCCCGAACGAACTTTTGGCCTGGCTTACTACTGAGCGGAAGACTAAACACTTATATGGAAGCTTTAGAGATGAGCATTCAGAACATCTAAACGTACTTTATGAAAAATCTGAAATGTGAATATGAATCACAATAATAATGTTTAAAACATGTGATGATCAAAGACTTAACTGGCTCACTAACTTGCCTATGGTACCGAAAAGTGGTATGAGATCCATAGTACGGAGTGTGGATATTTAGTAGTATCCAGTACTTCAGTTGAAATTTTTTCTTTGCTAATGGTTAGCCTTAACAATATTTCAGACATTGAAATGTTGAGCTAACTTGGAAAAGGAGCCAGTCCATCAGTTTGAGGAAAGTCTAGTGACAAAGTTAATGATTAGACATGACATGGATCAAATTATTCTTGAAAGAACCAGCCTTTTGGTTTATCCTTAATGCCTTTTAGTTTGACAAGTATATGCCTTATTTGGAAGGCATAGAAAAGGTCTGGTAGGCCTCAACCCAAATTGATTTAAGCCTTGGAGGATGAATGCCGTTTAAGTGTGTGTTGATGGAAGTTTATGTTGAGCCAAATAAGTTTGCTCTTACCTCGGTTTTGGATTAAACTATACTAATGCATGCTTGAATCCTTAAATTTCATGCTTGTGAGTACTGAGTATCCCAAACATTGTGTGCTGTCTCACTAATTGTTTGGGTTGTGGTAGTTTGTAGATTGAGTTTCCCATTCACGAATATTGCGTCATAAGACTTTACTTCCTCCACACGTTTTAACTATTTGAGAATGATGAAATTTTTTGCTTATCTGTGCCCTTAATATGTCCATCCACACATTTCTAGGTGCTGGCCGAATGATTCACTGTGAAAGAAAACTAAACAGAACTAATGTTATGCTTACTGTCTATCTTGTCACATTGTATGCCTTCATGTTTCTATGAAGATTTAACTCAACAGAAGTTGGTAGTTTTTATTGTTTCTTGTATTACCGTTCTTTATTGATAGCTTTAAATGATTTGCAGAGGAAATGGAATCCCTTTGCATGCGAATTCTGCAGTTGATACATTGTTGATGCTGTTTTGCAGGATGAACGTTATGCTAAGTATATAGGAAAGCAGGCTATTGTGCCATTGACATTTGGTCGCCATGTGCCAATTATTTCTGATAAGGTAGGGAAAGTTTCTGTTTCTGTAGTCAGACTATGTGCAAGATGACTTTTCTTAGAGCTGAAAGTATATGAAGTGATATCTAATGGTAGGTGAATTGTCACCTAGAGGAATGAGACACAGAGTTGTAATCTAGTCAACCTATACATATCAACTGTTTTTCTTAAATTTGACTCAGGAACTGAAGCCAGACCCATACAAGTGGCTTTACTCCTTTGACCGTTTCTCATGTTAATTCTTTCTCACCTATTCTGCTATCTGCTCTCCTCCATGTTTACCAATCCTGTACTTCTTCTGGGTGCCTACAATTCTTACAAAGTATGATGGCTTGTGTTAGAGTATTCATTTTGTCACAAGTTGCACAATAGTTTCCAAAAGGGTTTATACTGTCCTGGATACTTCCACTTGTTTTAAAGTGCTGGGTTAGATAATCAGATTCTTTCCAACGGTATCAGGACCGAATTTCAGTAAGCCTGTAATCTTTCCTACCTGTTCTGTTGCATTGGGCTTCCTCTCTTAACTCAACCTATTGAACCACTAACACTACTCCAGACATACCCTGTAGCTTGCTGAGCATTCTCTTTCTGCATTAGGGCTCACTCTTCAACTTATTGAGCTTACTCTCCTTCAGGCCCCTTTCTTATTCTGATGAGTCTACCTGATGAGTCCACTCGATCTGGAGCAGTCTGCAGTCTGCTCCACGCCTGCTCTTCCTTTTAAACTTCTTCGGTCTTTTAAAAGGAAAAAGAAAGGAAGAAAAAGGCCTTCAGTTCACATGTAACCCTGGAACGGGGTTACATTTACGAGAGGATGTTTTGAGAACCTATCTCACAATAGTTGTATAATGGTTTCTAAAGGAGTTTATATGTCCTGGGTTTAGGTTATTTACTGCTTAGCTCTTCCACTGTGGATGATTTAAATGCCCGGGTGAGAAATTTTTCCTGTCAAAGTGAAGAATATTTTGATAATTAACTATACATTTTTTATGTTCAAACATGAGTTTGCAGTTTCAAGATTGTAAGGTTGTCATTGTCAAAAGGTAAGTTTAGCTGATGCATGATCTCTAACAGTATGTCGACAAAGACTTTGGAACTGGTGTATTGAAGATAAGTCCTGGACATGATCACAATGATTACCTCCTCGCTCGCAAGCTTGGTCTTCCTATACTTAATGTGATGAATAAAGACGGGACTCTAAATGAGGTGGCTGGGCTATATGCGTAAGCAATAAGCTACTTCCTATTTGGAGCATTTTTGGCTTTTGAAATATTATAAATTGTTTTAAGATATGATTATTCCACTTGTGTAGTGGCCTTGACCGGTTTGAGGCAAGACAGAAACTTTGGTCAGATCTCGAGGAGACGGGCTTGGCTGTAAAGAAAGAGACTCACACTTCACGAGTTCCTAGATCCCAGCGTGGTGGAGAAGTGTGACTCCTATGTTCGGCTCTTTTTTTTTTTTGGAGGTGATAAAGAATAAATAATTCCTTTATCTTGGCTTTATTATGAGTTTACTTCTTTTTTTTTCAGATTATAGAACCTCTAGTTAGTAAGCAATGGTTCGTCACAATGGAGCCTTTGGCTGAGAGGGCACTTGAAGCAGTTTCAAATGGAGAATTGAATATTATGCCCGAAAGGTTTGAGAAGGTATGTAAATCATATTGGTAACTGTCTTGCTTCATATGGCTCAACATCATTTACTTTTCAACCTTTTGTTGTGAACTCTTCTCTGTTTCTACTTTCATTGTTTGAGTTTCTTAGGCTTCTAAAAATGCTAGATGTTGCCTCACATTCAACTAGAGGAGTCCTCTGCTTTTCAAGTTCTTTGTAATATTACTGAAGAAAACATTGTTGCTGAAACTTTTATATCTGTTTTTTGAAACTGTGAAACTTTTGTATCTGTTACACTGGGTTTCCGTTAGCTTCTTACTCACCTTTTTTCATCTAAGCCTTCTGCAGATTTTTGACTCTATTGATCATTTCTGATCATCAAAAATATTTTATTAGGAGTAATCCAGTAGGTGAAGAGTTTGAGGATGCATCTGTGGAGTTCTTAAGAATAACAGCACTAGAACATTACTATAGGTCATATACCAGTATATGAGGCTTACATACAAGTTCTTGTTGATACTCTTAGCATCAAAGTATACGGGTAGACCAAGTTAAAATGTGTATTTCTGAAAATGAACCTTTGGCGCTGTATGTATTCACGTATATGGTAATCTAGTTTTAGTTGCACCAAAAAATTGAAGCTTGAAAATAGCCTCAATGCCTATTAACCTTGACTGAATTTACTAGGTTTTCATTTGCCTATTTCTCCTGCAGATATATAAGCACTGGCTCTCTAATATCAAGGATTGGTGTATAAGCAGACAATTGTGGTGGGGACACCGAATACCAGTTTGGTATGTTTCTGGTAAAGACTGTGAAGAAGAATATATTGTTGCTAGGAATAACAGAGAAGCTCTCACAAAAGCCCAAGAGAAGTATGGGAAAAATGTCGAAATATATCAGGATCCAGATGTCCTTGATACCTGGTTTTCAAGGTTGTTTGTTTAACATGTTTTTTCCCCTTAAACTCCACTTGGGTATTTTTCTTATGAAACTATTTGGATATAATGATCTAGAATAGAAAATCCATCCTTCTGAACAATATGAATTTCTATGTTTTGATGCAAATTTACAATTCAAGGCTATGTCTTAGCTATGGCTATCTGTCTCCCATGTGTCTTCAAGATTTCTGGACTTTATACTTATGGTTTAAATTTGCCTATTCGGATTGTTATTCTTGTCTTATTTGTCTCAGAACCCAATAAGCCCCACCCAACTTGTGTTCTCATTTTCGATTTTGTTTACATAGTATTGTTGGTTTTCCTTTTTCTCTTGCATTCTGATTTATCATCTTTGCCTTTCCACATGCTCCAGGCATTCTTTTAACATATTTCCTATTTTCTTTAATCTGATATTTCCTGATTTATCTTTTATTAGTACTACAGTAACTATTGCGCAATAGAGCTATTTTTTTCTTTTCTTCTTGTCTGCTACTGTAAAATCTCGATGTTACTTAATTGTTATTTCAATTTTATGCATTTGAAATCATTATTATTGAAATTTTGTACTTATTTTTCGCCATTAAACTACGATTTGATAGTATTTTGCTTTCTGGTGTAATAGATCACTAGTAGTCTTCATATGTTTAGTCTATTTTATTGCTGATTTTTGACTTCCTCTGATTGAAGTCTTTGTTCCTTTCATTTAGTTCATTGTGGCCCTTCAGCACACTTGGATGGCCAGATGAGTCAGCAGAGGATTTTAAGCGGTTTTATCCAACATCAGTTCTTGAAACTGGGTTTGTACTTGCTCCCTTTCCTTTCATCTTTACTAGTTTATAAACACACGCATTGCACGTGTATCGCTTGCTAATTAGTATTAATGTTTTAAAATGACATAAACAATATTGAAGTATGTATCTGATGAAAATCCTTAGAGGAAAATACAAGTACAAATTGATGAATGATTAGCCTATTGGACTGATATTTATTGTCATCGCAAAACATTAACTTCTTTGTTTTCAAATTATGAACATAAGAATATCCTTTATTTTCAGGAGGTGAAACGTGAATTTGGGGAGAAATTATAAGCATTCTCTTAAAAAATATACCAAAAATTGGAGACAAAACTAACTTAACAACTTTAGAATAGATGAAATTGAATAACACCTCGTCATCTTCACAATGCGTATCTTTTTAATTGTTTATGTAGCCTAGTATGCTTAAAGATTATGGTTGGTATAATTTGTTGACCAAGCCTTGCTTGTGTGATACCTCATATTCCGCTATACTTTGAACTTACTCAACGACTGTAAATCACACTTGAGGTTGTTTAGGAGGAAGAACAAGCATAGAAAACTTAGAAAATTTGTAGTTTCAAAATGAGTAGAAACCTCTCCTTTTATAGCCAACAAATAGTAGTATGAACAGGTGCTTTTGTGCCTTTTTAGAAAAGTCAGAACCTTTCGGAAAAGTCACAACTCTTTGGAAAAGTAACAACCCTTCAAAAAGTCGCAACTTATCGAAAATCACAACCCTTTAATGTAAAAAGGTGTATGCATTTAATATAATATAAATAAATAAATATAAATATAAAATATAGAAGATATACTAAATTGAGTATTTTTGATTGGGTGTATTATAGTAATTTAACATTCAAATTAGGGAGTTCATGCTTTTAAGCAGTAAGTATAAGTATAGAAGATATAGATACAATAGATAGATTGTTTCAGGAGTTGGTTCAATGGATAGCATTCTTCAAGTCTTTTGCATCTCCTAGTGGATGAGTTAGTTACCATTTGATCTCCCATAGTTCAGTGTATAATACCCCCAAACTTTCTTGCACATCTTTCCTCTTCCTACTTGATTGCGCAGCTTTGAATCTTCCATGGTTTCTTTCCCTCAGTCACATTGATACTAGAAATGTGAAAATAAGAAGACCAATGTTACTGCAATAAGCCTGAGGTTCAGTAATGATAGTTATGCTTGAGAAATAACTAAAAAGTAAAGCCTCCTAATACTGCTATTTAAAATAACCCAAAAATTCAAAGCTTAGTGATGATACTAATTTCACCCACCTTTATTTGCTTTGAATGACATATAATTATGTTTTTTACTGTTAATTTTCCGTTTTGATTTGCTATTACTACATCATAAATTTTTATAATATGAATTATATGTAATGAACTGATTTATTGTTAAAAACTTGTCAGGTTTATAGTAGAAATTTGAATTTCTTTTCTTTCTGATATAGCTGATTTGAGCGTTTGATAGGATTAGGGATGCTGATATCAAATATACCTTCTAGGCTCAATTCCATATTAAATCATCTTGTTCCTCGCAATTAGTCTAAGTCCATTTAGCAATCAAGATGGAAAAAAACAATGGAAGTATCCTGTCTATTTAACAAACCTATTGATGGAAATTTGCAACTTCACGTGGTGTAAAAAAAGGAAGAAAAACAAAGGTCCATGTATTATTTATCATCTTAGTTTATGCCAATGTTGATATATTATCACTTGGGTCTTGAATTGGATATGATGCCTTCTTTCCTATTTGAAGATGTTTACTGCCTTGAAAGAGAAGTACATAGGTTCCCTCCAGCAAAAGTTAGGTGAGGTAACCTAATTTTACTACCATGATTAGTTGATAAACTCTTGAACTTCTATTACATTTACATGAAAGTGGGGCCAACTGTGGAGAGGCTTTTTGATGAATTCAAATGAGAAGTGACCCTATATTATGTGATGCAACACACACACACACAAGAATATAAGTGCATTTCAGCTCATAAAGTACTATGAATATGCACCATGAGCTTGTAATGGAATCCACAACTAATTCATAATGGTATAGTTGTGAGCAACCTCTGTCTAATTAACTGGACCTTGTCAATAGCTTCTTGTACTAAGTCTGGTCCCAGTACATTAGCCTCTCCAACTTCAAACCATCCTATAGGAGAACGATATCCAAAATCAAGGATGCAATCTCTCAGCATATCCTCAAAAAATTGTATAGTATGCTCAAACTGCCCATCTGTCTGCGGATGAAATGCAGTACTAAGATTTACTCGTGTACCCCAATGCTTCTTGGAAAGATCTCCAAAAGCAAGAAGTGAATTGTGACCCTCTATCAGAGATGATATATTGGAACACCGTGAAGTCTGACAATTTCATTCTCCACCAGGTGCAGTCTTTACTGGCAAGAAGTGTGCTGGATTTTGTTGGTCGGTTCACAATTTTAGAGAATCATAACCTCTTAAGGGTTTGTGGTAGCCCGATCACAAAATCCATTGTAATGCTTTCCCAGTTTCACTCTGGAATTACAATCTGCTGTAATAATCATGTGGGTTGCAGATGCTCAATTTTTACCTGCTGACAAGTCAAACAGCTAGAAACAAAGTTAGCAATATCTTTCTTCATACCTTCCCACCAAAACAATAATTTCAGGTCACGATACATCTTAGTGGAGCTAGGGTGTATAGTGTATCTGGATTCTGGAATTGTGAGCTTCCTCAAGAACAGTTCGTCTTAACCCATCTGCATTTGGTACACTTGCCGGTTACCTAGTCGAGAATACCATGGTCTTCTTACTTTTATCAACTTGGACCTCATCTCAGTAGTTGCTCAATTGCACATCCTCATATTGAGTGGCCTTTATGTGCTTTACTAGTGAAGACTTGGCTTGAACACAAGCCAACAATGTTTGAATTTCCCCCACAAAATCTGACACCTGTGCCTTTGAGTTTCTAAATATTCTTTGTCAACTCTCTTTTCAGGAGCCATATGTGGCAAACTGCCCATAGATTTTCTGCTCAATGCATCAGCCACCTTGTTGCTCGGATTCTTTAAAAATATCGCCAGATCCTTAAAAAGTAGTGCATTTTTGGAGGATCTGACACACGTGTGACAACATTTATGGAGAATTCGAGCAACTTAGTCAACCACAACATTAGCAGTACCTGAAGTATTACGAGTAGCCTGGGTAGGTAAAGCTAACTGCACATAAGTTTGACTGAGATTTCTCAGAGATTGAGAGTAGTCCCTGATGCGATGTCCCAACTGGCCACACCAGAAGTGAGTCTGGAAACTAAATGATGGGGAAGAAAGCCAAAATGACTAAAATAATTGCCCTAAATAAAGTTCACAAATTCTACCTTTAACATACTAATTTAGTGCACTATGTAAAGATTGTCCGACACCTAAAGTTAAAGTCCGTCAGCCGTCCGTGAGTTGAACTTTTTCTTTTAAAACAAAATTGATAACGTAGGAAATTTGTGCTAGAGGCATGCTATTCTTCTTTTGCTCAATTGTAAGTTTTGATGTCTTGCATGCTTAAATTTGTAAAGATATTTTAGTAAGTTATTTCAATTTAAACATGAAATAAGTTTTTTTTTTTTAAATTTCATATTATTAAAAGAATCTGCTTTACAAAAATATGTGTGTTATCATTTTCAAAGACAATAGAAAATATAAGACTTAACTTATGCTTGTGAAAATAATAACCCCTTGTTTTAATTTAATCGTCTTAGTTTTCTCTTTAGAAAATACTTCTTTAATTGATATATTTGGTAATACTTTATCTCCAATATTCTACAAGACCTTTTTAATATGACAAGATTCAAAGTTCATTGTAGTACACCATACAATAAATTGAAGGGGATTTTTAAAAAAAAATTAAAGGGGAAATCACTCCTTATCAATAGTTCTTTCTTTCCCAAAGTTTGAACTCAAGATCTTTAATTAAAGTGAAGAGACCTTATTCATCACGTCATACCTTTTGATTCATCTCGCCACAACTCTGTCTTGTGGTACATCGCACACATGAATTTCTCAATAAAGAAATTATTACCACTATTATGGCAGGCAAGTTATCATACTTTTTGTTCTGTGCTCTCTTTATTATTGTCAAAGTAAAGAATTTTATCCCATCAAAGTCATTTTTATTTTTATCTGTTATAATAGTTAATCTGATTTGTTTTCAAAATTATATATTTTGCATTCTAAAGAATTTGTAAATATCTTTTGTATGACCTAATAATGTAAAAAGATGAAGAGTACACTGAACGTTTTTTCCCTTTACCGGAGTTGCCATATTTTTGCGCCATCGACAATACCAAAGGACTTCCCGAACATCTTATATATGGCTTTCTTTTAGCACTAATTTACATGAAAAAATTTTCAAGCACTATGATATTAATTTCTTCAACCTACCAACTTAATGCAATAAAATTACTAAATATAAATGATTGTATCATTTTTGTTATCAAGAACTCGGGGTGCTTAATATGTTTCTCATCATAACAAATGGAGTATCATTTTTTCAAGTGCTATACTTTTATGTGTACTACCGACTTTAATTTGGCTGTCTAAGTAAATGAACTTGTACCACAAAAAAAGTTGTGGCGAGATGAATACAATTTCTTAATTTTTAATTAGAGGTCTTGATTTTGAACTTTGAGGAACTTTTTTTTGATAAAGAGTGATTTCACCTTTAATGTATTGTGTGTGAGGTACTACAATGTCTGTTGAATCTTATGGTATTATATAGTTCATGTAGAATATTTTTGTAATTAAAGAATTACCAAATATAGATATTAAAGAAGTATTTTTTAAAAAGAAAAGTAAGACAATTAAATTAAACCATAGGGAATATTATTTTTCTAAGCCTAAGCAAAGTTTTAGATTTTCATTTGTCTTAGAAAATGATTATACACATATTTTTGTTATGCAGATTGTTTTTTAATAATATGAAAAAAAAGAACTTATTTCATGTTTAAATTGAAATAACTTACTAAAATATCCTTAAGCATAACAAGACATCAAAACTTACAATTGAACAAAAGAATAGGATGACTATAGCACACAAATTTCCTATGTTATCAACTTTTTTTTTTTAAGGTTCAAGCAACGGACGGTTGACATACTTTAGTTTAGGTGTTAGACAATTCTTACTAGCGCACTAAATTAGTGCGTTAAAGTAGAATTTGTAAACTTTGTTTTGGTCCTTCTGGCTTTACCCCCATCATTTAGGTTGCGGACTCCGCCGAAAGTACTAGTCAAAACACGACATTGACCCACATGTGGTCTGCCGCAAGTCTGGAGGATTGGAGCAGTGGCGTACATCTGCATTACTGCATAGGACTACGATGTCCATATAAGAATGATGGTCCCTAAATACCCTTTCTATGATGTGGCCTCTATGCAGACTCTGAATACGAATCAGTCCCTGTCTGAGAACCCTGTTGTTGCTTTCCCTGCTCTTTGATTTGCACTGAAGTCGCCGCCGAAAGATCCCCATGTCTTGGCCTTCTTATGTACATGATAGGCTGCATGTTCCTCACGACCCTTGTTTTCATATCTTCCTAGCATGATCTGCATCAGAGTAGGTTAAAGTCTTCATCTGTTGGGGTACTGCATTGTATAGATGACCAACCAACACATTAACAAACCTCTGAACTCGAGCTGCTTAACTGTACTATAAGTAAGTAGCATAGCCAACTTACAGAATAATGGCTTGTGTGCTGGCTGAAATAGCAGCAGGTTCTACCAGAGTAGTGACTGAAAGTGGCAGGGTGTTATTGGAGCCATCACCGAAAAGAGGTGTTGTGCAGCCACAGTTACAGAAAAGAGGCATAGTACTCTTTGAACAGTTTTGTGCTGTCGGAACAGTTATCAATAATAGGCAAGAGTAATTTTTGAAAAGAAAAATTTAACTTTATGGCCGCCAATTGATATACAGAATCTACGTAGGTCTCTAACTGGAACTCTCTTCCATATGAGAAATACTGGTAGAGAAGAAAAGAGATGTAATGATTACAAGAGTGATGTACCATCAAAGTCAGGTGAAACATTTAATTTTTGAGCTGACCAGACAGTTCCAGACTTCACCCATGGGCCTCTACTGCCTCCAGGTTGCCCCGGGATTTCCTTCTTATACAATGTCACGCCCCGAGCTACCCCCGAGACGCGGACACGGAACCTAGGACCACAAGTGATCCCAAGCTAACTCTGCTGGCATGCTCATAGCATACTAAAGATAATAAACTGATGCGGAAGCTAAATCATAATTAAAATTGAAAAGATGGGGAATACCCATATGCTAAAACTGATATATATATGATGATGAGTTTAATACAAAGGAAATATTAACTTAATACTAAGCTGAATCTAACTATGTCTGAAATAAGCCTCTAAACTAGACTAGAAATACTGGGACAAGCCCCCAACTAAATTTAGCAAAAACTGAAACTAAATGACTTAAGACTGAAATGACACTCATGACTGTTGTCCTCGGAGAATGAGGACTCACCATTGAATCTGCTGAACAGGAGATCGAAAATTGATCTATGCGTGATTTGGATGCTGAGAACCTGAACCTACATCACGAGAAGATGTAACGCATGTATGCGTCAGTACTTGAAAGGTACTGAGCATGTAGGATAGAGCAAAGCTGAAATAAAACATAACTGAACAAGCATAAAGCAAGTATAATAATCTGACATGATAAACTGAATTCTGAGCTTACTGGATGCAATGACCAATTTATAACATGCTGAAACTTAATACTGAATATACTGATAAATGGTCAATGCAGAGAGTCTGACTGATCTGTGGGAGCTACTAATAACCGATAATAAAACCACATGAGCTTAATGTGGAGTCCGATGTATACGCCCCATCGAGAGGACCCAATATACCCTGCCAGAGGTATAAAAGCATTCTGGCGTGATCACTAAACTGATTGCCCACAGAGGGGACTTACAACCTACTTGGCTAGTAGTTCTTGGACTTTTTGGGTATGCTGAACCCTAGTCCAACTCGGTATTATGATACTCCCATGAATTCTGTAAATTTACTGATTATGTCTGAGTTTCTGTAAATACTGGATAGCTCGAAACTGAACATGCAAACTGAGAATGCAACAATTAATCTGGTAATTATGCATTTATAACTGAGGCATGTATATTTGAAATGTCTGAAATATCTGACCTAGCATGTGTAATTCAAGAACTAAAGAAATACATAGCTAAATTTTGATATTCCTGCAATAAACTGAATAATAACATGGTAATCTAATTTGGGACATATAACTAATAAGTTCATGAAGTTCTAGAAACCCTAGATCTAATCATGATATGGGAATCAAGAATCTGATTGAAAACTAGGAACCCAATGGGTGAAAGGAACCCACTAGTGAAATCCCACATACCTGGTTATGAAATTCACGGAAAAATACTTAGGTTTCGGGGCTGGAACTACTGGAACTTGTGGCGTTCTTGAACTAGGGTTCTTGAGCTTTTTCTCCTCTCTTGCTTCTAATTTTCTAAGTTTTGATTTAATGATTTGACTTAGATATGTTTTAAATATGTTTCTAGGCTTAAACTGACTAAAATCTGATGATTTAGGGTCAAAACGACGTATCTTAAGGTTTAAACAAAGTGGGAAAGGTCAAAAAGACCCTTAGGAAAGTTGCTGTCGGACCAAACGACGGCCAGGAGACGGTCCGTCGTCTGACCGACGCCCCGTCGTTGGGTCCGTCGACTGGGCCTGTTCGACAGGCCTTTACTAAAATGGGCATAACTTTTTACTCGGAAGTCTGATTTTAGCAAGGTCGGTGGCTATGGAAAGATAATGCAATTATCTATCTGTGGGTAGGTCATGGGACACCTAATTCATTTTGTGCTAAGAGATATGACCATTTGAAGTTGACCCAACTGCATTTCCCCTTAACTGTTTGCAAATTTTCCACCTACCGTCCGTAGGTCCACCTATGAACCGTGCTGGTCATACGTAGCTCTTGTCAGAGAGTGGGTGAAGGGAGTATTGATCGATGGTCACGGACTACAGATCGTCGTCTGACCTACGGACTGTAAGTCTGTCCGTCGTGCAAGACTTAACCAATTTTTCTGGGCTGAAATTTTTAGGAGTTTCTGATCCCATCGACGGTTGTGTAGGACGGACCGTGGGTCAGGCTACGGTCCGTCGATGCCACCGTTGGTTGCACCTGCAGATTTTTTCTGTAAAGCTGGTTTTTGGTCTGTTTTGGCTACGGGGAGTTACATACAACCTATTCACAGTGAACACCCCATCAGAGCTTATTTCCACCTGATAGTGTTTGGCATTGGAGAAGCGCCTCTGAAATTTTCAAATCTTCTTTAACAGACTAACCATCCTGTATATTTCATATTTTTCATGTTACTATCTTTTTAAGACTTGTGGTTTTCAAAATGTAAAAATGCTATATTGCAATAATGCCTGAACAGTAACAGTTACTTGGTAACAGGCACGACATACTGTTCTTTTGGGTGGCACGAATGGTGATGATGGGAATTGAGTTTACTGGGACTGTCCCCTTTTCAAATGTTTATCTTCATGGACTAATCCGTGATTCTCAAGTGAGTTCATGCTTTTAAGTTACTGCCTGAAATGTATGTCTTTACTCTTCTTGATGCACTTTTTCTAGATAATTTGTTGAACGTGCTTGCTGATTTATTATTCAGTGGAATTACTTTACCTGTAAATACAATTCCCTTCTATTTTCGGTAAAGAATGTGCACTTGCTTCTTGCAAATTTACATTGGTCGTAATCCGATGCGTTCAGTTAATTCATATTTCCCTCCTCTTCACAAGCTACCGTTTCAGCAAAAAGGGTACGTTGTGTAAAATTGTTTTACCACTTGAATAGAGTAACTTCTGCTGTTTTGGAGGAAAGTTAAGATTTTGTTCCTACCTAATTCATTGATTGAAGAGACCAATTTCTAAGAAAAAAGTTATTTCAGGCCCTGCATTGAGGTTTAATTTTTACACATTTCCCCGAACTTTTGGTTCATTAATCTTTGGACTGATCGGCTCCAAGCATGCAGTTTTTGATAATGTTATGTATATATTTGTGATAATGAGTTGATTTACTGAAACAATTGAATTTGGTTGAACCTGCCCTATCTGCATCTGAGTTGCATCCAGGACACGTCCAGAAACCATCATTAGTTATGATGAGATCTGGATTTATATCTCCCATTCCATGGTTCATTTCCTGCATATATTGTAGCTTTAAACTTGTCAGGGCTCTGTTTTCAGGGCAGAAAAATGTCGAAATCATTGGGGAATGTCGTAGATCCCCTTGACACCATTGCTGAGTATGGAACCGATGCTTTGCGTTTCACTCTTGCCTTAGGGACTGCTGGTCAGGTTTGTAATGAGCTCATTTTTAGTCAGTAAATTATGGATATCTATCTTCCTTTTTCTCCAATGGTGTCCACTGGAATGCTTTCATCAGCCAGCTTACGTCTTTGTTATAGGATCTAAATTTGTCCACAGAGAGGTTGTCCTCTAACAAGGCATTCACCAACAAATTGTGGAATGCTGGCAAGTTCATATTGCGGAATTTGCCTCGTCAAGATGACACTCCTGCTTGGGAAGCCTTACGGGCCCATAAGGTTTGCTTATATGTTTTTTTTTGACAATTTACTTCGAGATCTGTGGTTAAGAAGCAGTTAGGTACTAATGAAATAAAAAGAATGTTTTAAAGAGAAGACATACTTATTGAAAAAGAAAATAGTCTGAAAGAACTGAGATAAGTATTGTGGTATGACAAAATGAAAAATGCATTAAATCATAGATTGTCATTGTGTCTGATTAATTTTGGTGATCCATATTAACTCTGCCAGATCCAGATTGAGCTTCATGATCAGCATGGACTTCGAAGACTAAAAAGCTTAATCCTGGTTGTTGGCATAACTCTAAAACATGTCGATTTTTGTTTGATTTTGTTTACAGCTTATGCTGGAAACGTAGAAATTTTTTGCTGTTAAATAATTTGGTATATGGCGTCTCTGAATGTTGAAGTCCACTTCTTCGAGAATTCTCAGATCTGCATGGCTTGAGAATTCACATCCTAGAACAAAGTTAATCCAGAAGGGTTGTGTTCCACCGAAGCCTAATTTTTGTGGTGTTCAAATCGATATCCTTTTTTTAAAAAAAATGGTAACATTGTTCAAATCGATATCCTTGGTTTCTATATAGACGCTAGAGTGAGAAAATTGGTTTTTTGAAGTACAGTGGAATAACTTCTTCCATATATCTTAGATTGGTAATTTACTGGGAACTTTAGTGTTCACATAAAAAATTATAAGTCATCCGAGGTTTCTAAGGGTCCAGAGTTGAATTGTGTTTTAATTCCTTATTCCCTGCCAAGAATCTATCATTCGGAATTCTAATCTATTTCACTATCTACTGTTCTCTCAGTTTGATAATATAGAGTCTGTGCTGAAGCTCCCACTACCTGAATGCTGGGTGGTAAGATGACTTTTTTGATGCTTGCTAAGCCCAATATTGCATAGTGATCCTGTTGTAACAAGTTCTACACCATTCAGGTATCAAAGCTTCATGTACTTGTTGATGAAGTCACTGCAAGTTATGAGAAATTTTTCTTTGGAGATGTTGGAAGAGAAATATATGACTTCTTTTGGTCTGATTTTGCTGATTGGTATGTTCTTCCTAGTGTTTTTGGTTCTTTTACTTGGTTTCCGTGTAAGTCTTGTTACTCATTTATTTAAAGAAGACATTATCCAGTATTATTTGAATAAGACATTATGCAGTATGTGAAGTCCTAACCATTTAGAACCGGGAGCAACTTTTGTTGAAGATTAATATGTAGAAGAATGATGCTGATGGTGGGAAGAAATTTAATAAGTAACTCTTCTTACACTAGCTGATCTAAAATTTGAAGTTTATGAGTTCTTTCAGCAACCTCAGGTTAATACTCACTCTATCCTAATTTATGTGACTCCAGTTGGCCGGGCACGAAGTTTAAGAAATAAGGAAAGACTTTGTTATGTATACCAAATTGCCCTTAATGTCACTTTAATGCTTACTTTAGTTGACTTTTCTTAACAATAATGTGTAAAGTTGGACCTAATAAGGATAAAATGGGGCTGATGTCATTATAGTTGCTAAATAAGGAAAAATGACACTCTTTTTGGGACAGACAGAAATGGAAAGGGTGCGACATAAATTGAGATAGAGGAAGTATACATATGACTGGATCAACAGTCAAATATTTATAGATATTTAATGAATTGCTTACTACATATTCAGGATTAAGAAAAAGCAATTGGGTTCATGTGACCCATAATAATCAATGTAGATCCACCTCTCCAACACATTATCCAAAATCTGAAGTAGGGACTATTTTATTGAAGAGTAATATGTAGAAAGAATGATAGTGTTGGTGGGCATAGGAATTAAATTTGGAATTCATTCTACGCTCTTGCATGGTGATTTGCCTTGTTCATGCTTGAAGCACTAGCCAGCCCATTGTGATTTAAAAGAAAGGTCATTAACCCAGGCCAGTTCAAAAACTTAATGAATACGTATTAGGCATATTATGATTAAAGTTAGTTACAGTGATAAGAGTAGGTAAGCTTAACCTGAAAAATGATTATGAATGAGTTTATTTCTCCTTCATCATGAAACTAGTTACCTAATTCTACCATCAATTTAGTGACACCAAATTGATTTGTGATCCGTTTGGATTGAGCAGAATGTAAGAGCCTCTGTGTAACTGCTTACATCCTTTATCTCTTCTTTACTTAACTGACAGGAAGGTCTTCACTGCTATTTACTTCTGAATAAAGAGGAGACATAGAAGTTACCTGTTCTGTTTCATTCTTTTCATTTAATTCATCTTAGTTTCTTCCAGACCTTAGCGAAGATGGTATATCTTATAGTTTATCTATTTCTTCTTCTGTCCCTGAATCCTTGTCTATTTTTCAAGGTACATTGAAGCTAGTAAAGCTCGTCTGTATCACTCTGGAGATCATTCTGTTGCATCTGTATCACAAGCAGCTCTGTTATACATTTTTGAGAACATTCTTAAATTGCTACATCCATTTATGCCTTTCGTAACTGAGGAGCTCTGGCAGGTGA
Organism: Solanum pennellii; assembly: GCF_001406875.1. Taxonomy (NCBI): domain Eukaryota; kingdom Viridiplantae; phylum Streptophyta; class Magnoliopsida; order Solanales; family Solanaceae; genus Solanum; species Solanum pennellii. Next base: position 10,428,189 of record NC_028648.1, read on the forward strand.
TCTGATATATTCCCATAATTTCATGCTTTGATCAGTCACTTCTATTTTTTTTGTATCGGTATACTTAATGTCAAATCCTGATGATACAAGATGGGTGAGGATTATGCAATCAGATATTTATGAGAACCTACAATCTATGGGGAAGAGTTTCACTCAAGAAGTCAGAATATTATTATTGTTCTGATAATCTTGCATCATAGTTCTTTTCCATGTTAATTTTGCTTTGTTGTTCTTTGGTACAACATGTTTGTGAAAGGTCTAGCGCATGTGAATCTGCACTATCAAATGAAATGGTCTGAAAAAAAATAAATCCCAGTTGTCGATGTTGCATGACCTTCCATCTAGACTCTGTGATTCCCTTGTCTGTATCACACCTAGCTTGTTGTCGTTGATTTTCTGAAATGCATTAATATCTTAATCAGTCAGCAGAAGCTGAAAAGTCATTCGAACTATGACTTATTTGATCGGGTTTCTTCTCTTAAGTATTTGCTTGTGTTCTTGATCTGAGTCCTGTCACTTCTTAGGACAACTAGAAAATAAATGAACTGCGTAATTTGGAAGTGGTAGTAAATAGCTGATAAAATATTGTCAATCTTGAAGATGATATAAATTTGTAATTGTGTTAAAAAATAGATGAAGTGGAGACAAGTGGTGTACCTGTTTCTTTCCAATCACTGTTAACATTGGAAAAAAGTTAGGATTCTAATATGAACTACAATGTTGATGATACTGTTTAATTATTTTGCATATATTTCTAAATACCAGCTTTATTTGGCCATGGGCCTGCTAGCTGATGAGGGTGCAAGCCAGTAACTTGCCCTGCTCCAAAATCTGGAAAATCTTATAAGAACATCTGATTTTTTCTTCAACAGCGAAATAGCTTAAGGGTAATGCTGTTCTCATTGCAGTTTGATTCTCCCAATTGCTGCAGGCATTACCCAGTAGAGGGGAAGCTCTTATAGTTTCTGCGTGGCCACTTACTTCACTTCCCAGGAATATTGATTCCATAAAAAAGTTTGAGAATTTACAGGCATTGGTGAGTTTGACTTTCAGCTTTTTCTCCTAATTTTAATTTAATATTTGATTTTTGTTTTCCTTATATATCCCTTCCATCAATTCAGACTAGAGCCATCAGAAATGTACGAGCAGAGTATGCAGTTGAGCCAGCAAAGCTCATTTCTGCATCTATCGTCGCAAATCCAGATGTCATTCAGTATATCTCTGTAAGATCTCCACTTTATTCATTAACTTCTCTTCATTCAGGTAACTATCCTTTCGAAAATGTGGTGGCTATTTGTTTTTTGGGTGTCATTTTGCTGTGTTACTAATCAAAAGAACATGAAAAGATGCAGCCACACTTAAAAATTTTAGACCTTCAAAATTCAAGCAGATTAATAAAATTACAAGTTAAAATATTCCTAGATTCAATATATGTCTAGATTCTTTGGATATTTGTAGGGAATACTGAAGGGTATTCCATAACATTCGATGAAATATTAAAGTATTTCCCCTCTACAACCAGAATAGTGACATCCCTTATTATTCAGTTTTTGGTCAATACATACCATATTGTTCATATACTAAGATTGTCAACTAAGGAGCCTTCTTTGACGTTGTTGATTATCAATTCAACAGGAACTATTCTATCATCTTTCCTCCCTTTTTACGCATAATGTTGGTGGTTATCGTTGTTATCATGATTCATGAAAAGGATACATGTTGAAGGAAATCTTTTCTCTATATTCTGAAGGCTTTACATACAAAACTTGATAAGGTTAGAAATGATCTCATATGATAGTGAGCATAAGTAGTAGAAATTTGATAAGATTTGTGTAAAGACGTGACACTTGGGCCTAACTCAACCCCAAAAGCAGCCCATGAGGGAAGGATTACCCAAGTCCTCATAAGAAGACCACCTTTTCATTCCCCAAAAGCTAGTTCATGAGAGGAGGATAACCCAAGTCCATGTAAGCAAATCACCAGCCCATTCCCCTAACAATGTGGGACTTTTACTCCCAAGGCCCAACTGGAGTTTGGACCGAGAGCCAAATGGGCATTGACATGGCTTTGATATCGTGAAAAATTTGGCACCTATACCTAACTCAACCCTAAAAGCAAGCTCATGAGGGAAGGATTAACCAAGTTCATATAAGCAAACCACCAGTCCATGCCCCAACCTATGTGAGACTGTAACCCACTCTAATAATTAGAAATGATCACATTTGAAAGATAGTGTAAGTAGCTCAAAGAGAGGATAAAATGAGAGCTTCACTTGAGATAGTTTCACCACATCCTATGTAGACCTCCACATTCATTGGTCTGTAGGTGCAATGAAGGGATTGATTGCAGATTATTAAAAGTGATATGTAGAAGAGTCGCCTAAAAATCTAGAATGTTTCAGAATCAGTGCGGAGTTTGCTCAGAACAACTCAAGAAAAGGATCCATTTAGGTGATAGGAGATTATTTGTATTAAGGTTCAGTTGTGTACTTGTGTTTGGATTTACCTTGGGGTCGGTGTTTTTTAGGAGTCCTTTTCTTATGGTTACAGACTTTATGTCAGTGTAGGAACAACTGGGTCACGACTCGAGACTACACCTACTCGTAACATGGTGCTTAGAGACACAAGTCATGGTCTGCAGTCTTAGAATTTTTCGCTGGCTTATTTTGACCTAATCTGAGCTAGGAATTTGTGAGGGCGTTACAAAGTGCGAGTTTAGAGAACCTCTAGCTTTAAGTTTGCTTGACAAGAGACATTATATTGTGTTTGTTTTGTTTGGCCTTGAATAGATTTCAATTATTAAATAAGATTCATCTTACTGACCCCAACTTTATTTGAGGTTGGGTTATATTTTCTTATTTGAGACTTGGGAGGTGTGCAATCTCAGTTACCTTGCAAGACCATTTGGGTTGACAAAATGATACTAGTGATTGGAAGGTTTTGGTTTTCATAGTACTTTCTTGAAGACCCCAAGGGATGTAGGTTGTGGAAGTGATGCACCCTTTCTATGTGACAGGTAGAAAAAAGTGTTCAGCAGTGAATTGTCTGAAATTTATTTAGACTTAAAATTTAGTAAACAGGTGTAGTACACTGTACAGCGGTACTTATTCCTGCTAATGATTACCTTAGCTACCACTGAGGCTTACTTTTTATGAAACATTAACTGGGTGTGCTGTTCATTGTCAGTTAGATCAGCCTAGCACAAGGCGACCATGTTATAACAGATTAGTCACTTTTGTTGTTCTCAACCTTCTTCTGTATTGAAATGCATTTTTCTTGCTAGAATTCTTTTGTATGCCTATCTTAGATTTAAATACATGGCTGTCACTTATTGCAGGGAGAAAGAGATGTTTTGGCTCTTCTTTCGAGACTGGATTTGGGAAATGTCAATTTTGTAGAATCTCCTCCAGGTATGTCGATTTTGGTATATCACACGTGAAAGGTTGATAAACCCTGCGTGGATTAGAGCATTCTAGTTTAATGTTTGTTTCCTTGTAGTGTTATCTTAATATGAGATGAATTGCAGGAGATGCAAACCAGTCTGTCCACATTGTTGCTGGTGAAGGTCTGGAAGCTTATCTTCCTCTATCAGATATGGTGGACATCTCTGCTGAAGTGCAGCGTCTCTCTAAGCGCCTTGTCAAGTTGCAAGCTGAATATGATGGACTGATAGCTCGTTTGAGTTCTCCAAGTGTGAGTTCTCTATTTGCTAAATAAAATTAATTAAACGCCAGACATTTTCTCTAAAAAAATAAATAAAAAAAGAACATACTCCTTGACTGTCAAAACAGGATATACTCAAAATCTAACAATATTATGTCCTGCTTCTCCATTTCCGTTTCCATTTTCCCATGTCATGGACCTTATGGAGTTCCTATGTGCAGTTTGTAGAGAAAGCTCCTGAGGATATTGTTCGTGGTGTCCGAGAAAAAGCAGCAGAGGCAGAAGAGAAGTTAACTCTAACTAGAAACCGCCATGATTTCCTCAAGTCAAAAGTTTTGATTGCGAATTAGTTTCATTCCAACGATCTTCATCACCACTTTCCCTCATTCAACCAACTAGAGGTTAACTAAACTACATTCTAATTTTTGGCTCGATATCAAGATGAATAGCCTCTTCTACCAGAACTAGATGGTGCAGATCATCTAATTGCATTTTTCTAAAGGCCATTTCCTTCATCTTTCTGCAGCTCGACCAGCAGTTCCATCAAAAGATTCTGATTTACTTATTCTGTGAGTGTTCTTCATCACTCTTTGAGCAATGCCGCGAAAAAAGAAGCAGCATCAAGTGGGGGTGGCAGATAAGTGAAATTCGTTGAGAAAATAATAATTACGATAGGAGCCCCGTCATTACTATTTTGTCCATTACTTCTCGATGCATTGGATATCGGTCAAGTGTACAAATGAATATAAGAGGCTAGGATTATTTTCTTGCTACTTCTGCGAAAATACTGTTTATTGATTTTTTGTTACACTAGATAATATTTTTGAAATATAAGGTACGATTATATTTTGTAAAGTTACACAGTGTTAAGAGTTAATTATATTATATCAGTACACTTCCAAATTAAAAAAATCTTGTGAAATTTAAGGATTTTAGATTACATCATTCAAAGTACGGATACTTACGTTGTTGATACATGACACTTGTATCGATATATTGCTCAATGTCTTGATACGTTACCTTTGTTGATACAAAACACACTTGTTTAATACATTATGTCCTAATACATCGTATCAGAGTGATGTATTTGATAATAGGAGAGAAAGTGAGAAAATAGAGATTTTTGTAATTTTTCAAATGGTAGAGAATTTTAGAGAATATGATAAAATAAACAGTATATTCAAATAATTTTTCAATATTATATTTTGACCGTTGAGTCGTTTTGTTAATAGTCCTTCAAGATTTTTTTTTTTTTTTAAATGTTGAATATGTTTTTTTAAAAAATAAAAATTTATGTGAAGTGAACAACGAAATCAATTTATTATATCCAGAAATTTCATAAAATTTGTTTATGTTTACTTTTGAGAATAATTTTAAAATGTTAACTAAATATTCCGAAAGAGTATCAATAAATATAATACTTTTGAATTTGATATTATTTAGTATAAGAATATTAATTTTTTGAAGAACTAATTACAAGGAAAATGATTTTTGATGTTTGTCTACATTTACTATATTATTAAGAAGTATTGGATAAAATAGTAATGGAGGAGATCTTTTTAACAACTTTACCTATTGATCAAGGGCGGAGCCACGTAGGTTCTAGGGTGTTCAATTGAACACTCTTTGTTAAAAAATTATATTATATATATGTAAAATTTTGACATAGTTTTATATTTAGTAAAATCAAGAGAAAAATATTTAAATTGTTGTAGTTGATGTAAATAAATAAATGTATATGGTAATGAAAAGTAAGTATAATTATATTCATATACAAGTAGCAGGCCAAATAACTCCTTTTTTAGTTCCTTGAATGTTGTTGCAAAATGATTTTGCTTTTTTGTTCATATAAGTGAGCTTTATGTCTTGTATTTGGATTCCTTGGCATGGATTGCTTGGGCTGCAGTCAAAGTTCATAGCAACTTCTGTTGTTGATGTCCCTTCTATATTTTTGTATATTACATCACTAATCTTCACACCAGATGTCTGAAAAATAATCACAAAAAATCAAATTACGTTCATTATAATTTCCTCTATATGAAGCAAAATATGTTTTTGTTTTTACGTATAAGAGATTTGTAATGATCATTTTCTTCTGTTCAATTTATAAGTGGCTACGTAGAGGTGGAGTCAGAAATGTAGTGAAGAATGTGTAAATTTTCTTCTCACTTGTATTAAGGATGTGCAAAATTAAATATGAACTCATAGTAACTAATATTTAACCACTATACGTCATATTATTTTCCAATAAAGGGTGTGCATCAGACCATCGTTAGGCTAAAGTGGCTCCACCCAAGTGGCCAAGAGATCTCGTTTCCCATTTCGAACACTAGATATGAGTGTCATGTCCCGTCACCTTGTCTGTCGAATTTTGCGTCGAAATAGAGGGTAAGAATCTAGAGTTGTGGAGAGGCTTATGGAGAACTCTAAAACCCATATTTCAAGAAGGCTTTGGAATCCCCTAGAAATCGTAGAGAATTCTAGAATGGGAACGTACGATAACAACATACTGAGTGAAATTCCACTAAATGAGGTCTGAGGAGGGATGAAGTGTACGTAGAATACCTTGAGGAGGTCAAGATGTTGTTTCTGATAGACCCTCGACCATTAGACAAGAGAAACAAAAATAAAAAGTCATTCCTTTGATGATCAATACTTCTAAGGACTGAGTAGAAAACCAAATTCTAGCAAAATCAAGAATTTCACATGTCTATTTTGCAAATATATATATATATATAATATATCAACTATAAAAACAATTGTGAATATGTTCATTTATCAACTTTGATCAACATCCTCTCTTCTACTTTTTGTATTTTCCTTTTTCTAAGTTTTTTAGTTTTTTTTTTTTAAAAAAAATTATAGATGTGAAAAATGCAAACATTAACTTGTTTAAATATGATTCTGATCAAGTGTTACCTGTTGTGGACAATTTTTGTTGTTTGGGCAATAATTCTGATCAATAATGATTGGATTATCAACGTACTTCATAACGATGTTACGATAATTAATATTTTTGACAAAACTTGTGCTAGGTCTTGCCCAAGATTTAATTCTTAATCCATTATCAGATCCTGTGAATATTGAATAAGATAATGTTACATTTTGCACCCCATCTTCTTCATATTCCCTTCCTAGACTTCCAATGCTGCAACACAAACAATAAAATGTCCACATAAATAAAATTGTATCTCTAATTAAGTAGTATTATACCCTATATAAGCAACTTTTGTAGTGTACATATATTGAATGTACTGACCTTTTTTCTAAAAAAAAAATAAAGACAAATTTGGGGGCGGAGAAAGAAGAAATGGGGAGGAGATTATAATGCGGGAAAATCGAACTCTCATCAACAAGGTGAAAGTTCAGGTAGCCAGGCTACTAAGATTTCCCTCCTTACTTAATTATGTCTAAATGACTTTGGGTGAAACTACACAAATGGACTGGAGTATGAATTATTCTCTTTGTTCACTTTTACTTGTCCACTGTAAATTTTATATTTTTTTTAGGAGGAGATAATAAATGAATTATCAGTTGATTGGGTACCTGAACTCCCACCCCATTGGTGAGAGATCGATTTTCTACATTATAATCTCATCCCCATTTGTTTCCCCTTCTCCGACCCCCAAGTTAAAAATAATGAAGCATTTTTTTCACCATCATACCCATGTACATGTTAGTTAGTTTATATAGTCTTAGGTATTAGTGACATGAAGAATAAGTAATTAATGTTAAGGGTATAATATGAAAATAATAAAAAAAATTCTTAATAATATATTAAAATGACAAGTAACAGTATATAAACCTACATTAGCTTTTTTTTAAAAAAATGTTCCTCTATTTAAAAAAAAATTAAATCTGCACATGAGGGAGGTATGAGTACAATGTTACGATCTCTCTGACAATTTAACATTTTAGATGGGATGGTCGCGATAGTTATAGCATTACTTACCTAACACCATGTCCAGGTCCGCATAAAATATTCTCCATCCAAAGATTTCTCGTACCAGGACCAATAGATATACAATCATCTCCAGTTTTGATTCTACAACCAATGATAGTAACATTTGTTGATGATTGAACATGAATTCCATCTGTGTTTGGGCTTTGATCTGGGGCTATTACTTTTACATTTTTAACCATTACATTGTTGCAACTATTGATCACAAGGTGTGTTACCTGGCTGTTGATTGATAGTAAACCACTTACCACAACATCATTAGCCCAATTGAAGGTTATAGACTGCATTTTCCACATAGAGAAATAATTAGGACAATGTCATGTTTCATGTTTTATTACTTTACTTTATTAGTAATATACAAGAGTCTAGAATCGGACACCTATTCGTTGATATGTTTATTTCTAATTAAGGGTATTTATGTAATCTCTATAGTAATTTTATTACTTTACTTTACTACTATATTGAAGAATCTACAATCAGACACCTCTTTGTTGATGTATCTCCTTCTAGCCGAGGGAATTTATGTAATTTCTATACTTTTTCCGTTTTAATTATAGTTTTGGTAAATTTGAGAGTTATGTAAAAAATATTATAAATTATAACAATTAACAATTTAGTATATTAGATAGACATATATATAAGAAATTCGGTTGACTTTCTAAATTCTATCGGTGCCACATAAATTAGGAAAGAAGAAATAATTACATATATCATTTAAAAATGATGTAAAAACCACTATAACTAATAACTTGAATTATTTGAAAGACATAAAAAATATGATTGACTCTTGAAATTATATATGCACGTTGGAACATATAGAGTAATATATATTATTTGAAGATAAAGTAAAAAGAACTATAAACCACAATAGTTAACTGATTTAAAATAATTTAAGATCATGTAAAAATTTGAATGACTCTCCGCATTTCATCTGTATCACATAAATAGAGACAAAAATAAATATGAATTTATATGTATTTGTTTCAATTTGTTTGTCTGATTTTGATTTGACACAAACTTTTTAGAAATAAAAAAAAAACTTTTGAATCATAGTATCTTAAACTAGAGATATGCAAAATGTAACAAATTATTTTTTAATTCTCACTTGTAAAATTGAACTTAAAAAATTACCTAACAAAAAAAGAAAAAGAAAATTAAAGTTAGTCTATAAAGTTATTAACAAGAAACATACCCTAGCTCCAACTGGACAATTATTATTTCCTGACTTCCTACAAGCCCAAAAACCATCTCCTTTAGCATCAATACTCCCACCTATAACTGAAATCCCATCAACCTTAATAAACAAAATCCAATAACCAGAATTACCAATTCCCCAATAATCCAATGGTGCAACAAGAGTTCCATCAATCTTAACTGTAATTTTACTTTTACATGGACCTCTAAATGTTGCTTCTTTTATTAAATAACGTCCCTTCGGAACGTAAATCGTCGCTGGTTCAACTGAGGTACAAGCAGCTCTCCATGCATTTAGAAATGATTGAGTTGCATCAATTTGGCCATTTGGTTTTGCACCAAAGGTTAATACATTGTAGGTTGTTGATGCATTTGATGGTTTTATGAATAAATTAAGTATAGAAGAAAAGAGGAAAATAATGAAAGGTGTTATAAGCTTATTAGTCATAATGTTTGAGTAAAAATGGATTTTTATTTGTAATAGAAATGAAAGATTATGTACTATGATGTTGGAAAAAAAGGGTAAATGATTATGGTATTTATAGAGTTAAGAAAATTGAGGTATTTGAGATTTCTTGCTTGAATTTATTGTTTGTAATTGAGGCAATGATTGGAGTAATGTACGAATGAATCTTAAAAGTGTAAGTCGTAAGTTGATATAATAATAATATTTCCTCTACTCACTTTTACTCGTCTACTATACTAAAAATAAATTTTCATATTTCCTTAATCGATTTTCACATATCAAGAAATAAAGAAAAAAATTATGCTAATTTTTTCCATATTTTACCTTTAACATTGATTATTTAAAATTCCATGAATTAATTTTCGAGATCTAATATTAAAAATCAAGTAATAGGGATAATGGAGTTAAATAGTTATGTCAATTCCTTCCCCGTCCATCTTTACAACTTATCAAATATATTAAAATGTCCAACTTTACTTATTCAGCTTCAAAAATTAAGAGATAATTTACTACTTTGTGTCAATTTATCCTTGCTATTAAACACTTTTCATTTTTTAGTACTTAAATGACTTGCAATTAAAAGGATGATATAGTAAAAGAAAAAATCTTTTTGGTCAGAATAAGTTTTTTTTATGTAATTTTATTTTTTAAAAATATTTTTACCCTTTTAACTTTAATACCTTTTACTAAAAAATGAAAAAAAATAATTTATTTTAAAATAAAAAGAATATTATAGTTTTTCAAATTTCTGGCGAAATCCTGGTCAAATTTTTCTGGCCATTTAGCACAATTACTCTATCTATTTATTGTTTCTTAAAGAGTGAGTACGTCAAACATGCACAAGTAAGAATAAATAAAAGAAGTAAGTATTATTTTCTTAAAGAAGTAAGTATTATTTTCGAGCCGGTGTCCGCAGTCCACATTGGAGCTTCGATTAAATTTGAATTGCGCACTGTAGGGTCCATTCGAGGGTGACACTTTCAACAAGATTTTTTCCTTACTCAAGACTCAGACCTGACACCTCTGATTAAGGGCGAGACACTTCCACTAGTGCACCACAACCTAGGTTAGTTGAGTATTATATTTATGCACGTACAACCATATTACAAGTTATTTGGCATTTTATTTTTTTTCATAAGCATGCTTGCTTCAAAGTTTATAAAGAAATTATATGCATGAAAACTAAGGTATCTTACATGTGCTCAATAAATAAATAATAGGTCAAATAATGACTTTGTATACAAATGTTTTGAGTACGGCTTTAATTATGACTTTGTATACAAATGTTTGAGTACGGCTTTTATTTGACGGCTTTAATTATGAAACTGGAAAACACTCTCAAAAACCCAAACAAAACGGAGAAATAAAGGGTACATTATCAAGTTTGTAGATGTGTGGATATGTAATTTACGTGCGTGGATTGAAGATATAAATTTTAGGGAAAAGGCTTAAATATATCATTGAATTTTTAAAAAAGACTTATTCATGCTATCAGTTAAAAGTTTGACTCATTTATGTCATTACCATTAAAGAATAAGCCCATTTATGCCATTATATTGTAACAATGGTTTTGCAAAACCATTTTTGACACATATTGAATTATAATTCGGCCATGTTATTAACTTTTTAAATAAAAAATCATAATTATGGAAAAAAATTGAATTAATTTTTTTTATTAAATATAATTCAGCCACGTCATCAAATTTTTTATTTAAAAAATCAAAATTCTGAATAAAAATTGATTTTTTTTATCAAAAATATTGATGACGTGGCCGAATTATAATGGTCACATGTCAAAAATGGTTTTGCAAAACCAACATTAAAAAATAATGGAATGAATGAGCATTTTTTTAACGGTAATGACATAAATGAGCTAAACTTTTAACTGGTGGCATAAATGAGTTGTATTTTCTGGTACCTCTTTATGAATTGGATTAGTCTTTCTGGTGGGTATCCTTAATTCTTGAACCTATTCGTCGCATACCCAAAACCAAAATGATTTTTTCTAAAAGTTCAATGACATATTTGAGTCTTTTCCCTAAATTTTATTTCTAAAGTATTAAGACCATCTCCAACACTATTCTATTTTACTCTCCTTTCTCTATATTTGGAGAGAAATAGAGAATGTTCTCTCTAATCAGTCTCTATTTTACCCTCTACTTTCCAATTATAGAGAGTTGAATAGTAGTATTCATACTCTATTTCACTTTTTGAATATTATATCATTATTTCTACTTTTTGTAGTTAACATATTATTTTTTATAAAAGACCATTAATTAAATCTCTAATATATGCAATTCTTTTTAAATTTAATATAACATTTTTAAAAGTATTTTATTTTATATATACTACTTTCATCTCGAATTAATAATATTTTAAATATTTTTTTAAATTTTTGTCACTTTGTGATACAACTTAATGTTATATTAATTTTCACTATGAAGAATGCACAAAATTTAAATGATAATATAAAAATTTGAATTTAAAAATTATAATACATAACATAATAGTTTAAATACAAGATAACAATAGGTACAATGCATACCATAATTATTTTAAAAATCATAACAATAATTTAGTAATCCGGTAAGTCGTTTCTAGATTTAAAGATATTCAAAAAAGAAACTAGTGTATGATTTTAAAGAAGTTGTGATTGTGATTGCGATTGTACTTGTTGATTTCTTTTTTCAATTATTGGTAATTATTTTTTTGAAATTTAGAATAATATATAATTTAATATTAAATAAAAAGTTTCAAAGAATAAAAATTTTATATTACATGAAATTATAATATTATATAGGATGATTATTCATAAAAAAATAAAAAAAGATTTATGTTATGGAATAAGAAAACAAAAAGGAAATAGAAATAATAATATAATATTGAGGATAGAGAAAAATATTTATTTTATAAACAGTAAAATAGTGAATTGGGTTGGAGTTGGTTGTCTGAAAAAAATATAGAACTATATATTTGGAGAGTAAAATAGATTGTAGGGTTGGAGATGTCCTAAGTTCAAATGAATCTGATGATTGCATGCTACAACTGCCATTGGGAATGAATGAGGATCGAGAAGGGAACCACATTGAACTCGTTTGGATTGACTTAAAAAGTAACTTTTTTTAAATCAAACTTAGAACTCGTTTGACCCAAGAATACTTGGGAAAAACTTAGAAAGTGGTGTTCGGTCATATAATTGGGCAAATATATTTGTCAAGTACCCCAAGTTCCGAAATACTAGAAAAAACTAGTATTTGTGTCAAATTCTAATATTTGGGAATTTTAGAAAATTCAAAATTACCCTAAAATTTTATATTCTAATTCATTATTTATTAATTCCAACTAATATTTCTTACTACCTCATCTGAAAAAAGTTTGAGCTCTCATTTCAGTGATAAAATTGAGAAAAAAGAATAATTTGTGTTTAATGAGTTATAATATATATATATATATATATATATATATATATAGAGGAGGTGATGTGGCACCTTTCTATGATCTCTATTCATTTTTTCTTATTTTTCTTCTACTACTTGACATTTTTTCTTATTTTTTCAATTATTTTTTCTTGTAAACTTATATCTCTTCAATTATATAAATTCTATTCTTAAATTAGTATAATAATATTCATAACTTTCAAACCTTTCATATTCATAACCTCTTAAGACTTTCATATTCACAACTTCTAATTATTTAAGGAAAAATGCACAGTACCCCCTCAATCTATGCCCGAAATCTTAGACACACTTTACTATATTGAGGTCCTATGACCCCCTGAACTTATTTTATAAGTAATTTTCTACCCCTTTTTGTTCTACGTGACACTAGCTTGAAAAAAAGTCAACCAACGTCGGGCCCACAAGATAGTGTCACGTAGGTCGAAAATGGGTAGAAAAATTTTAATAAAATAAGTTTTGGGGGTAATAGGACCTTAGTATAGTATAAGTGTGTCTCCGAGATTTTGAGCATATGTTGAGGGGGTACTTGTGCATTATCCCATATTTAATGTGGAAGGTTACATTAACACTATAAAATCACACTAAAATTGTGTGTTATTTTGTAGTCATCTTTGGTTATAAAATTAGTAGAAGACATGTTATAATATTGGCATAATACATAAATGTGCCCTTTAACTTGTGTCACGACCCAAAACCGAGCCGCGACTGGCACCCACATTTACCCTCCTATGTGAGCGAACCAACCAATCTAAACCTTAACATTTCAATTTAATATCAACATAAAGCAATGCGGAAGACTTAAACTCATTAATAAAAGACAATTCAATAACTTCTAAAATTCAACATCTATTATT